>NW_020884904.1:794501-1142126 GCF_003945725.1 Corapipo altera | reverse complement strand
CCCCCCGGCCTTGGGCGCCCGTGCAGAGGACGGGCTCGCAGGGAGAGGCCACGCGCTCCTCTCCCGCTTGGAAGAGCGAGCGTTCTCCTCTCTTTAGTGTCGTGGGAGGGAACCGAACCGGGCCGTGCCCGCAGCCCCGGCCCGGCACATCCAGAGCCGGGAGAGCCCTTTGCCCGCCCAGAGCCCCCGGGCTCGGAGCCCCCGTGGGTCCGCGAAAAGACTTTTTCCCGAGTGAGGTTTAAAGTGTGGTTAATCGCAGATAGCGCTGGTTGGTAGCGGGCTTGTAATTGAAACCAGCTCGAATCCCATGAAAATAGAAGCCTTTAATTTCATTTAACCTACTTCGTGGCTCGGGCAGCTGAAACTTTCTTTATATTTTAATAGCTCTTTCCATAATAAGTGGAGCGTGTAGGAGTTTACCTATCTGTGACATCCATCTATAACGTGGCAGGCTATAATTTCTTGACGTCCAACTTCCCCAGTTTGTGTGTCGTGTCTGTGCTTCCTAATCGAGATATGTTATTTGAGCAATTTGGAAATTATGGATTGGAATTCTTTACTCTTCACCTTTTCTTTTTCACCCTCCACTCATATATAGGTGGCTTAAAATTTGGCCATTTCCACACCCAAAACCTCCTGTAGCTGGATAGGATATATTGACTTTGCAGGTTACGTTCTTGTGGGTTTGTTTTTTTCCTCCTAGTTGTTTGCAGAACTGTAAAGTAATACAGGAATCTAGATCGGAAACTTGTTACTGTGAGTACTTCGTCTTTATTTATCTCCCTTATGGACTTTAGATATAATAAAGCACAATTAGGCACAATTTTAACAGCAAGTGGGACAGTTGCTTTAAATGAAGTGTGGCTGTAGGTTTTGGACATGACAAATGCTTTTTCCTTTTTATGGTTAAAAAATAACTCATTCTGTTGATATCTTAACCATTCTTAGGAGCTGATATTGTCAATAAAATTTGGCATTGAATCAAAACTAGCTTTTGTAGTAGCAAGGGTTTTCTCCTTTGATACTTAGAGTTCCTCAGGCTTTGAAAATGTAGAGGATGGTTACCAGCCAGATGTGAGCAGAGCGTGTCACTGAGTGTCAGTTTATAGTGCAATTCCTGACAGTATGCCATGGTTCTGCCTTGGATAATAGTCTTTAGAGTAATAGATGTCTTGAAATACCTCTGCTAACATTTCTCCTTCAAATGGAGAATCAGTTCATCCACAGGAACTCTTAGCTCCTGAGGGGCCAAGCTGAATCTCCTTCTGACCACTACAAAGTGAAGGGTCCTCTGTCTTCTTCCTGTTTCTGAGTCCTGAGTCTTGGAGGAATTCCCAGTTCCTCACAAGCACTGTGCTTGCAGAGCTTGGAGGGGATGTGTAACAAACTGAAATGGTTGTGCAGCCATTTGGAAAGTCCGGGAGGGTGCCTGAGAAGGTGCTGGATGTTGTTGAAGACACGGCTGTATCGTTACAGTGACTGCGGGCTTGGCTGGCTTCTCCAGCCGGAAACTGTGTGTGTGACTTTGTGTGTGTTTGGTTTTTTTGTCACGAAATATTCGGTGTTTGAGGAGGGTCTGTGTTCAGTATTGTTTGCCTGTTACTTGTCTGAAGGAAGCAGATTCTGAAAAGGAGCCAGTGTCACCAGAAATTGTGCTTGGTTAGTTTGGTTCTTTGTGTGTAGGTGGAGGAGTTGTGTTATGGAAACATTTAGTGTCTGGGCATGGGCAGTGCCATCATGGACATCCATAATGTTTCTCCCAGTTGCCAAATCTAAGCCTTGCAATAATACAGTCTTCCAGCTCTGCTTCGTTTAGCCTCAACACTTGCAAAATTTGGAAGCTGTGAACTGTCCTAACAAATACTGTCTCTCTGAGTAGACTAAGTGTTCCTATTTGTTGTTTTTTTTTTTCTTCCTTCCGAGTGTCTCCAACCAAGGGTTTATAGTAAGACCCTGTCAATAAAACTGCTTTTCCTTGCACCTCTTAAGCTTTCTCTGAAGAATCTCAAGCCATGATGGCTCCACTTTCTCCCTTTGGGTGTGGTTAGAAAGTCTGTCCTCCGTAGATGTTGCTAAGCTGCCACTTGGTGTTGGTGGCTGTGTGTTCACTACGTCACGCCAGCCTTTCCATGTCATTGTTCAGCTTGACGTTTGTAAATTTGCACACTCCTTGTGCAACAGGCATAATTGATAGGTCCAAAAGAAGACATCCATCAGCATAAGCAGGAGTTAAGACAGGAGCCCTCAGCATCCAAATGATCAGTATCTGCAGGAGCAGAGTAAATAGCTCTATTCTCCCGAGGAGGAGGAGGAGGAGGAGGGAGGCTTCCTGCATCCTGTTTGATCCGTGGTCGCTTTTGTCCTTTTGGAGGACAGGTAGGCAATGTACAACTTCATACATAACTATGTGTTTAAGCTATTTTTAGGCATAGCAAAATTGTAAAAATGGGCTTCTCCCTTTTGGTAGAGATTTGTTCTACGTGTGTTGGAAAAAAAAGGTAAACTAGTGTGGTTTTTTTTTTCTTTTAAAGGTGATTAGGCTTCAAATACAACTTGTTGTCAGATGAATGAATTATTTTTAGGTTTGAGAAGAATTATTGTAAATTTTTTCAGGAACATAATGGAAGAGAAAAATATCTTTATTGACTTGCTTTGGAAAGCCATCACATTGCACCATGTTAAGATGTTATGTTGTTGGACTGTGGTTTTGCATGAAGAATTTTGAAATGGCTCACCTAAACATTAAGGAATTGAGTTCTTGGTTACAGTTATGGAGGACTTGGCAGTAATTTTAATGAAGAGTTCTAAAATCTGAACTCTTTTTGCAGCTGTCCAACCATCAGCTCACCAGCTGTGAGTGTCCTTACTACGGGTGTCCTTTCCTGGAAGCTGGGATTTGGTGAAGCATGATCAAGGGCATCTGAGGATTTTCTCACAGAAAATAGTGAATTAATGCTAAACATTCACATGTGTCTGTCAAATAATGCGTTAGGGGGGTGTAATGTTTTATGTCTGTCCCATAGATCTTCCTTAAACTACCTGAAAGTCTTCAGGTGATCATGTTGGATTTGTGGGTTTTATTTTTTGGGGGGTTTTTTGCTGTAAATGGTGTGGGAGGGTGTGGAAGGAGTCTGAAAGCGTTGATTACTAGGTCTTCAAATCCATTGTGTAATACCTATTGTAAAATGTGATTCAAGCCTTCTAACTCAGTATTATGTGATTTAAAACAAGAGAGGGATAAGAGTTGGGCTTTTTGTTCTTGGTAAAGCCTTGATTGTAATTGCTTTGTTAACAGTAACTCTGAACAGAATGTAATTGCAGGTGCAGGTTTTGGTTGGTTATCTTTGTCCTGTCTGATCAATATGAGGAAGGTGAATCTGGGTTTTAATTACCAAGATTTGTCTCTTAACACTGAAACTTGACAAACTGATGAGCAGCTGGAGTGGTGTTTGTTCCCCCGCCCCATTCCATCCACTTGATTTTCTGCTTTCCCCTCCCAGCAAAATGTCAGTATCACAGGAGCAACTGGAGCAATAATCCTGCTGCTGCTGAGGCTTTTCCTAGTGATAACCAGGGCTGGATATGAGCATACCCATAGGAAGACTAAACTGATGCCTTTGGCCTGTTTTCCTAGCGCAGTGAGTAAGAATTGAGTGATGTGGTCAGCTGTGAGTGTTGCTCTGTTAATTATGTTGTGTGTAGGTCCTTCAGACAGGCTCTGTTCTCCTTTCAGAGTAATGATTTATGCAAAGCAGTAAGAGCCATGATTTATGCAACTACCCTCATAAGCAGTGAGGCTTTATCTTGTAATCCTTTCATAACTAAAAGTGCAAGTGAGATTTCTAATGCAGATTTCTAATTAATTTAGATAAAATGTTCTGGAACTAAGCTTCTGTCCAGCAGATCTTGAATCTGCTTGCCTCTTGGTTTCCTAGAACTTGAAGTCTCTCTGCATATGTGTTAAACATGTTTTCACCTGAACTGGAGATGGAGTATAGTAAATGTTCTTATGTGGTATGTGCTTTCCTGTAATAGCTTAATTTCTGAACTGATCTGTGCCTTCTGTGCAGTTTGGAGAAATGAGGTTAATTATGCCAAAGGAGAGATTTTTATTTTTGTTTTCCTTCGACATGCACTTGATGACTAAGCTCAAACAGGAAACAATTCAGAAAAACATCAACTTATAATGTAATTATAAAGGGATAGTAAAAACCTTTTACTTTAATTCATTTTTAGAGGAGGGACTTACTGTAAAAGAAATACAGTTACAGCAAAACAAGGGATTTCTGTAGTATGTACTTTGTGAACAGATTACTTACTAAGAAGTAATTTCTTAGTCATCTGGTACAGAATCCCTCTGAATAGAAGAATAAGTGAATGGAAATTTTTAGTAAAATCAGAGTTTGGGCTGAAAGAAGGTGTGTGAACACATGTTTAAGTAATATCTGTGTAACCACATGCATTGAATACCTGTGATGACAGAGTTCTGCTGAGATCAACTCAGCAGTGGCCCACACTGAGATTAGGTTCACCTCTGTAAGACTAAAGGATTAAGAAGTTAAAGACTTCATCATTTTGGGCAGAGCCCTGACTTAAAAGAAGCGTCTTTCACAAGGTGTCCTAAGTGAAATAGTGGTGAGTTGGGCTGAATTCTGCTGATAAATTGTTGGGTGGCCATGGGTTGGTTGGTCCAAATTCACCATCTTCCCAAAACAGTTGAGTGAATACTGTACTTGAGTTTTGTAATTGTCATCTAGAAGAGAGTTACAGAACTTCTTCCGTGTCTGATATCCATCTGGATTTTGATATTAATATGCTGTAGTGCTGTTAAATAGATCATATGCAGTATTAGCTAAGTCTTGCCTAAGTCAATGTAATAATGCTCCTTACCTTGAATGCCTATGCTTCCAGAGGTAGTAATATATCTAGGAGGAATGTAACTTGAGGAGCTTACACTCTAGGACAAACTTTCACTATCTAGCATATTTCTGTGGTTAAGAATAGTCAGGAGAATTGCTTTTGAGAAAAGCAAGTCTACTTTATTTTTGAACATAGGTCCATACACTCAGTTATGTAAACTTTGACCTAACTAGCTTGGTTACTCTAACTGGTACTGTGTTTCATTAGACAAATGATTTACAGTGGACAAATCTCTTCATCCTTAGTAGGCAAGTCTCCTTATAGTCTTCAGTCTTAAAGATGTTCAACTGCTTTGAAATGCCTTGTTATTTTTCACACACTCTCTTCATGTATAGAGTGTCAGCCTCAAGGTTGCTGTATTCTACATACAGCCTTGGGTTTTCTGGTGGGATTTTTACTGCAGTTGTGATTACATAGTATAGTTTTTCAGATTGATTTAGTTTTGTTGTGTTTCACTTGTTTATAGAGAACTTAATATTACCCTGGATCCACCCATGCTGTTTTCTGGACAGTGTGTAGTGAGACACTTAAGGTCTGGCATACTAGCAGGTGTAAGCCAAAGACTGGCTTGCTGATGTTAAATTAGTGGGCCCATTTTGATAGTTCTTCAAAACTTAGTTGTTCTAATTAGCTTCCAAACCTGGACATGTGTTTTCCAGCTCCTGGAGGTATGTTAAATTTTCTTGGCAGGTTTGTCCCACAGGGCACCGTGGCTTACAGCTAGGAAAGAAAGTGACCTTACAGAGTACAGATAAGAATGTTGGTGAAGTCTAAATTATGGATAAAGCTTGTCTCTCTGCTAGCTATGGGAAGAATCCCAAGTCTTCCACGTGATTGTGGAGTTTGAAAGAGGTATGGTGTAAGGTTATCTTGCACCAAAAGCAGTTTACAACAGGAAATAATCAGTTTCATCATTTCAGTCTCTACTTTTAGATCAGTATCTTTCACAGATAAGGTTTCCCAATGGATGTAACCTTGGACCATGAAGACAAACAGACTGTGATCCTTTGGTGATATGCTGGGTAGGTATTGGTGAGATAGGGCAGGTCATTGGGCCTTGTGGTGGTAGAAAATGTGGACATTCTGCTGATAGCATTCATTGATTTACTTTTGTGGAAACAAGGCACCAAATGTAATGAGACATGATGATATGATATGACATGACCCAGACTTGTCTTTCTGGCAGTAACCTTGTTTAGATGAGTTAAATATTACTTCCTTTGTTGACTGAATCTCTCCAGTTCCTACAGATTTATTTTTTTTTGGCTTGCTGTAGTGTCCTTACAATGTGACAATTGGAGCTCTATATGAGGGACTTCTGTAATGATTTTTGTCTCATGTGGATGCAGTGGTGTGTGTATGTGGTGTTTAAAAATACTTGGTGCATTCAGATTTGGTGTCTGGATGGATTTCATCTTCTGAATGTACATAAGCAAAATGCTTTTACCACTTTACTTTTAGACCCTTTTCTGCTGTACTGCTGCTACTACTGGGTTCGAGCTGTCAGAGGGAAGGGGGAAGTTGGTTTGTTGGGCTGTATTTTTGCAGGACCTTGTGGCTTGTTGCTGACATTTGAGAGGTTGGGAAATGCACATTTTCTATTTCCTGTGAGTGATAATCTCAATAGGATTGAATTTGGAGGGAGCATGTTGTTGACCTAATGTTTGTCAGTGATAAAGTAGAAGACAGACCATTTAATCTCTAACAAGGACACGCATGCACACACTCTAGTTGCTGGATTTAGCATTTAAACATTCAGTGGAACTGCAGCAGGCCTTCCTGGCACTTGGAAAGCACATCTTTAAGCATCTTGATTTGTGTTGGGACAAATCTGAGAATTGATCATTATCTTGTTAAAAACAGAATCGTCCTTGTTTTGAGAGTCAGAGCCCTCTGAAGCTGTGAGTTAAATATTGCTGCAGTAGCTCTGGAGACAAACAGAGCTGCTGTTGTTTGCCCCATAATAGCACTTGCTCAGCCCTGGACATGAGAATTTTTTACAAGATGGGGAATGTTGGCCAGGATCCTGGAGTGTTGGTTTGGTTTTCTTTTTTTTTTTTCCTTTTTTTTTTTTTTTTTTGTGCTGAAGTGCTTATGAGCTCTTGATTTATCAAAGGACAGCACCCTTCACATAAGCATAATCTTCAAAGTGTCACTGAGGGTTTAGCCCTGAACCTGTGCATTCAGAAGAATCCTGGCAGCAGGTGCTCTGTAGCAGCTTAACATAAATTTCATCTACTGAAGGCTGTTTATACCTACAAATAATCCGGTAATTTTGATAATTTCTGTTCTAGAGCAAGAGTCCTTTACAGATCTCTTATTAATCCTTCCAACTGTCAGATTTCTTTTTTTTCTTGACTCTTATTTTCTATTAGCTCAAAGAAGTATCTGTGGCAGAGGAGTTTAGATATTCCAAACTGTGCATTAAACAATTTTGTCTTCGGTAGAAGTTGTCTGTCTGTGTTTGAAGAGGTGATAGCTGTTAGCAAGTGATTGGATAACTGGTGACAATATGTATTGCTGGTTAACAGTATAATTCAGCTATTGTAAACATAAACCAAATTATACTCAAAAATAGATACAGTGATCGCTGACACTTAACAACCTTACAATGTTGAATTTGGTTTTGCTATGTTATCTTGCAAGAGAGTTATTTTTTTCTGCACCTACTCCAGCTTGTTAAGGTGTTAGAGGCCAAACTAAATTTCCAATAGGAACCACATGTGTTTCTTGAATGTTTTATTTAGTAACAGAATTATTATATAGTTTTTCTGTAATTTGCTGCCATAAAGAACTTTAAGAGGTATTGCAGGTAATATACTCTGTCTGTGGGGTAAGTCCCTCCTGAGTTTGAAATGAGGAGTTGCCAGCAATGCTATGCTAACTGGCACGTGGAGATGCATTCTTGGAGAAGGCAGGGAAAGGTAGGTGGAGAATGGGAACATTCTCTTCTTTCCCTGTGGTTGAGATAAACTTTCTTTCTAACAGAGCAAAACATAGGCTGCTGGTTTCAGACTTTGATTGTTTGCACCTAGATTCCATGTGTGGTATTTAACCTTAATTCCAATTTGGTGCTTCGAGGCAGTTCCCTCACCATCCCAGTGTTTATTGCTGTAACATTGGCAGCAATGTGTGCTTCTGGAAAAGGTCACCAATTCTGTTTTCTAGCTAGAATCTTCTAGAGGAATGGAAATAGGAAACAAACTCAATGTGGAAAATTGGTATTTTCCCACATTCCACGGAGTCTAGTTGTCAGAGAACAGGGTAAAGGGAAAGGGGGTTGAGACTTTCTCAAAGGAAGGATTTCTCAATCCTTAAAACAAAAAGGTAGAATATTAGCCTGCAAATGTAGAAGTGATGCTGCCTCTCAAGTGTGAATGTGAGTATTTATGTATGCTTGTGGTTTTTTAACTGACCCCATTTCATCATTGTGCTTCATCATAGCTCTGTATGTCAAAGTTTTGTTGGTCTGGTGTTCTGTAAGAGTTTCAGGGGAATAATAGAATTATTTTTGATCTGATATCAGCTTCGTACTCAAAGGAGTATGGTCAGAAATAACTGAAACTTTCTGATCTATTCTAGCTTCCAGTTTTCTTTACATCATGTGACCCTAAATATTGTCAAGTTTTTCAGTTACCTAAAAAGCTGGACTGTAACAACACAGATACTTCCACTGGCAGCATTACTTTTCATTGCTTTAGCTTTTAGAGGCAGATGTTGGACCACAGCCCTTGTCCTGGGTGTTGTAGCAAGGTTCCTGTGTGTAAGTGGCCAAAGATTGTCTGACCACGTGACCAGGTCTGCAGACTGAGGATATGGCATTATGTCAGAAGTAGGATTAAGTCTTCTTTTGAGGAGGGGTGAGTGAATGGATGGCATTTGATACTGTCCTAGAGTCTTAAAGGGTAAAAAATACCGATTATGGCTAGTTAGGTAAATTGGTGAGAAGATTATGAGGAACTATAATAAAGCTGAATCTTGGTGATGAAATCGCTGCAGTAGCGATTGCTTGAGTTTTCTCTTCCCTCTTTGAGGGAACTGAAATCATGTCCTGTATATGGGAACAATCATGCAGATTTTTAGGAGTTGAATGGTGTATGCAAAGACCAGAAAAACAAAAGTTATGGGGAAGACATACCTGAATAGTAGAGAGCATTAGTTGTGACCTGTATCTTACCCAGAACAGGAAAGAATGACTCACAAGCCTGCTGTGACTTGCTCTCCATGCTTGTGGCAGGAGGTGTGCTTTTAAATTTGCATTAAAATCTCTTAACCGTGTGGCAAAAGTGGTTTAATATAAATAACTTTTTCCCTTCACCCACTTCTTTCAGTCTCCTCAACCTTCAAAGAAACAGTTTTGGATGATGTACTGTGGCCAGTGGAAATAATAGGGCTTGTTCCGCTCTAAACGTGCTACTGTATCCCCTTAGCAGTTATTACTAGTAACCTTGTCAAAGAAGAGGGTCAAAATAAGATTTGGACTTAAGACTTTATATCCAGGCTGGTGAAACTAGGACTTGTGCAGGTAGTAACTCATTTTTAGCAAGTGATCATTTAAGACTTGTTCAGACACTTGTGATACAAGCACATGAAAAGCAGAGCACAGTTGCTTTAATATGACAGATCCCTGACAGGTGTTCCAAAAGTATTTACTTACTTTTTCGGGCAAACAGTACAAATTAAGCCTGTTATTCACTCCTAACATACATCTTGTGTATTGCCTGATAAGTCCCTGCTTGCAGTAATCTGCTGTTTCAGTTTTCAAAAGAACTGAGTGTATTTAGAAGTTGCACCTTTATTCTTGGGTGGTAGGTGAAGAAAGGCTCTCATCCTGCTCAGGTATTTGGTGTTGTAATTCTTATTTGCTCAAGAAACTCTCCATCTGTGTTCAAAGAGACTCATTTTTGTTGTTTGCTTTTTTTTTTCAGTACCATGGTTTTATTGGATCTGTCCCTTTTGGTGGTGTTTTGGTCGTAACGCTTTGGGGAACTGCTGTATAGAGGAGGATTATAATTAGACATCCAGCTTAGTATTTTTATAAGTCTAATTAGAAAGATGGGTAAAACATGGTGGGATTGTATCCATATGCTACAGTCTTCTACAGTAAAAATAAGCTGGTAAAGAGTTACAGTAAAGATGTCAGTGTATCAAACTTAAAGGAATGACACAGAGTGAGTCCTAGAGATCCCAAAGGTCATGGCCCAAAGATCATATTATTGTGAGAACTAGATTAATACATAATTTTCAAGTGGTTGATTAAGGGACAGGAAAGAAATCATAATTCTCATAGTTAACTTCCTAACTGAAGCAAAACTTAAAACACTCTTGAGCTGTATGCTGGATTTGAGTAATAATCCCTTGCCCTTCGTTTTATTAGAAGGTGTATTTGTGGCTAACTCAAATCTTAGTTTGTGTGAGAATTCTAATGACTTATTTGGGGACAAGAAAACCCGACAGACTTAACTGATGAAAAATTTGGAAAACTCTACCTGTGAAACTGTATGGGGGTTTTTGTAATCAGTATAAAACCACCAGATTTCATACCAACCTTCTCTCTGGCCTAGTATAATTTTGCAGTAAGGCTCAGCCTAACACTGACAGGGGACTCTGCTGACACAGTCAAAATTCCAGGGCCAGCAGTTGAGATCCCTGGCTCCCTGTCTTCTGTCATCGTATTTGAAGTGTCTACTTGTGATTGAGTTTTAATGATACGACCTTTAGTTTACATGGAACAGCCACTTGCAGTGGTAAAGGACCCTGCACATTAGAGGTAAAAATAGACTGAAGTTGAGCCATTTGCCTGACTCAGTGGGCGTCTCATTCCTTAAAACATTGTTAAAAGGAGCAGTTTGCAAGACTATCTGGGATGACTGTAGTGACCCTGTGGGAGTATTTTGGAATGTGATGAAAAAAGACAGCTTTTAGTACTGGTTATAGGTTAAAAAAAAAAAAAAAGCCTGTTAAGCATTTCTTTCAGGTGTGAGACTGAATGGTTACATCTGTGCTGTTTATTTTGATCTTCTGCAAATCTGAACTGCTGTAAATTCTTTAACATGCTTTTGTTTTTAACTTTTGTAAAGGTCATAATGGTTTCCATTCCTGAATTCTATGAAGGAAAGAATGTCCTCCTGACAGGAGCTACAGGCTTCATGGGAAAAGTGCTTCTGGAAAAGCTACTGAGATCCTGTCCTAAAGTGAAAGCAGTGTATGTACTGGTAAGAAACAAAGCAGGGCAGACACCTGAAGCACGAATAGAAGAAATTACCAGCTGTAAGGTATGTGTCATATGCTTACAGAGTATGTTTTTGTCCTTCATTATAATGTTCCCATTTCATTTTGAGAACAACTTCAGTTTGTCTAAAGCAAACTATTATTGTTAAGTGTTGTTTTTCTTTTTGTTCTAACAGAAATATAAAATCCAAGACCTGGCAGTACTTCTATAGCTGACTTTCGAGCTGTTAGTCTCTAGCAAAGCCAGTAGTTGAAAATTATCCTGTATTTAATTCAGGAGGAGGATGTTCAGTTGAGAAGTAAAAAACTGTGTTATTGCTTGTTAAGAAAATATAAAGTACAAGAGGCGATGGGCTGGGAGTTGTAAGAGGGGGTTGAGACCCTCCAGGTATCAATCAAATCATTTTTACTCTTTGTGTTTTCTTTTCTGTAAGATGAGGCATAGTATTTTTTTTTCCTGGAATGTGATGTTGGATCTACCAGTAAGCAAGAATACATGATCTCAACAGGAACTTATGTTTGTAAATGGAAAAAGGATGTTTGTCTTAGTAGATTCTATCTGTGGATCTCTGTTAGTCAACCTGTGGCAACTAGAAAGGCACTGAAATGCTGTGCTGTGGCACTATTAAAATGGCTGTCTAAACGATTTTCTGTGCAGTCTGGGTCAAATACTTTGATCCTGAAAAGACTCATTACCTTAATATCAGGCTGGGCATTCTTACTACATGCAGAACCACCCATTGTTGTTGCCCATCTTTCTACTAGAGAGTATCCTGTTCATGATGAAAAAGGTGAACAGAAAGAGATTTCCAGCATGAACTTTGCTAAAGCAGAGTTTGTTTATTTCTGTCTAGGTCTTTCTCTTGTGGAACACGGGAGTCAGCAGTTTTATTTTTCAGGCTTAGGAAATATGTTGAGATGCAATGTAGCCTGTACAAAGTGTGTGCTTAGAAGATGCTAAAAGGGAATCAGTAACAAATTATGACTGCACGTAGACTAGGAGGAGTAAGTTGTTTAAAGTAAGGCAATGAATTTCTACAACTCTGACTAGGTAGGATTGCAGCAGATATGGGGATGGCTGTGCCCTTAGCAAATTATTTTCTGTAGCTATGTCAAAACTGTAGCTCATTGCTCAAAAGCATCTGCTTGCAGTCCTGTGCAATGTTACAGAATACAACAGAATGAGTTACAGGGGGGTTCTGTCCTAAATTCAGTCACACATTCTCTCTACTTAAATCTCTCGGTTTGCCACTGTCCTGAAACAAGGAAAAGATCTCCAGACTAAACTGAGATGAGAAAGGAAAAATTTCTCAATCCACTCTTTGTATACACTATTACCCAAATTAGGGAGTATCTGGGCAAGGAGAGGAGTAGGAGTAGTGTGGACTGACTTAAACTTTAGTAAGACTTAATCCTCATTGTAGCTTTTAGGAAACCTGTACCTTGTGAAAGGCTTTTAAATTTGAGTCCAAGCCTGCTTGTAGTTTGTACCAGCTCCTGCTGAGATAACAATGTGATGAGGTTTGAGTCTTGGTGAGCACTTACTGCTGGAGCAGGTTCACAGCAGAAGAAGTACTGCTTGAGGTAGTCCTGCATCTGAGTCCCACAAGTAAGGACATAAAGGGAGGGTGTTTTGCATCTATGCAGAGATGTAGGTAGGGCCTACACGTGTTGGTTCTGTCTTCATCAAATGATTAGACAAATAAGGTCAAAAGTCTGTAGTTTAGGTGCCATTAATGTCATTAAGATGCTCACAGAAGACCGTGGAAATTTTAGTAAGATCTGTTATCTGAAAGAGCTGTCCTGTCACAAAGGCCCTACCTGTAATTTTTCAGAATTTGATTGGACTCATTAAGTGTTCTAGAGATGCTTGAAGATTCTGTTTCTTGAAGAGTTTAAAATCTAAAGGGGTGAACAAGATATTTGAAATAAAGTTTTGGCAACAAATAGCCAAAAAATGTTGGGGTTTCTACTTCCTTTGGACTTCAGGCACCTAATTAATTTTTAATCTAATTAATCTGTTAATTTTAGATATCTATTACATGTGCTCTAGGTGTTTCTTCTGGTTCTCCTTTGTACTGGTGTCAGTGCTAGTGTGAGGTGTGTAGGAATAATGTATGACTGTGTATCTGAAAAGGGGCAGAACAGATGTGATGGACATAGGAAAAGTACCAAACTGGCTCTTTAAGAGCTCATCTGTGGGACTGCTTTTTGATTATAATGCATATCAGCACATTAAGATGGTTAACAGGCAGTTACTTCAGTTCCCTGGAGGCAGGCACTGTCGTTCCAACTTAAAACATAACAGGCTTATTTTTCAAAATGACAGAAAGTTTCCTGCCCTTAGGTAAGCACTGTTTGCTGTACTCCTAAGAATTCCTGAGGCTTTAAATGCAGTCTTGGCAGCTTTGTCCCATAATATGAAGTTTCATGTTTGGGAAGTCCAGGCAATAACTGCAGTCTATGACTGGAGATGTCCCATGTTCTCACTCTAGCATTACCTCTGCTACTTCAGGTGGCCACACAGTGAGCTGCGCTAGCCATGGTTGGGGCAGAAAATATATCCACAGAAAAAGAGCTGGAACCACAGACCTCATGGGACTTCTTGCTATTGCCAGTGCAGGAGAAGCAATGCAAAAGTAAAGAAGTTAAGGGAAGGACCAGTCAGTTTGGTAGCAGTATAAACTTATATTGCCCTAAATGTTGTGAAACTGCACCTTCAGGTGGCTTAATTTATAGTTTAAAATTAATTAGCTTCCTTCTGTGAGGAAATGTCTTTTGGCTATTTGCATTTGGTGTAACTGTGTGGTTGGAGGTGCTACTCTGATTTTAATACAGTTTAGTTGACTGGTGTTGAAGCAGTTGCTAAGATATTGGCCCCTGTGCAATTAGAGAAGAGGGATCTGCTTTGGTACAACTTTCAAATGTGTTTTATTCCCACAGTACTGTGTTGCTCAGGAAAACTTGCATACTAACGAGTGTAAATATGATGAGGCAAGAATTGTCATCTGTGTGTTAACCCACATGGTTAGACCCTAGTTATTTATGAGGGGAATACATGATGGAATATAATATGGGTGAGATTTTTTTCAGTGAGAATAGTTGAACAATTTTATAGGACTTGATCAGATGTTCTAACATTGTATGCCTTTTTTCCTTTAACTCGCCAGAGAAACAATTTCTTTTTTGGTTTATCTTTTAGTAATCTGGAAGTTCTCCAAAACTGGCATAATTTGAGGACAGCATTTCTTAAATCACTGGAAATTTTTAAATCTTGATGAAAGTTTTTTAGAACTATAATCCAGCATGGCTTCTTCAAGTCTATAAGAACCTGAATAGCTTTTATCAAGCTTGGGAAGTGGGCAGACTGTTCATTTTCCGCCTGAAAGAAAAGAGTTTACAGTATTTAGACTGCTACTTAAAATTTCTTTGAGTTCTGGTGTCTAATAGAGACCATTCCTTCTTTTATCTGATGTTGACAGGTTGTAAGGATTGGGAAGAGTACTAAAAAAATATTTAGTGCAAATTGAAGTCCTCTTACTTCTGTACAACACGTGCAATACTGCTTTCACTGTGTGGGATAAAGTGTGCACGACTTCATCACTGAGTATGTTCATGGGAAGTCAGTAACATGTTCCTATGATATTGCCAGCAAGCTTTTCTAACTTACTGATGATCTTGAGAACTAAGGGGATATAAGCAGGAAATGTGGGATTTTTCTTCACTTAAGTGAAATGTTTACCTCTTATCTTCTCTGGGTTTTTAATCTTGTTATTTTTGACAGCTCTTTGACAGGTTGAGAGAGGAGCAACCAGACTTCAAAGCAAAAATAATTGTAGTTATGAGTGAACTTACACAGCCTGACCTGGATCTTAGTGAACCAATCAAGGAAAAACTTATAGAGTGCATTAATATTGTATTTCATTGTGCTGCTACAATCAGATTCAATGAAACACTAAGGTGAGTCTAAAATTCTGTTTATTCTGCTCTAGTAAACCAGTGCTACTCCAAGGGAGGGGGTGAATCAGGTGTCTGCACAGCCTTGCAAATATTCAGCCTGTCAGGCTACCTCATGTGCTCTGATATTTGTGTGCTTGGGTAATTTCATGATGTTTTATAAGGTCCACCAAAGCTTTTGGATTTTCCTTTGCTCTTCTTCAGAAGATGGAAGCAATATTATTTAGATCTGCTTTGCCAGAGGTTAGAATTACACTATTCAACATGGAAAAATTCGTGCCTTTTTAAAGCTTTAGGCAAAAAGACATCCATTATTAACAGAGAAACTAAATAAATTAGCCCCTGAGGTTTTGATGGGGAGGGGGGGGGTGGTTTGTGGGATTTGTTTGGTTGTGGGGGTTTTTTTGGTTGGTTGGTTTTTGAGTTTGGTTTCTTTTTTTGGTTGGTTGGTTGTTTTTTTGTGGTTTTTTTTTTTTTTACTAAATCCCTGTGCCTGGATTTTGAAGCCTTTTGGAAGGGAAGCTGTTGAAGAGACTAAGAACATATTGCTGTTCTGAGTCTTCCAAACATCATGTGTTGCTCTGCTCTCAGGGATGGGCAGAGAGGATACACACATGCTGTAGTTTTATGCACTGTGCTCCCTAAGTAATGTTAGAACATTTTTTCCTGGTGTGTGAAGGGCAACACAAACTGTTCCTTCAAACTTCCTTGTTAGCAGGGCAATGCAAGTGTTTCAGAGGATACAGTTTTGCCAGAAAAGTTGGGTGGGGGAAGTTCAAGCACTTGCTCTCCTACCTAATGAGAAAAACAGGAGATTAAATACTGCTCAGCTGTTCTCCCTGTCTTTAAAAAGTCCTTTATTAGCAGTAGAGGTTTGCCTTGAAGGGAACAGGGAGAAGTAGATGCAGAGGGAGAAAGAGAAGAACAAGAAGTGGAAAAAGTGGTGCTCACGGCTCCGATTATGAACTCCTTCCTTTGATTTGTTGAAAGAGGCAGTGAAGACTGAGAACAATATCTAAAAAAAATCCCCAAAACTAATTAGTTTCCATTGATGTTAATTGCTTTGGGATAGTGTTCCCCCTTTCTTGTCACCCTCTTTAGTAATAACATGTGATAATGCAGTCTGGAACTTCTTAGTGATTGTTTGGGGGAACTAATTTTTTTGTTGTTAATGAAACACTTTATTGCAAGGACTTTGATAAAGTGTTACTTAGCTGCACTCTTGAAACTTAGTTGATTAGTACACTGTGTGCAAGAAAACTGATGCCCATAGCAAGTTCTGTAGGCTGGAGAGAATGTGTAAATAGTATAAAATAATCATAGTAGTTGCTCAGCAAGCTGTTATCTGGTGGGAATTGTAGAGATACACCTACTCCCCTACAGTGTCCTTAAACACTCTGATGAGCAGCAGTGAAGTTAGAGCATGAAAATGTGGATCTTGGTGATTTTCCTCTTTTTTTCCCCTTCCTTCCTGTATTGAGCCTCATGCTATCCTACAAGAACATGACAGTCTCCAACTTATTAGCCCTCTTCTGAGTCATTGACCTAACTCAGCTTGAACTCAGAAGTTCAGAGATGCATCATGTGGCAGCTCAGTGTTGTGTTGCATTATTTCCTTCACATTTTATGGAACACATAGGATTGGGATTTAGACTGAGATCAGAGGTCTCCTGACTTTCACACTCTAGTAATGGAGCATGAGGATGTTGGTAAGAACAGGATGAAAGGAAAGTTATTCTGAATATTGAAAGATGTTCTGAATTGGGACTGTGGTATATTGTTTTAAGCAGGAAGTTAGGACAGTGTCCATGCTGCTTTTTTTTGGGGTAAGGCAGAGTACTGAGGAATACTTTATATATCCATCACTGAGGCGTTTAGGAATGAATTTCTTTTTGCGTGTTTTTTGCCTTGCTTTCTACTAATCCCGTTTCTGTTTAATCAATAGAGATGCTGTTCAGCTAAATGTGATTGCCACACAACAGCTCCTCTTCCTGGCACAGCGAATGAAGAATCTGGAAGTGTTTGTGCACGTTTCGACTGCTTACGCGTATTGCAATCGGCAAGTGATCGAGGAAGTCGTTTACCCACCTCCTGTTGATCCCAAGAAACTCATAGATTCTCTTGAGTACGTGTTATGTTTGATGAAGTTACTTGGGTAATCTGTAACCATTTTCTTCCTAGGAATGAAATGCCAAAAAAAGGTTAAGAGCCCTAAAGATGAAGAGTTAGCTTATGCTGTCGTGTAAGTCTGACAGCATGGCTGATGCTTCCCTTTCCTGGAAAGGAGATGGATTAAGGTTTATGGTTGCTTTAGGCTGAGCTGGGTGTGGAGGGGTACTGAAGGAGAGGGATGCTCTTGTCTACTCATGGTGCCTCCTCTGTGCTGAGAGTGCCAGTCTTTCAGCTGTATGATGAGCTGAATTAGAGGGTATTAAAAAAGTTGTGCTGTTGCAAGTGTGCTGCCACTGGCATTTGAAGGAAGGGGATAAAACTCTAAGACAGTCCCCTTGAACAGCAATTGCCACTACATCCACCTAAATGCCATTGCAAGATCAGACTGAGATACTGGAATAATATTACTTAGCTGTGGAAGTAGTTCTGTTAGGTATTCTGAGCCCCAAACATTAAACATCCGTTTTCTGTAGGCTTTTAGTATTGAATTGGGCATTATGGGAGGAGAAAAATTACTTGTTCTGTACTTTATTTTCTGTGTATATTACCTGTCCTAAGGTAGCTGTCAAACTGTGAAGCAGGTGGCAATATGGGATAAGTGTAATGTAATACATAGTAGTCTCAACTTTAATCAGTCTATTCTTGTCCTACAAAATATCTGCTTGGAAGAGAAGTATGAAACTGAAAAAAATGAATTAAAAAGTAAAACATCTACTTTAACTTGTTAATATAGGTGGAAGAGTGGTAACATTAAAACCAAATGAGGTACCACCCAGAATTCACATTGAACCAATCAGATATTTTGAAATAGTCCTATGAACTCATGAGGGAAAGCTTTTGTAAACCTAGTGATCTCTTGCTGAGCATGACACAAAAAACCAGATTTTTGTCCCTTTTTGGGCTTTCCTGCCCCTTTTCCCACTCCAGTTCATATTACAAAGGGAATCCGGTGCATGTCTGCTTTGATTGTAACAGAATGTTGGGGAATAACAATTTATATACCATTTATATGGCTACGTGACTGAGAACACCAAAGTAGCAATAGTTCCAGAGGTACATCTCTGTTTTGTTTGTGTGCTATGACTGAAGGTTATCACAGTTTTAATATGAACTGGGAAACAAGATGAAGTTGCAAGACTTGACTGATTTAAGGGGAGAAACACAGTGACCAGCTTGCTTCAGTGGTGTGTGATTGCTCACTGCAAAGGTGGAGGTGATGCTCACCATGCAGCTGGGACTCCTTAGCAATGGCAACACCTCCTAGATCATGATGCAGCAAGCCTTTGTTCCAAAGACCAACTTGCTGTGTCTGCATTTCGTGTTTGAGAACTTAGTTGATAGAATTCAGATTATTGTAAAGGAATGTAGTGCTTGTTCTGTTGTTGGTGTGTACCAAGTGAATTACTTGGGCAAAAAAGTAAATGTCAGTATGCTTCTTTCAGTGGACACTGAGCACACAATCTTCTCTTTTACTGAGAAACTTGTCTTCATTTAGTTGTGTGTCCCTTTTTCTTTAAAGGAGAAGAAAACAATCATAGTAACTTTAGGAATTCACACCCCACACCCCCAGCGAAGCAGCATGCAGTAATTACACTTGCTTCTTGTTTTGTTTCTTTAGGTGGATGGATGACGACATAGTGAGTGATATTACTCCTAAACTGTTGGGCAAAAGACCCAATACTTACATCTATACAAAAGCCTTAGCTGAATCTGTAGTGCAGCAAGAAGCATCAAAGTTAAACATTGCCATTGTGAGGCCGTCCATCGTTGGTGCGAGCTGGAAGGAGCCTTTTCCTGTAAGTCACCAAGTTTTCACCTGACCATCTTGCCTGTGAACTGCAGGACACACTGACAGCCTCTTTATGTAGGGGAAAATCTCTTAGATGATGAAGTTGTGTCTTAGTTGCTTCTGAATAACAACTGATACAAAAGCTGTCAAAGACAGTGTGTGAAATTCAGACGTAAATTACTCCAATCATAGAATGGTAATACATTTGTATCACAATGGGAGATACTATTTCACACATTAAATCAATAGTCAACTTTTTACTTTGTGATTCTGTGTATCTTCATCTGGTTGTATCAGGAGCTGCAAAGGGTGACTAAGAAAACAGATCTGTGGGACAGAAAGATGTTTTGACTTTTAGTCAAACTGTGTAAGCTTTGCAGGGGGATGGCATAAGTTCTGTGTGCTGTGCTGATGTGTAGCGTATATGCCTCCTCCTGTATGAGAGACTGGTGTTGGATTAGCTTCTCCAGTTCAAGACAGACTGCTTCTCAAGCCCTTAAAATTCGTATAATTGACTTTGCCTACATATTGAAGCATGTCCAATGTACACGTCAAACCAGTGAGTATATAGTGTCTAAATACTGTCATTAAATTTGAGCAAGAATGTGTTCTGCTTGGAAAAAATGAGAAAAATGAGTTGCCAGAAGCTAATCTTAAAAATACTTGTAAACTTGAATACTTGCAACATAAACATATTTTTATGGACAATGCCTTGTAGTTCATTCACTAAGAAATAAATAAACTGGCATCTCGCTTTGAAGGACCACTGAGTCTACAGGGAGATCTCTTATCTGAGTCACAGGAACTTGCTACATCACCAGATTTTGCTATGGAAGAATTAGAGATATTTAATATCTTTCTCCTCTTTATTCTCTTTTACCTCCACCCCTTACACTTATAGAAACTTTTCAGATTTTCACTTGAACCTGCTGAATTCAGTATTCTCTAACCAAGTTGTTTCCCTCCTCCTGTTCATAATAGGGTTGGATTGATAACTTCAATGGACCTAGTGGTATCTTCATTGCTGTAAGTAATGAATATACTTAATTTTTCCCCCTCCTTTTAGAAGGCAACAAAGCTTCATATATTTTACTGGTGGGTCTTCTGTCTCTTTTTTTTTTTTTGTTTTTGTTTTGTTCTTTAAGGCAGGAAAAGGAATTCTTCGAACAATGAGAGCTACCAACGATGCAGTAGCAGATCTTATTCCAGTAGATGTTGTTATCAATGCTACACTGGCTGCAGCCTGGTATTCTGGAGTTCATAGGTATAAGAGATGACAAAAGAGAGTACTAAATATTTTGAAATTAAATTGTGTGTTTAATAAATCAGTCTTCTACTGAACTCCTTGTCAGTGTCCTGCTATTCCCTCAAGACAAAGGAATCTAAGGTTCTGATGGCATTCGTCTCTCAAAGTGTAACTTATTTATGCCAAAGAGGAAGATATCATCTACTGATACTGTTGTACAAGCTCTGTCTGAGAATTCTTTCCTGGGTCTTGTAATCAATACAACCTGCAGTAGTGTAGGTGACGCCTTCTCTGAAATAAAAGAAATACAATATTTAAAGAAGGAGAAAAATACTGGAAGATGATACAGAAAGCAAAAGAAATCTACTGTGAGATTGATGCTCTCTGCTTTATGTATAGGATGCTGTTGAGGGAAAGGATAACTTTGGGCATGTCTTTTGTTGTCTGTGTTTTTAAAAGTTTGTTTTTCTTCTAACTTGCTTTTTTGTCGTTTTTCCCCCCCCAGACCAAGAAAACTCATGGTGTATAATTGTACAACAGGTGGCACCAATGCTTTCCACTGGAGTGAAGTTGGTATGCCATGTTTATTTTCTCTCATTAGTCTTAATAGAAAAAATAAGGTCAAACAATCAAAGCACAGGCCGTAATCAGTAGATCATATTGCATGTTTATTGTTGAAACTGGTATTGTAGCCATACCTCTCAATTTTGCAGTGTATGGTGCTTTTTCATTATCTTCCATTGTTAATTCTCTCCTCCCTCTCCCCCTGCAGCATTATTACCATTTCATTTTGTGCTGGGTTTTTTTTTAATTATTCTTATTCCATTATAACTTAAACTATAGGACAACTGATTTTTCTGTTTGATGTTGCTCTGACCTAATCTGCAGAATGTGGGTAGTGTGTGGAGAAAAGCATTGCTCAGAGGAGCAGTAGTGATGTTGGGTGTAATGCCAACCTTACTAAATACATATGGATAAACAGCCCACAATTAAGTGGTTTGTACATCTGCATAATTGAGAGGTTTGGTAATAGTTTTACCCTTGTGTAGCTCTTTGCCCTAAGTTAATTCTTGGTTGAGGTGGCTTTTTTAATCTTAAGACAGCTGCGTGACACTTCAACTATTCATGTATAGGGAAAAGTAATTTTTAAGGAAGTATGGCTACCTATTTTCAACTCCTGGATATCCTAATTAGAATGTTACCCACAGCTTTGTAATAGTTTTTGTTATAAATAGCAATATAAGCTGGCTGACATAGTAAACTTCAATAATCTATTTTATTTCTCTTTACTACTTTTTTCACACTTTTGACTTGCTTTTGCCCATTTTATACGTATGTGTAGTTACAAGCATTATTGCTTCAACCAAACTTGGAAAATTGCTGATTTATATCCTCATTTTAATCAGGGTATTTAAACACTGTCTATAGCAACAGCATAAAGTTAGAAGATTTAAAGAGAGGCTAATTTCCACTTAACTTTTAAAGATTCTGCATATCTGCCATGTACTGAATTTACAGGTGCCATCAGGAGTTTCACATGGAGTCCCATCCTAACTGCTTTTTTCTTAATGCTTAAATTTGGATAAGTTGTTTAAAAATGCCATTTAAAATTCACTTGAGATGCTTGCAGAATCCTCAGTCTGTTTTTAAATTCTTCACACAAGAGATTGGAATAACCTTCTTCATGAAATACAGATGACTTTTTAAATAGCTTTATGTGCTTTGTAAACTGAAATTGCTGTCAGTGTTCGAAACCAACAACTTCTAAGGTAGGGAAAGAGGAAGAGAAAGAGAGAAGCTACCATAAAATATGACACTGCTACAATAAAATATGATACTGAAGATGAAGGCATAAAAGACCTCTTGATTATAGTAAGAACCAGTTCAACAGTATTTTGGGTTAAGAGCTTATGACTGTTTTGTTTTCTGTGAATTGTAGAATTGTATGCTGTAATGTTCTTTGAAAACCATTACGTTTTACATGGTTATTACCAAAGCTGTTATGCAACTTTTCTTCTCAGAATACCATGTAATTTCTACTTTCAAGAGGAATCCTCTCGAACAGGCCTTCAGACGGCCCAATGTAAATCTAACTTCCAATCACCTTTTATATCATTACTGGATTGCTGTAAGCCATAAGGCCCCAGCATTCCTGTATGATACCTACCTCAGGATTACTGGAAGAAGCCCAAGGTAATGGTGACTGGCTCTGTCTTTTCTGTTCCTCTGATTTTTAAACAAAGCTATGCTTAGGCTATGATGTATATTGGTTTTCAAAAAATTTTTTTTTTTTCCGTGAATGTTTTGTGACTAAAACTCAACCTTTTTTTTCCCGAGAACAGGTCCTGGAATTCGAAGTGACTTTGAACTTTCTAGCAAAAATGAGAATGGTTTTTGTTGGATAGTTTGGGGATTTGAGTAAACAGAATTAAAGGATGTATAGCAAGTGATGTTTATTCTTGAATAATAAATACTAAAAATATGTTGATCCTTATTTTTTCCTACAGCCCAACACATGAGTATGCTTTTCAGGATATATCCATTAGAGAGTGCAGTAATGATACCTGCATTTAAGCTTACACATCGGCCCATTGTAAGCCAGTTGCACCGTGCACAATACAAAGTGTTTGCATTTTTCTTTGATGTTTTGCTGAGACTGAGGGGTCACGAACCCGGGTAAGAAGGACAGGGCTGAAACTATGTTGCCCTGCAAGGTGGTGGAGACTTGTGAAGAAGACATGGCCTGGGCACTATCTCCATTTACTAAGTATGAGCAATAACGATCCAGTGGCTGCATTTTGAAGAGATTAATGACTGCCCCAAAAGTGCTGTCCAAGATACATCTCAGATCAGAATCTTAGCCAGTCATTAAACTCTAGGAAGGTGCTTGCATTAGGATTGTTGTTGCTTTTATAAACTGAAAACGGAATGGGAGACAGAGTTTTTAATTGCGGATTATTCGTGTAGATGATACGACTTGATATGATATGTTGGCTTGTGTCATCTCAACATTCCGTTTAGTTTATAATATTTACACCAGTATTTGCCTAACTGAAGTGGTGAAAATGGCATATCTCTGCTAAATAGGCTAAACTAAATTATGTAGAAGGAATATAAGATGTCACTTCAATTTGTTTCAGATTGGCCAAGCCGTTAGATCTTAACTCAGTGCTTATGTTATGTTTTCAAAAGTATTTGTCTTCAGACTATAAAATCTCCACAGTGGTGACAGTGTATTAACACAAGTGAGTATTCATTTGCTGTCCTGTAGTCTAGGTCTGTCTTACAAGGAGACTAAAGCTCTGTAAAACACTTACACACTGGATCAGTAGAAAGAAGCTGTGTAAGTGGTTTGTAGGAGAAAACTCCTAAACTGCCTTGGGCTCTGTTGTTCCAAGCCTACACAACAGTGTAATGCTTAGGGCAACAGTAGTGGCAGGTGTCTGTGCCTGCATAGTAATCTTCCCACATTAAAAAGTTGTGAGATCTTCAACTCTAAACAAGGTATTGTACATAAAAGTTCCTAGCTTCTAGGTTTTTTCGCATTTTTTAAGTTATACTTAATAAAAATTGATAGTAATTCCCTAAAATATTTATACTATAAATGCTTTCAAATGGTTGTGAGGGAGTGCTGCCAGAATCTTGTCAGGCTTTGAAAGTCTTTTAAGTATTTGACCAATGGGAATAGAATAAAGCTGTGAATAATCATGTTGTTTAGGACACTCTAGCAGTTTTATATTATAACACTGGGAATGTTAAACCTTGTTGTTGCTTTTCCCGAAGTTCTTACCTGATGTCCAAAGATGGAATTTAGAACTTTCATCACTAGTAGTACAATTGGTGACATTAATACTTCCCAGAATAGAAAATACATTTTTACTGATATGAATATTCCTAAGTAGTTTAATGTAAGAGTGGGTGGATCAGTTTCCTATTATGCACAAGATTTCCAGTTTGGAGAAAAGATGGAAGATTGAACTAAAACAAGCTATTGTTCAGTCACAGCTTTTAAGTTGGATACCCAGCCCCACTTACAGGAAGGCAGCTTTCATTATATAGTGCTCTTCTCTCTTTTTTTAAAGCATTTAAAAATTGGAGCCTGCAATAGGAACAGTAGAAGCAAATAAATAAATGTAATTGCAAGCAAGACATGCAGTATTAAATCCTAATGGAACTCTTGTTTAATAATAAGGAAATTTGAGGCAGATCTTTACTCTTGTACTTTTTTCTAGTCTTCTGCCTCAAAGTACTTTAAAGGCTGCTTTAACTGATGGGCTGGAGGGTTGTGCTACTCTTGCTGTGGTCATCCTGTCAGTTGACAGAATGGTTTTAATTACCAGGTAGCAGAAACTTCTAAAGACATGGAAACATTATTGGATATTCTTAAGCTCAATATAATGCTGTTCTGAGTGGAGAAGGGCTGGCTTAATTTAAAATGTGACCTTTTCCACCATGATTTAGCAGAAAAACTTGAGCAGTGTAGTAAAAATCTAGTAAAATAGCACAAGAAAATTCAAATACTCTGCTAACCTGACTTCACATGGTCAGTAGCCTGCCCTCTCTGTGCTGAGTCTGAGTACACTGAGATCTCTATTGTGTACAATGTAAGAAAAATAAGCAATGAAATTACTGTGTAGGTTTAACTGCCCTGTTGTCATACAATCGGGATATTGTACTGCAACCAAATTAATTTTTAACAAGTGGAAAAAATAGATCAGGCCTATGATCCTTCAGAACTACACGATTATGTTAGTAATAATAATTTAAAAAAAAAAATCTTCCTGTTTGGGGTTTTCAAAACACCTGTTGTAATCTCTCTGAAATATGAAATAGTTCTTTTGCACCTCGCTTGTGGAAGCAATGTTTTTTATGAGATGGACGTTTTTTTGCTGTTTTTGCATCTAGTTGAAGGTTCTTGACTTTAACGATTCACTGATAATATTAACAGGTAAGGGAAGAAATAATGCCTAAAATATTTCTTCCAAATTTGTATGGAAAGAACATGTACAATAAGGATTGGCATAATGAAGATTTAATATTTTGTACTGAATACTTAGATCTGTTATAGGATTGTGCAGTTACATAAATAGTGGTGATAATCCTTAGCATCTGAGTTTAAACACAGTGTTGCCAGTAGCTTGCCATATATAGTTAGTTGCATAGCAAAGCTTATTAGTTGTCTGATTATCTTTAATTTAAGGCATAGTTCGTTCATGTAACTTTACATAGTGCTTAGCACAAAAGAACCGTGTTATTTAAAAACAATTTGGTATATTTGAAATATGAAAGCCTTTAAAAATACACACCCAGCAGGTCTTTCCAGTTACTCTGAAAGAACAAGACGTGGCACGAAATATTTAAAGTTGTAATTCAGGGATTTCTCCAGCAATTCGTCTTCTGTCACTGCTTCTTAGAAAGCTAAAGGGAAGGTGTGGCTGATGTATGTAGGGAGGTGTAAAGGACATAATTTCACATCTTTCGTTTCAATTTAAAGCTCCTTTAAATCGAAGCACCTTTCACATAGTTACTGTCTCACAAACCAGAAGTGAGTGAAGAGCATGCTCTTTTTGAATAGATCAATACTTTTATTTCTCTTGGAAGTAGCTTAAATTGTTCACTTAAAGGAACCACAGAGCTGCTGGAAAGATGAGAATTCAGTAGTATGTCTTACACTTCAAAATTTACAGCCAGATGAAAATCTGAAGAAGACAAATCTAAAAGCTTACTCTGTGTTTCTTAGAGAAGTCTTTAAAAAAAAAAAGTAAAATAGTTGGCTATCTGTAATGCTTCTGCAGAGACTTGCAGATGGACAGCCTGTAGATCCACAGAAGGATCAGTCTGTATTTAGCCTCAGGACTGGTTTTAGCCTGGAGGCAATAGGATGTGTGTAAGACCCCTTCAAAATACAGTTGTAGCCTTAAGCCAGGTCACTTCCAGTTGTGTGGTGTAGAAACAAGCCCACCTAACTCATGGATGATGGAATTAACTTGCTTAAACTTTTAATTCCTGTGATGTGCTTCTCAAACTGATGTAATGTATTTAGTGTTGATGGCAATAAGGGCTGCCTAGTAGAGACAAAATTCTACTCAGAACCGAGGTGAAAGTCACCCTGGCTGGCTGCCTGCTGCTGGTGTTCAGACCTTTGAGACGGTCAGCAGGTCTGACTTTTTCGTGTCTTCAGCTTATGAAGGAGGTGTAATGCAGTGCTTGATGTTATACTGACTGGTTATGTATGGTATTGATACTTATGACTCGTATCCAATGGCTGTCTCTGGAATATCTGACCTTCAGAACTTCAGGTTGAGGGATAAAGTTCCATTGTGTGTGTTGATGCTCGGTTTTGAGTCGTGCGTGTTCCCGTTTGCAGGAGGAATACGGTGCTATTGAACTTAGAAAAATTAGTCTGCCAGAGCTACACAAGTGGCCACTAAATGACACCCACTGCTGACATCTCTGAATGAGAGGCTGGTGACAACCTGCTGGTTTTTTTCCCCCCTCAAAGTGTAGTTTCATGTGAATTTAGTGCAAACCGTCAGTGAGAAAGTTAGTCCTCTCCTGCCGACTCTGTAGTTGATTGAGCAGCTGAGAGAATGTGGAGACATTTGATTCTTTTGGCTGATATAGAAAGAAACTAACCCTACAAAGCAAAACAGTTTTTTTGCTTGATGAGTTAAAAATATGCAGCTGAGGTAGAACTTTGTTTGTTTGTTTGTTTGGGTTTTTTTTGTTATCAGCTAAGCTAAAGGTTAGTCTTTGCATTGGTTTAAATTCAGTTTGGTTTTTGTTTATAGAAAAGAGTGAAAACTAATGTCAGTGCCAGTAACAACCTCCTAATGTACACTTACCTAATCAGATATTCATCTGCTCTATTAATATTTTGCAGGGACACAAGTTTTCTTAGACTGCAGTGGTTGAAGCACTTTAATCTGAAGCTGTATTTTAGCATAAGAACACAAACTGGGAAGGTTCAAAAGGGCAAGTTAAGTTAAATAATCTTAAGACTGTCAGTGGACAGACCTCTGCAAAAAGTCTGAAATGCCATTTGGCACTATTTTTACCCAGGCCTTTTTGCTACGAGGTCTTTCTGACCTGTGAGATCTTTGCTTTCCAGGTTTCAAGTTGTTTTCTTATTTTTTTTGACTTAATTAACATGTGGTTTTTTTTTTTTTAAAGTTCAGCTTAGTCTGGATAGCACAGGATATGTTTTGGATACAGATTCTATATTCCTAATTATTTTTGCATCAGAGGAACTCTGGTCCAACTCAGCCCCCACTGTTGCCACCTTGCCCAACTGGTGAAATTATAAGCAGGTTTTTGAAAGCATCTAGAGATGCCTGTTAATAAAATCAGCTGAATACAGTTTGAATACAGTTCTGAATTACTCTGTAAATAGATTCCTATGGGGTTTAAGGAAAAATACTTGCTTTTTGTGTTTTAGAGATACAATAATTTTTCAGTGGTCTTGGTGATTTGTATTGCTCTATTCCATGAGAAGAAAAAGAGGAAATTTTAATATACCCTTAGATACTGAGATACCAGCTGCTAGTGACAGTAGGGGACACTAATGTGATGCAAAATACTTTCTTTAGGAGATTTTCTGGGACAATGTACTATATCCCTTCTACAAGTAGGAATGCATCAAGGCAGCTTTCAGGGAAAAAAATCAGTTGATTTCTATTGCTTCTATGAACTTTATTGAACAAAATTTACCTTTGGAAAGCAATTTCCTGTTATTGCTGGACTCTGCTTTCTTTGCCACCCCCCCGTATCGCTCTGTGCTTAAAATGCTCAGTGTGTCCTGCTATAAGGATCAAATTGGAAGCAGTTTTCCATTTCTGCAAGATGGATATACCTTGAGCACCTGAAACAGGAATTTAATAGCATTAGGTCACATGGTACTGGTTAGTACTTACTAAAATTGAGTCTCTAGCACTGAGATACTTGAAACAGTTTTCTTGTCATAAATGTGGAAGCTTTGCATCTGAGTGACGACTCACATTATTTTTTGGGTCCACTTCAGGTTGTATGAATAGAGAAACTTGCCCAAAGAGAAACTTGCCCAAATTGATCCTTATAACATAATTTCTCTGTACTCCAAGTGATGGTTTTGTAGAGTTGCTTTCTCTGCATAATAAGGGATGATGGAAGGTATTTCTGCATGTTTTGAAGTAGCACAGAATGGTCATGTAACAGGATTTGCTATGATCTGTCTGTGCCCTTAAATATTTTCCTGCCCTTTGCTGCTGATGGTTTTAAGCCTTGATCTCTCAGTGACAATTTTGTTCTATTACAAAGCTCTGGTCTTGCACAGTATACAGAAAGATCAGGGAAACTTCCTACCTTGTTTAAAGTTGTCCTGCACAGATGTTCTGCACTGTGCAATTTGACTCTTTCTTCAAGTCAGACTGTTCAGTACAATTAGATATTCCAGTGTGCTGAAGGGAAAAGTGTTCCATCTCTGTGTCCTGAACTAAGAGTTACCAACAGAAGACAACATATTTTTTCCCCCTAATAGAAAAGAAGAGGTGGTAACATACTGTTGCACTGGGAATTAGGATTAGGAAAAGAGATCTGTCTGATAATTTCTGATTTTGTGTAAAGATCCAACAGCCAAAGTCCACTTCAATACTATGCAGAAATATCCTGTTGATCTTATATAATGTGCTTTAGGTACAGAGCAAGATGGAATATGTTAACATGGAGGTATGGGGTTGTAGGGTAAAAAATTTATAATCTACCTGTCTGTTTTACTTGTTTGAACTAATCTTTACCCCTGTAATCTGTCCATTCCATGCCTTGGATTGTAGGATGATGAAAACAATAACACGTCTTCATAAGGCCATGATGTTGTTAGAATACTTTACAAGCCATTCTTGGACCTGGAGTAATGAAAATATGACTATGCTAATGAACCAGCTAAACCCTGATGACAAAAAGGCAAGTAGCTGTGTGATGTGGGCGTGGAGACTGAGTGAAATATAAGTTTATTAATCGAAGATTGAATAAGGACTTGATCTAGTAATGCTGCTCACTGTAGTGTGGAGCTAACCTAGCACAAACTGGGCACTGGAGATTCCATTGTGATCCTTTCAGCTGTGCCAGGGCTGTGTTACAAGCTGGATCAGGGACATGATCAGAGATGAGGAAAGGCAGGACTCCTATGAAGGAGGCCTGATATAAGAGTGGACTGTCTTTGGAGTGGCCTGATCATGTGCTCTGGTATCATATCAGCCAAGTGGCCAAGCTGTTACCTTTCTACCTGCCTCACAAAATAAAACAAGGCTTTACTTTTTGACCACTGCCTCTTTTCTGAGGAACAGGAAGTATGTCTTGAGGGACTTTTTTGCTTGTTTTTAAACCAGTAACAAATTTCATATACCCTTTCCATGCTTTGGCCACAGAGCCACATGTGTTCAAAGAAATCTAAGTTCTCATTTCTTTCTGAAGCACACTCTTGCTGTGTGACTACAACTGCCCCATGCAGGGGCAGGAGTGAAACAAGTGGAATGACAATCTGTTGAGGAAGAAGGAAAACTGATGTTTGTTAGAAGGAAAACCAGTCTCAAACTAAGTGCTATGTGGCGGGTTGTCCCCGGCTGGATGGCAGGTGCTCACCAAAGCTGCTCTTTCACTTCCTCAGCTGAGCAGGGGAGAGAAAACGTAATGAGATAAGGGCAGGGAGAGATCCCTCACCAGTTACTGTCGTGGGCAAAACAGACTCAGCTTGGGAAATTAGTTTAATTTATTACCAATCAAATCAGAGTAGGATAATGAGAAATAAACGCAAATCTTAAAACACCTTCCTCTACCACTTCCTTCTTCCCAGGCTTGACTTTGTTCCCAATTTTCTCTACCTTCTTGCCACACAGTGTCTCAGGCCCCTCCCAGCTAAGTTTAAACTTCTCTTTGTCTGTGGCTTTGTTGGTTAATATTCAGCTGAATAAAAATTATCATTTACGGTTCTAAACACTCAAATCCATTTTACATTGGAACAGTTTTGTCATTCTTAAGATGTCTTTCCTATTGAACTGTTTTTCAGAATCAGTTCTGTAGTTATTTTGAAGAAAAGCTGCCAAATTTCTAGATAAACTGCCTAAAAGTAAGAAATATAATACCTTTTGGTGATTTTTTTTTTTTTGTGTGTGGAAGGTATTTCCACCCCTTCCTGCCCTCTGGTCTCTTCCCAGCAACTTGAGTTCAGGAAAAGTTTCATAAACAACACCCCAGAGCTTTGGACTGTTCGTGTTTTCAGATAACTGAATTGTCAGTAAGATGTGCATACAGCAAGAAAGAATTAGTGGAAATAATAACTGAACATGTTGTCACTTTTACATTCTTGTTCTGATGATGTGTTATGAAAAATAAAGTTTGAGAGATTCCGGTAACAGAACTAAAAGGCTGTTCAGCATGAATGTATTTTATATGACTAGAGGTGCACCTGACCTTTAACTTGCAAACAATGCCTATTACAAAGAGAAAACTTGAGTTGTGAATTTATCACATTAACTTCCTCTGCTGAGGAAGACACTTGTATGGTTGTCTTCAAAATTTAGCTGTACAACTCTAAGCACAGCTAAAAGAACCCTGTATTTATCAAACAGTGAACCTGGCACAGAGCATAATAGAATTATTTAGTTGCCTAAAAGTAAACAATATAATAGAAAACAGTTTTTAGAGTGGAATTCCTTACGGAGAATCGAAATGGGAAAACAGTTCACTTGGAAGTGGAGTGAAGAATGTTACTGCTGAGGAGGGAAAATAAAGCATGAAATGGTTGAAATTTGGAAGAGATGATCTAAGAAGCTGGTGGTCAAGTCAGAAATGAGATCTAAATCTGGATCATTCTTAGGATTAAGGATAGGATAAGTTTCTTGCATCAAAGACAAATTGGAATTATCTGGAATAAAGACATTTATTTTCCTTTATATAACAGGTGAAATTTTAGGCAACTAACAGTGAAATCTTTTATTTTGTGCAGACATTTAATTTTGATGTTCGACAACTACACTGGGCAGAATACATGGAAAATTACTGCATGGGAACAAAGAAATATGTGCTGAATGAAGAAATGTCAGGCATCCCTGCAGCTAGGAAACACTTGAATAAGTAAGTATAATTTTTTATTTTCCTCTATTTATATTCTCTGTGTCTTCCTGCCTTTATCCAGTTTCACTTTTCCATGTTATAACTTAATTTTTCTTTGTAGCACCTGTTGGTCCTCCACAATTCTTCTGTTCCAGTCCAGTGGTCTGGAACATTTTCTAAAGAAGTTCTGTTTGTTACTCCTGAATTGCTCTCAGTATTAATAGTTACAGTGTTAGTCTGGGATTATGGTTGTAGCTCTGATCACTGGTGTGTGTAATGTAATCCAAATTTCTGATTTTACCCAAGTATCTTTTGGAAGGTAAAAAGGTACACGGTTACATAAGATCAGAATAGCTTGTTCAGGAGGTTTAATAGAACAATAGTTATTTCTTCTGGGAATGTGATCTTTTGAAGCTGAGTAAACAGGCAGGGACTCTCCACTTAGAGCAGGACACTGATGTTGGTGCTCTAAGACAGCTTCCCTTAGCCTTTCCTCTGTGGCTTAATTCCTCCAATTTGAGTGGGTTGCTACTGTCCAGAATTTTACTACCACAGTTACCCTTGTTTTGTTCTTGGCTGATTCATAAAGGCAGTTGTAGAATTTCTGATTTGTCTCTTTTAAGAGTGGAATAAAAGTAATTAATCTTGTTCTGCAATACTACATCATGTGTGCTACTCTGATAGCACAAAGAGGAACAATCTAGGTCATGACTTGTGTTGTCATTCTAAAGACAAGGATTTGCAGTTGCAGAGTGTTTTGATGTGTGCTAAAATCACAAATACACTTTTGAAAGATGGTATCTGTGATAATGGTGGGAACAGTTCAAGAAGTATCCTCTTCTGATTTCTTTTTCTTTAAATTAATTTAGGTGCTGTTAAAAAGTGCATAGGAGTTATCATATAGTTCCCATTCTTTGTACAAAGGATCGTATTGAAAATAACATGAGAAATAATCTTGTACTGGAGCAGCATCTGGTTGCCCCCAACTCTCAGTTTATAAGTGGATTTTTTTGCAAGAGGTTTAGATTCTAATATATGTTTACTCTGAAGTATTAATTTGATCTCTTGTTATCATCTAGGTCTTAACTCTAATCTGAATTTGAGGAGTCCACCACTTTAGTATTGACCAGATTTGGCAGCCTAGGGAAAATGTTTCTCTAGGGTAGATTTGATCCTCAAATAGAAAAGGGGACTTGGCTTTTGTAACACAGAAATTTAAACTGGTTTTTTTTTCTGTAAATAAAGTATGTAGAGAAACACAGCCTACCTGTAAAACAAGAGCAGTATTTCCTTAAAAAGAGCTGCCTTTAAAACACAAATTGTCATGATCTGCTGAGCCACAGAGATTGCTCTGTTTCTAAGAAATCTGAGCAAATTCTGGTTGCTGTTTGTCTTGAAGCTTCCATCTCTATATGTGAGAAGCTTGCTTAAAAATCACAGTTGCCCTAGAAGGTCACTTAGTTTCTCCTAATCTTTAAATATAGTTCCCTGAGAACTAAGGAGTTTAAAATTGCAGTGAAGATTCCAGATTCTGTGGCTGGAAATGTGTCTGGAAAATCCGATGAGTTTTGTTTGGTGGAGTGTGGTGGCGTTTTTTTTGTTGTTGTTGTCAACAACAGCGGTTGGAGTTACTTCTACATATATATGAAGTTCTAAATATGTGGTGAGGAAGAGGGAAGTTCGTAGTGTAAATATTTCCTAGCTTTTGGCAGGGTAAATTACCATGTCTGTGACCTTGGCTTGAAGAGGTTTCTATCAAGCAGCTATAAAGCAGAAGTACATATGGTTGGCTCCAGGGCTGGCTCTGTTCCTTATTTTTCATTCCATTCCACTTTTCAGCAGTGAGAAACCTTCTCTGTTTGGCCCTTCACTTATCCACTTGCTTACATTACGAGTTGTGTTAAGTGAGTGATGAATCTTGAGATGAACAGGTGAACAAATTCTACACCAGCAGTTAATTTTTAGAGTGTCCTTTTCTTCCCTCTGAGTCCTGGTACCTTGGCTCTTGATTATTCCTTTTGTTTTTCCCCAGGTTAAGGAACATCCGCTATGGCTTCAACACAATCCTGGTGATCCTGATCTGGCGCATCTTCATCGCGAGGTCGCAGATGGCGAGAAACATCTGGTACTTCGTGGTTAGTCTGTGTTACAAGTTCCTCTCCTACTTCAGAGCCTCCAGTACTATGAGATACTGAAAAAGAGAAATTTAGCATTAGGACATCTATGCATATGGTGGTCTAACTGCACAAAACCTGTAACATGTAGTCATCTCACATTTTTGTAAAAGCATAATTTCATCTTTTAATTGGAGTGCGAAATAAACGGTATGGTATCTGTAATGTTAGTCGTGTACCTTCCTGGAAACAGAGGAAATAAAATGGTCAAGTGCCAGGTTGAATTGGCATTAGACAAGCATTTGGGTAACTTTAACTCTTTGACCTGGGGAAAACACATTAGACCACTGACCAACATAACTGTGCAATTTGGAACGTGTTTGATTGAAATCTGCCTTAACGTGATTTTTTTTTTTCTTTTGAGTTTTACTCCGCATTGAGCAAGATAAATATTGACTTAGTAGATACTAGCTGCTGTAGACCTATTTATTTGAAATTCTTCTAAATTACAGAGGGTTTTGCAAGTTGAAAAAGTGTATAAATGATGGTGGATCTCCTGAAATAAAAATTGAGGACTTTCGTAATTTGTCTTTACGTTTTGCCACTTCTTCCCTTCTCCTCAAAGTAGGGATGCAACAATGGTGCCTCCTTTGCTTTAAAAGAAAAAAGAAATTAAAAAATGAACCAACCTTCTTTATTTACTGAAGGGCCTTTTGTACAATCTGGGCCTCAGAATGCACTTGGTGGTTCAGTTCTGTGCTTGAAACTGGCTGTGTCCAACTTGCCTTTATGTTGGCATGAACAGTTTGCTTCTCTGAAAGCAAGAATTGATTCTATCATTGAGCAGATAAAAGGAAATGTAACCCCGAGGGGGGCAAATAAAGTCATTGACTGTCCTCTTTTTAATGATTTTTTTATTGGGAACACAGAGCCAGCACTTGATTGTTACACTTCTGACTTCAAAGGGTAAATATAATGGAAAGCAATTTATTATGCTTAGTTGCTATTTATATTACTGGTAATAGTAGCTGGAAAACTATAGACTTTCATTAAGAGATACACCTGGTTTTAAGTCGTAAGCAATGTTAGCAAATACTTTATGAATTAACAATTTTTTTAAATCTTTGAGCTATGAAATTTGATGCATGGACAACACCAATGCTCAAGCACACTTTCCATCCCTGCCCTAGTAAACCTCATCATACTGGGCAAGCAGAGTAAGATGCACCTTGCTTCAAAATGAATAGATGTTAACAGTTCTTCCATCCGTCTTTTAACTTAAATTATCAGGTTTAAATCCGAAGAAATCTGGGGTTTTTTTTCTGCATGTTACTTTGTTTTGGTAGGGAAAACATCTGTAAAAATGGCAAGTTGTAAGAAAAGATTGAATCCTTGTTTCTTTAATCCAAGGCAATACATGAAGTTTCCTTTAAATTTTGGTTGCACAGCATTTGGTTTGAGAGCACTGTAGTGTTCCTCTAATTGATGCACTGACCAGCACCCTTGCCCAGTATTTGTTCATTAAAATCACTTTATACTGATGAATTTGTTCTTGAATCTGCCTGGAAAGGCAAATAATGACTTAATTACACAAGAACTACATTATGCTTGCCCTTGGTAGCTTTTTGTCCTATTTGAATTAAATATATAAAGAACTTATTTTGCTATTTTTCTGAAAACTCTTACTTTAAAGAGAACACCTTTCCTGCAGGTGTATATCTCATTTTGAAAAGATGATGGCTTCCTTGTTGAAGCTAAATATTCTGTAGTAAGTAGTTAAGCTGTAATTCCTTTTTAAAATGACCTGTGTATATATAAAGCTAGTGGTGAAAAGCCTAAATGGTCTAGGACCACACCTTGTGTGAGAGACCTCTGACTGTGGCTGAAAATAAAGTAAGGCTTCTGTGCTTGAAGATGTTACACTTTAACAAATACATTAGGTGTATTACAGTTTTAGTTGCCTCCCCAAGTATCTTACTAGCCCTGGAAGTATGCTTAAGCATTCCTGAATTGTAGACTTTTTTCAGAGGTGCCTACTGTCCAATTACACCCCTTGTCCCATGATGGCACATGGCTGAAGTTTGCAAAAGACAAGTACATCATATTCTGGAAGTTATTCTGTGAAACAATTCTTATGAAAACTTATGAATTTTGGTTGTTTATAAACATTATGATATGATACTTTTAATGTTGATTTGTTAATACTGAGAACTATGAAGCCAATGAACTGCTTATTTCTGGTCTAAAACACTGCTTAGAAATCTAGTCTTTTGAATAAGTAACAAAGAGAAGGATTACTTTAAACATAAGGATATTTAACCTCTACTCTTTAAATATTTGCCAATTTAGAAACCCATTTTTTCCCCTTTTTGGAGACTGTTGTTCTGTGCCCTATTGGTATCTTACACGATTTCATCAGTCATCCTATTTAGCTGCCAGTAGATTCAGTGTCACATTTATTACACTGGTTTTGTCACTTCCTGTGGTCAGTCTGTGAAATTCTATCTGAAGCTCTTGATTTTTTTCCCATATCAGAGCCTTGTCCTCTTGCAGTTCTTCACACAGTGTTTGCACATAATGGATGTTGGTCAAAAATATACTGGAACTATATTTTGCTACATGGAGCTCGACTCACTGTTTTGACTTGCAAGTTACAGGAGGGGTATCAGTTGGTTAATAGGAAGAAGATCAGACTGAAACAACATTATCACTTAACTGTTACTGGTATTTAAATTTGGGACCAGGAAAAAAAAAATTACATTTTCCTGTAATGTTTTTCTCTGCTGTAGGAACATGTTTGGAAACAAATGCTTAATCTGTGAGCTTTTATAAGACATAAACAGAAATATTGGGTGCCTTTGTTTGTAAACCAAAAATAAATCCCTTGAAAGTGTTGTTACAGTGTTGGTTGTATCTTTTTGTGTGTTCAATCTAATTTGTGGAAAATAATTGGATAATGTAAATGCCAGCTTAATATACATGAACCTCCCCTTTGTGAGAAATATGAAGTTCACGACTGATTCTGCATTTAAAAAAAAAAAACAACAAACAAAACCCAACAAAACAGAAAAACCTCCACAAGCACAAAACAAAAAATAAACCACAACCCCCTACACCTCCCCAGTTCAAACCTTTATGGGGTGATATCAAAACACATGGTGAGATTTGCCTAGTCATGGTGACTTTTTTGTCTGTTAGCTACTTTTCTCCTTGCTGTCACTGCTTGTTCATTTGTAGCCTTAGTTTCAAATTTACCTAAATAGCATAAACTGTCTGCTTTTTCATGTGGTTTAAAAGGGTACTGTGGTTTTGCAGAAGCTTTAGGATTAATATTTCAAGGAATCACAAGCAACTACAGTTATTTGTGGCATCTGCATTTTGTGGTGAGGGAGGGAAAGGTAGCAATGAGTTAGTGCATCACCAAAATGCCTTGGGGTTTTTTTATTTTTACCTTAATTTTTTGGAATATCCAGATTTCACAGATTCCTCCTCCTTTTATCGAGAACACAGTTCTAGAGATCGTGCATGATCTGTAAGCAGTGGTTTGGGGTCTGGCAGCTTCAAGCATAACCTTTCTTTTAAGACTAAAACCACCAGATATAGATGTTTTTTGTTGGTCTCAAAGATTCCTAAGTGGAAACAAGGAACAAAAATGTTTTTTAAGCTGCTGTGTCCCTTATGTCTTGTGCTCTTGAACATTTTGCCCTTTCTTCATAGCACAGTATTACATCCTGCATTGTTCAGAAACAAAGAACAGGTTTATAAAGGTAACTTGGATCTGAGGAGCACCCTGGACCGAGCTGGGAAGTGAAACTTTGATACTATTTTTACTTGTTTCCCGATGTGCTGAGCAGACGTCAAAACAGAAATGAGGAAAAGTCACCAAAGAAGTGCTGCTCTGGAGAAATGTAAGTGAATTGCTTTAGGTGTATTCTTGTTGTTTGCCAATCTTTTTCTGCTGACGCGTGTGCAGTTTTTGTGTAGCCTGGAGGCATTCACTGTGTGTTTGAGTAAATCTCCAGGAAATGTGAAATAGCTCCAGTGGAGCTGATAGGAATTATCTGCTCTTATTTTCAGTATGTGCCATACCGTCAGAAACTTAGAAGGGAAGGTTGACAGGTCTCACTTTTCACTTTAAATTCTAGGTTTTCTTCCTCTCTTCTGGAGCATTCTTCAGAGTTTCAGACCACTCTGTCCTCCTTTCTGCCTGCAGATGCCTGAGTTAAAGGTTGTGTAACCAAACTGTGAGCTGCTGCTCTGCCATCTCGAACTAAATTTAACCCTGCTTCCACTTTCAAGATATTTATAAACACTTCCCTCCTCAGTGTTACCTTAGTACTTTTCTTCAGTGCAGAAGCTCTGGCTTTCCCTGCTCTGCAACTAATATGACTCACTGATAGTTAATTAGTAATTATGCAACTGTCTTTTCTGGAATATGGAACAATGACAGCTTTGAGCAGCTTTTATTCTTACTCTGGGAAGCAGGAGAAACCATGACTAATTGGTGAAAGCAAAAGTTCCAGCACATTAATGCACTGATTATTACTGGAATGTTTGGAGCCATGGGCCCTAGGTAGGGCGAATGGGACTTTTTACTCTTGATTTGGTTATAGCCATTAACTGCAAGCGTAGTGGTTATTACCAGAAACCTTTAATCTCATTCTGTTTGAATTGTTATACCCTTCAGGATGGTAATTCTGTAGTTACTACCACTTCTGAAAAATTCATGTCCTGACATGGAGAAGCAAGGCCTCTTTTGCTTCTTAATGAGCATATGAAAAAAAATAAACTTGCCGTAGATTCTTTGAAATGAAAAAAACTGTAGCCACCACTTAGTTACAGTTTTCTGGGATGTAGAATGAACATTAAATCTTAAATTGCCCCGGCCTCATATGGTTAGAGGTTGTGCTATGTCCTCTGTGTGTCTCATCTCTTCTGTAGAAACAGCAATCCAGTCCACCATGAGCAGAAAGTAGTTATGGTGTTCTTGTTTTAATCAACAACCATCTGATTCACCATTTAAGTGAAAATGATTCAGTATTTAGCCACTATTAACTTTCATGTATCATGTCAGCCTTAATGCAGATTCAAGATGGCATAATTGAATATTTTTATCTTTATGAAACTCAATAGCTCATCCTTTCCTTCGTTCCTGATGAAATTATCCTAGAACTGGATGTCCAGGGACACAAATAGTTATGCTTGCTTGTTTTAGGCACCTAACTTGGGTGGAATCCAAGAATCTAAAGCTAAGAGACTTGATTTCCTTTAGTATACAGCTTTCTCAGTATGATTCAGAATCATAAGGCAAAAGCTTAAAATAAGCAGAGACTTTGCAAAAGCAGTCACATTGTGGGGGGAGAGGGGGAGAGAGAGACCTGTGGAAGCAAGAGGAAATGGTTAAATTAAGGGAGAAGCAGGGTGAATATGCTTAATATTAGTTCTTATGTATGAGGAATTGACTCTGGGGCAGTGCTTAATCAGCTTACAGATTCAGGTTCAGTTTGGAGAGGCACAGCAGCTAAAGAGCTGTTTGGAATATTGCTGATGGTGTGAAAGTTTGTGGAGTCTGTGGAAGACGAGGTTTCTGCCACTTACAGGATAAAAATCTTGCAATTAAAGTTACTCAGCCTGAAGTGCAGTACACGTTAATCGCTCCCATGAACAGACTCACAATCTGTTCAAATAGGCTTCAAAAAATTGCTTGTACCTTAAAGAGGTAATTAATTTTGAACAAATTAGGCTAGAACAAAAGGACTTGATAGCTGCTGTAAGTTCTTAGCAGGAAGAATGGAAACTTCGTGATCCACTTGGCTGTGATGTACAATTTCTTGCTTCATGTTCCTTCAAGGACTTTTTATTTGATATGCTTAAGTTTTAAGTTGTATTATTGACTAAGTTAAGTGTAATTGTCCAATATGTGAAGTGACTTTTCCTTTGAGAGAGACTGGTTGGTTTTTGTTTGCCTCTGTCTTTCAAATCCATCTTACCTTTCCTGTTTCATAAGGGCTCTGCCAATTTAGGTCAGAAACCTGCTATTTGCTGCATGGTGCACACAGCTCGTAGTTTCAGAGTCTTGTGCCTGGTGATGGGGGTAGAGATTCAAGTCTGCTTCAGGCCAGAGCAGCAAAACCCTGCTGAAGCTGTTGGGCTTTCCCTTGAGTGACTGTGAGCTAACAGCACAGGTGATTCTGTTCATTCACCCTCCTCCAGGCCTGCAAGGAAAAGAGCTCTCTTCCAGAGACAACAGTAAGGGACCCAGAAAGGGATTTCCCCCCAGCATTCTGTTTTGTTTGTTTGCCTATAATCACCTATAATTTGTTTGTTTGCCTATAATCATTAGCACAATCTAGTGTAGGACCCCTAATAATCACCTTTTTCCTCTCTATCAGTGGCATTCCAGTAGGCTGCTTCCATGTTTAGGTCTTGAGTTTCATCTCCCCTTGCTGAAGAGGTTTTTTAAAAAGGAAGACCAGAGCTCTGGATTTAAGTGTGCTTCGGTAAGTTCTGGTATGTTTGGAGTATTTTATGGAGCGTTAGATTGCACTGAGCAAACCTTTGTTTTCATCCACACCCCAGATGCCACCACTGGTGCCTCTGCTCTTGCCACCCACCCAACTGAGTCGAGACAAAAGATTGTACACTGCTGGTTGTAAACAATTCATTGGTGTCAGGCATTGTAGACACCAGGGAAAATGCCACTTTGGTTTTTTAACGCTATTAAATTCTAGTTCTTGGAAGCAAACGAAAGGCTTCTAAATTTGCCTGTGATAACACACTTCAGTCTAAATTATGCACCTACAAGGTTAGTAGGGAGAGCATGTCTCACTACTTCTCAATCCAGGTGTGTGGTTTTAAGTCACAGCTAATCTCTCCTTGTCAGTGACACCTGTGGTTTTCCTCTGTTAAATATTTGATTTGGAAAGAAAAACATGCAAGGTAACTTCCACTCTTTGTGACTCCAATTTAAAACCAAGTCTATCCATTTTTAATAGGAATGTGCTGCACTTAGCCCAGTAAGTCACCTTTTGGATAGGTTAGCTGCTACTTTGCTGGCTTCTGCATTCCACATGGTTTCTGCATTTCAGAGCCAGTAGGTGCTTAGCACCTATATGGGAGTTCAAAGAGCATGAAATATGACTGGAAATTCTGCAGAACATTAGGTGGCTGAAGATACTTTAGGAACTTACATTCTAGTAGTATTCTGTGAAGGCTTTTTTTATAGCAGTCCTCTGGTTAGACAGAGAACAGAGAACAGCTCCATGTTTTCAAATGTTAAGTGATCTCACTGTTTTATCAGTCTCCACTACTACTGCAGGGAAAGTACTGATATGAGTTAAAACATTGATAGTAAGTACTAGCTATATATGAATTAGTGAGTTAAAATATTTCTAATTAGACTTGATAGAAAGCAAAGTGCTGGGAAAACTTGGAGCCACAGAATAGAGAAGCAGTTGGTGCTTTTCTCTTTAAGGGTTATTCTAATACCTATCAAATAACTTTGCTTCTAATTAGAAATTCACTTTTGTAAACAAAAAAAATGCTAAGACCAGAAAGCAGGTGCAAAAACATCAGCCAGCTCTTCTTGGCACTTCCTTTGTTGTTTTAGGCTTAAATGCAGCCTTGTTGCTTTAGTCCTTCTGGTAGAAACTCTTGGCCTTTGTGCTTCTTGTCTTGGTGAAATGTTACATTACAGTGATCAGTTTTGCTGGCATAGAAGCTGAATGGGGAATTTGGAAACAGATGCTCCTTTCACTTGTGGTAGCCCTACAAGTGCCTGGCATGCAGGTTAAGTAATTAACTTTCTTGTGTCAGATCATGCCTAACCTTTTAGGGTTAAGTTGGGTATGTTGGTGGCATGGTAAGATAACTTGCCTGAAGGAACCATCTCTTCAGGCACTTCAGATTTAGAAGAAACAAGTGGAAAGGCAATGTCACCTGCACACTGAAAGTCACAGCCTTCATAATCCTGAGATGTTGTCATCACATCAAGATATTTTTTGCCTTTTCTGTTATGAAGCTATTAAAACATGACAAGTGAAGATGATGACTTGAATCGTGATGAACGGTTATGATCTTTAAATCATGAAATCTTGCAGGTCATCTTTCTCTTAATTCCTCTTCCCACTCTATGAAACATTGAGTGGCTCCTATCTCAAGATCACCTTCTTATTCTTGGAAACCCAGGTGGGAGAGTTTAGAGCAGGCAGTTATTAGCATGTGGTGCTGCAAAAAGACACAGGTGTAGCACAGTAACTGCTTGGGGCTTTAGAGCAGAAGATGAGGCTCACCTGGGCCTCCAGTGATGCTGAAAGGATGGGCTGCCACCACTTAAAACTCAGGGCACCTGTTGTTAATCTTCCTGCCCAACTTGTCTCCTGTGCCTTTGATGGGGTTTTCAGAGTTGATTGCTGCTGCATCCTCTCAGTCGCTCTCCTGGAAGCTGTTGCTTGTTCTCTTCAGCAGCAGCAGTTTCATAGGATTCCTCAGGAATTCAGTCACAGATGGATGTGGACACAGACTGCAGGTAAGAGAAATGTGCAAATAGGCAGTTTCCTTAAGGAGAGAGCAGAAAAGGCTCACAGGTTCCTTTGAATAGTGTCTTGAGCTGACTTAGAGTGAACTTGCTCCTCTACTTGTTCACCTTTCCTGTATCACCCATGTGCCCCTCCGTGCTGACTTGTAAACACTTGCTTCCAGAGGGACAGGACAGCCTGCTTCCTTCCCATCCCTGCATATAAATAAAGCATTTGTCCTCAACTTCAGGCCTCTTGCAGCCATAGTTCTGATTGCAGTTCTTCTGGCTTTTTTTAATTGGAGTGTGTATAGTTGTGACAGGACAAGGGGGAATGGATTCAAACAAAAAGAGAGTAGGTTTAGACTGGGAGGAAGTTCTTTGCTTTGAAGGTGGTGAGGCACTGGCACAGGTTGCCCAGAGAAGTTGTGGATGCCAGGAAGTGTTCAAGGCCAGGTTGGATGGGGCTCTGAGCAACCTTGTGAAAGGTGACCCTGCCCATGGCAGAGGGGTTGGAACTGGATGGTCTTTAAAGTCCCTTTCAACTCAAACCATTCTGTGATTCTATGATGATAGTATCTTTGTGGGTGTTCAAAATGTTTCACAGCTGCTGGGTTCTGCAGAACTTCTTGAATGTCCTACTAAATAAATGGCCAATACCTGCTTTTCCATCTCCTCAGTCCTTCAGTATCCTTAGCCTAGTTAGTCTGGGGGGCTAGTACGAATTCCTAGACATGGTCTGCCAGGAGAATATCAGTGTGTGTTCATGTGCACATAGCCAGCACTCCAACTTGTAAAAAAATGATTTTTAAATTTTTTTTTAAATATAAAATGTGTGAAGTGAAAAACAACTGGTTTTACTTTTTTTTTCCTTTCATCTGTTTGTACTATTATGTCTATTAATTATTGGGTTGTATAGGGCTTCTCAAACTGTATATACAGTGCACATGACTTCTGTGTCCAACCTTCTGGTTTATTGCTGGGTTTGCATTCACTGGAAATAGTATTTTTTGACAGAATTCTATTTAGAATATTCAGGTATATTCACAACAGATTTGAGTTCTCACATTTCTTTGAAGTATTAATTGTGTTAGTCACGTTAGGAACTTTGCAATTTGAAAGCATTGCATAATAATTCATAAAAATTACCATGTGTACCTGTCTCATAATCTCCATAACCGTGTACATGTGTGTAGGGAGCAATGGATATAACTAGTGGTTCCTCTTGGAACTGAGGGAAGAAACACTCGACCACTACTATTTTCAAAGCATAGCTGCTTTACAGGAAGGCTAAATTTAGGATGGCTGCGCTGACCTGTGCCAGCACTTGGGTGACTGGCTTGTCTCAAAACTAAAGTCCTGCTCAGTGGATGCCATGGGCTCCACAGTGTATGAAAGAGCCCTACTTGGCCTGAGAGGACACAAAGCTAGTGTGGATATTGCATTATTTGCTGTTCTTTGGGACTGCTGACTGATGCTGTGCTGTGGAACAAAATGCTCTTAAGTTTGTGTCCACTGGTGAGCTCCCAAAGGAGGCTTTTGAAGTGTGCACAAGTGGTAGATGCTCAAATGTTAACAGATTTTCCAAGCTTATCATTTACTGGGGGGGGGGGCATCAGAACTGAAGTGGGGGAGCATGGGTTGCCATCAGTGTCTCGACACAGAAGATGGGATTTCTGCATCCTTATTGCAGAAATTACTGCTTGAGACTTGTCTAAAGCCTTCTGTCCTGCTACCTTGTGATAGCAAGAAGAACCTGTGCATAAAAGGAATGGGAAAATGGTAAAAAAGTGTCCGATTTTGTACAACTGGGTTAAATAAAACTTACAGAGCATGTGGTAGTGTTTGCACCTGTCTGAAAGAGGGGTGGAAAATGAGAGTTGAAAAGGAAGGTGGATGATGAATCACTGTTCTTAAAATCTTTCTACTATTGTCCTTTCCTTTAGGGTGGAAGTTATAACTACCATAGAGACTGTGTCTGTAAAGCAAACACCCTTACTAGGTTATTGCCAGCACTGATTTTTGCTCCTGCAGGAATTGGTTTTAGTTTTGGGTTTTTTTTGGTAAAATTGCTGTAGGGTGATGTCTCTCAGGCTGCTTAATTCTGTTCTGCCAAAATGAAGTATCTGAGGAAAGGATAAAGGGTACAAAGGCTGTAAGTGAAATGTTGATTGTATTGCAGGTTTTGAACAACAGACTCCTGGCTGCTAGCTGGGATGTCTTGGAGCTAAAGTAATTTTGAAAACATGTGATGTGAATTGATAAGCTCTGCAGTGGATTTAACTGCTCACATTTTGAACCCTGTGTGTTAGTAAGCTCGCTAGAAATGTAATATTCAGTGTTCTGAAGCAGTGACATGCAATTACCCTCATTATGTACTGAGTCTGCAACGTTATCATAGCAGATTTTCTGACACTGCCGTTCTTTCACTTCTTTTCTCTTAGAAAAGAATGACTGAAGATTAGTTGTTTTTTGGGAACTAAGAAGCACAGAGCCCAAATCTCTCTTACGTGGTAATTAACTTCCTAAGCAGAGTCTTGCCTTAGGGGGTCTATTTGTAAGTGGTGCTGTCAAACTACTTGAGTAAATAATCTATACTCTTTGAATTAATTGAAGTTTAACACTTTGCAGACAATACCTGCTACACTGTGATATTTAGGCAGACCACATTGTAAAAAAATTAAACATTTTCCATCTCATTATTGAATAGCAGGTAAAAGTGCTAGCCCCAGCTTAAGTATTTCCAAATAAAATCCCCTCTAAATTACACGATTTTCTTATTTTTGCATAAGCTCTATAAGTATATGTATGTATACACACACACACGTGTACACAAATGTATGAGTGGCTTTCCAATGTCTGTCTTTCGTAGTAAAAGCTTAAATACTTGCACTGCAAAGTGGGAAAGAGGGTTTCCACTGCTCTATAGAGCTGGAAGGTTTATCATATCCCTTTTATCTCTACAGATGTATTGAATGCACGGTGCAGTTTGGAGCCTTACAGTTCTGTTTCTGTTAAGTTGTTACTTATGGCACAGAGGGCTGGTGCATGTATAGTCAATAAGTTCTGCTGCAGGACAACTGAGTTTTGAATAGAAAGGCTTAATAAAGAGTCTGAAAAATGAAAAACTATGTCATAAGAGCTATTTTTGTGGCTGCATTAAGATGTGTTGGCTGTAGTTTGTTTACTGTTTGGGTTGACAGCTGGTAAAGGAACTTGCTGAGAGACAGCATCAGAGTCTTAAAAATACTCTCTGCACGTGCTTGAGCAGGTAGCAATAAGTGGAAAGGTGAAAGTATAGACCAGTAGGTTCAGTTGCATTCCAGGAAAGGCACTTTGCTCCTGCCAGTTAATGAAAACAACCTGGGAGCTTGTAACTGCACACATTCAAGGGGGGAGAAAAATCATTTCAGCTTTCCTTTTTCTACAGCTCTGTAGGAGCTGTGTTGTGGAGTTAGTTTTTAAAGCCAGCTTGAATGCACAGCGCTGGTACAATGTTAATAACAATGCTGCAGACGCTGTTGCTTCAGTGTGTTGATGGAGTGACAACCCCATTTGAATAGGGGAGAGCAAGCCAAAAAGAGGAGGTTTGACAGCAGGGCTGGTACAATGGGCTGTTGTCACACACAGACCTTTGGGTGAGCAGTGATGAACAGACAGAGAGCATGTTGATGGTAATTACTGCGTGCTCTGTTTCTGAAAACTTAATTGGGCCGCGTGACACGAGCGGCGCGGCTGCTGCGGCAGCTGCTGCTCTCCTGCTGTCTGACTCTGCACTGGGCCATGTCACTGTGCTGGGATGCCCCGAGACAGAGCTCTCTAATCTCTGGTTCCACACACCTGTTTATCTCTCCTGTGCCACTGCAATACTGCACCCTGTCACTGCTGACATGGCTCTGCGTGCGGAGATGGGGAATGCAGGAAATTCCGAACACTGAACACTGGCTCCATGGTGCTCACGTTCCTGCAACATCTCTCTGTTGTTAGGAGTCTGTCAGGGTTTCCACAGCAAACTCAGCAGCCTAAAGCCTCTCGGGGTGGAGCTTGGCAAACAGGCCAGGCCTGATTCTGCTCCTGCTGATTCCAACTGCAGGAGAGCAACTGAAAGGGCAAAGTGAGTCTTCTGTTGAAACAGATATTGCATCAAGGGTGCTTTGGATGGCTAAGCAAACTATTTCCAATGATTCAAGGTCAGGCTGGATGAGCCTTTGAGCAACCTGGTCTGGTGGGGGGGGTCCATGCCCATGGCAGGGGGCTTGGTGGAACTGGATGATCTTTTAAGGTCCCTTCCAATCCAAGCCATTCTATTATTCTTGTGCAAAATTACTCTTAACACTTCGTTGGGAAAGAGGGTTGTTCTGAGTAAAGGGAATTTTCCTGAAAGGGAGAGATGTCTAAACAAGCAAACAACCCAGCTCAGATGCCACTTGAGGTTGGCCAATTAAAGCCAATACACAGCAGCAGATGATTTGATAACCAAGCAATTCTAAAAGCGGCATTTTTATACTTCAAGAATCACAAGCTCTCTCTAGTGGAGAACTTTACACTAATGGAGGTTGCAGTGCTTGCTGGGACATTGTGGTGCCAATAGTAATCAAGCTATGGCAAAATGGAGCTTCCTCTGGTCTCAGTTTTTTGGCCAAAAAGTCAAGGCTATCAACCTCAGCTAGACTTCTCGTAACTCCTCTATAGCTCCTCAAATGGAGTTTTACATATTGAAATTTCTGATGTCTAAAAGGTCAGAAACATGTGTAAAATGTGCAACAGAAGAGTGGCAGTTCAGAGTCTCTAAATTGATTCGGAGTTTTTTTGCTTGTCTCTTGTTTTTAATTATTTTAACCATTCTGCTATTCTGTCCTTCGCAGTGACCACTTGTGCAATGTAAACAAAACTTATTTGTATCATTTAATAATAGAATTTTGTACCATGAACCAGGTATTTCAGAATGAGGAATGAATGAGTGTAACTAAAGAAAAAATAAAATGTCAGGTTTAGGAAGTTCTAAGGCAAAGTGCACCCAAATTCTGTTGTCCAGGTTTCTCCACTTTTGTAGACAGTTGCTTTGTGTGTGTCAACTTTGTTTTTAATTTAATCTAGGCAGTAGGAGAACCTTGGCTGGACACAGCTGCCAAGTGACAAAGGCTGTGAAAGCACAGAAAATCGGGCTGTAACCAGAAGTTTCTTGTGCTCAGTGCTGAATCCTGGTCTGTAGGACAGGCTTTGGGGCACTGCAGTGTTAAACTCTATCTGGTGTTTGAAAAATGACTCACATTGTAACACACCTATTAAGTAATCACTCCTTTCTTGCATGATTCTTTCCTGCCTGTAACAATGACAATATTGGAGACTACTTGAATTATTAACTCTTCATAGTCCTAAGTCTGGCATCCTTCCTGCGAGTTGAGAGAGGGTCTGAAGTTGCAGGAACCTTTCAGTTTGCTTTCTTGCTACCTAGGAACAGTTCAGTATTCCAAAGACCATACTAAGCCCACAGGGGACCTCTAATGTTGCAGGTAGAAATATTGGGGGGGGGGGGTTGTGTTTGTTTATTTTCTGGGAGTGTTTGTTTTGGTTTTTTTGCACTTTTTTGTTGTTTTGGTTTTGTTGTTGGTTTTTTTTGTTGTTGTTGTTGGGGGTTTTTTTGTGTGGGTTTTTTTTTTTTTCTTTCTTTCGTTGCTTTGGGTTTTTTTCTTTTTCTGGCAGGTTAGTCTGGAAGTAAAGATGTGCCTCACTGAAGCTGGCTGCAGATTTATCCATCTTACCCCATTTCCTTACATCCATCTGTCCATACACAAATGTACCACTCAAGCTTTATATATTGAGGCTTTTTTTTTGCATGAAAGGATATCAAAAACTGCAGTTTACCCCTGACTGTTGCTCTAGAGAAGGAAGAGAGTTCCTAATTCATTAATTAGTGATGCAACCCCATACATATTGCATTAGAGCAAGAAACAGTGCAGTAAATGCTGTGTGCTAATTCAATATAGACTAGCACAGAGTGGCACAAAACTACAGCATTCTGCAGTATTTGTGAACTGCAGCATTCTGAGGGCTTGACATGGCACTTTCCTGTATAAAAAGGGTTGCATTGTGCACAAAGTTGTGAAAGAAATGCTGCTATTCAGTGTGTTTCAGCTGTTTTTTTCTGTAGGGAGTTAGTATTTGCTGTCTACTTTGTTGTGTGGTTGGGTTTTTTTGGCTTTTTTATTTTTTCAGAACTGGCCAAAGATCTTGCGTGATCAGCACAGTGCTGCTCATAACTCTGTGGCCAAAGCCCGTGGCAATGAAGTCTTAGGCATGAACAGAATTTGTAGGTGGTTTAGTTCTGTCTCCTGTTTATATCAGCTTAAGAATAAAGCTTGTTCATTTTAATTTAACACTAAGTCTGCATTGGTTGAATTTACACATCTTTGAGCCGTGAATAAATGTAGTGCCCGGTCTCCCAGTGCCAGAAATAACTGTCTCAAAGAAAGAGGGCTGGCATTAACACTTGCCTGCTTACTGTAGGTGGACTGTGTTGGAGTTGCTTTGTAAAGAATTCAGTGGCTTCAGCTCCTGCTCATTGTGTGAATATCTGACATCTGCAGATGAAAGGCAAAAGCCCCTCCCTGTCTTTGAGAATAATGTGGTTTCTGTAGCGTTCTCTGATGCTCATTAAAGGCCTCCAGTTCTTGACTGAATTGCTGCAAGAGAACTGACCAGGGGCACAGTTCAGTGTTCCACCTGTTGAGGTTTCACATTGGCCCTGGGAACTCCTTTGAATGAATTTTCTTCAGCTTTTAAGGCTCTTCTGTTGTCGTTTTGTTGCAATGTGCTGCTGGGAGCTTGCTCTGGCCTGTCATTGCAGGCCTGATAGTAGTAACCTAAACCCTTAATCTCTGTCAACTTTGCCAAATACTGCTGAGACAGTTGTAATTTATCCCTTCCAAAACAGATGTGTGATGAGATGGCTGTACATCCATGTTTCTACTTCACAGCATGATCATATTACATACATATAAAAAAAGGGTGGTTTTTTTAGTAGCTCCATTATTTAGGTTTTTTTCCTTTTACTCTTTCTGTCTCTTCACCCTGTCACAATTATTTCTCCAAAGACTTCAGCTGTGTTTGCACACTCTAAGTACTGAATATTTTGTAAGGCTGAGTTCTCATTTCCTGCTAGGTATTTATAGCTACATCAACCATTGCAGAGACAGGGAATTCCCTTAATTTCAAGAGAAAAGTTTTCTACTTCCCCTCTTTCATCCTACTGTGTGATATTTACTGAGGCACAACCTATTTTCCCTAAAGGAAAGAACTAATATTCTGTTGCTGGTAGTAGCTAAGCTGTGAGTCCCTTGTGGCAGCAGATATTGCTGGTGGTTGCATTGGTACAAGCTGCTTGCAAGCAGGGGGTTAGTTATGGAAGTGAAAAAAATAGGAATATTAATTCAGCTTGAGGATTCTAAGCTACATAAAGCTTAAACCCAGACGACTTCGGGTCAGTGCATCTATTTGTATTAGGATGAATCCTACTTTGGTTTGCTGTGGGGCAGAAAGGGTTTGCAAATAACTGTCCCTGGTACCCTCAGCATTGAGAATGAGACACAAAACTGGCAAAGCCACACAAAAACCCTGCAGCAAGATCTGTGCTGACTGCATGTCACTGTTACTCATCACGTGGTTCCTCATTATGATTAAATAATTTTGCAGGTTTCTCATTTTTCCTGAAGCCTTCACTGCAACCTGTGAAAACAGATCGAAATTCATTTCTACACAGTCTGTTAGTGGTCATGAACTATTTGATATTACTTTAGATATCTCACTGTATTTGAACGAGTTTTGTCTTGCAGTACAGAGGGAAAGCGATTGATTTTGATTAGTACAGCTGCTTGCATGGCTGCAAGTTTATACACCAGGCAACACCAAATTGCCGGCTGTAGATCACCCACCTCCGCGGCAGGAATGGTGCTGCTCTGCCATCTCACGGCAGAGCTGAGACAGAGCAACCAAGGTTGCTGGGGGGCAGCCAGAAGTGTAAATGTGAGTCCGGTGGATCCTACTGTTGGCTGTATTTTAATTAAAAATAAAAAGGGGATATTCCATCATCGTTCAGTAATTCTGTTTGGCTTGGCTCTCCCCGTCTCTCCAGACTGGCTTGTTTTCTGTGCTTGGGCTGACTTTGCTTGTGCTTCCCACATTACTCTGGTAGTGTCAGGAGAGAGAAGACATAGTTCTGATTTCAACTTTGTTACAGTTTCAGTCTCTCTTGTTCTCTATGTCTCCGTTTCCGCGTGCAAAAGTGGGGAATGTATATCTTGCAATCTTTCACAAACCCAAACCCTCTCCCCAGACTTCATCCTGGAAAGTGACCCCTAAGATTTTTAAATCCACCTTTCAACAGTTCTGGCACAATACAAGTTAGCTTTATGAGCATGCTGCTTCATCACTGTTCTCCCCTGGTTTCTGGCTTCATCTCTCAGTCTAAACCAGTAGCTGGGTGCTGTGAGCCTGCTCTCTGATTGCATTTTCTCCTGGGTCCTGCAAATAAGTTCTTTAGCCATGGATAAAGTCCTGGCCAAGAGCAAACTGACTGTGGTTATGTGCCAGTCTCCTGTAAGAGTGGAAGCTGGTCTCTTTTGACTGATCAAGAGAAAATACATGGGTTATTTTTGGACTTCCTCCTCCTGGACTTATAAGCCAGTTTGACGAATCATTCACCTCTCCCTACTGTTTGGACTCAGTTCCATGTCCTTGTGAGGCAGCGGTACCTGCTGTAAAACAGGCTGTGCAATGATGTGTGGAGTTACCTGGAGTGCTCTCCTTCCATGTCCTGCTCCTGGTGTGATGTGAAGTGCAGTCACTATACTGACAGCAGTGCCAGGCTGATATAATACATTTTTACCTTCAGTATGTTTCTGGAAAATCCTGCAAGAATTCCTCTCGCTGCTGCTTGCCTGAGATGGTGTATTTGTGTATTTTGAACATGTTCTGTAAGCACTGTAACACTGTAAATCTTCCCTGTGTTAAAATAAGACATTAAAATATATTCACTGTGCTCTCCAAGAATCGAGTAATTTCTTTGATTTGTTTTGGGCTCTGTGTCTGTCAGGCATCGATGTATTAAGAGATGTGCAGTTGATTTGATGTAATTATTATGAATGTCTGCGTTGTAGCAGACAAATTAATCTTGTATAACTTGCTCTGTTATGATGTTTTGACCCTTGTTGGAAGATAGTCTGTAATCAGGGGTATGAGTACCTGAAGCTGGAGAGGGGATAAAGGTTACGACTGTAGTCTCAATTGTATTTGATGTTGGTGTTTCATGATAAAATGCTAAAGCCATCATAGAAATGCTTAATCAGAAGGATTGTTTAGACATGGAAAATCTAATGTGTCTAGTTATTTTTTCCTGGTATTAGGCCCAAATGTGAGAGAGACAGTGAGCAAAGTGTGAGCTGGTGTTTCTTTAGGTGAGTTGAAATTTTTTTCCTACAAGCTGGTCTACATCAGAATGATATCCTATCAAGAGGATGGTGAGGAGTTCAAATGATACATCTTAATAGGTGTGTATTTTTTTTTCAACTAACTTACCTAGTTACACTGGAAAACATTCTATTCTTTATCATTGGGCATACTGAGAGAAGAAATTACATTCTTGTGAAAAACAATTCAGTCTCCTGGTCTCCAAAGCCTGCTTGGTGAATGTTTGTTCAGCCAAATCATGCCAGGTCTCACCAGCATCATTTCAACTGTCCTTGTCAGAGCATGGTTTGAGACAAAAATGTGCTTGTCCTGCAGCAACGAGCTGTGGGAGGCATCCCTAGACATCTCTGTGTGCACAGTTCTTACAGTGGGGGGAAGACTGAAGGAGGGGTGGATGGATGGATGGACTCTGTGCAGGACAACTGGCAGCCTGTTTCTCTAGTGCCTCACACCTTGAGCTCCATCAGGCTTGGTGCTGTGACCACTCCCCTGGGGAGCCTGTTCTACTGCCCAGCCACCCTCTGGGTGAAGAACCTTTTTCTAACTGAGGAGAGCCAGGAGCTCACACCCTTTGTGCTCATCATAACTCCTCTGTGGTGCAATTCCTCACGGGCTCAGGCTCATTGCATTTCCACCTTTACTATTGTGGATGTGAGAGGGTGCTAAATACAGAGTCTGGATACCTGCAGTGATTGCTAACCTGTATAAAATAGTGCAGTTACACAAAATGAATGCTTTAGTGCTCCTCTATTTTTCATTTACATTGAGAAGCTACCATTGTGGTATTCAGACTATGTGTTTCACTAGCAACAAAACATTCCCAAGAGGATGCTACTCATTTGGGAACTAAGTGACCAGCTTGCTTCTGACTGTTGCTGATTTGTTTAATCCATATGCCAGATCTCCTGTATCTGAAAAATGTCAATATTAATCTATCCTTACAAAGCATTTTGAGCATTTTCAGGCCAAATACTTGAACTAAGCACAATTTTGTTCCCTTTCTCTTCCTTCATTTGTCCTTTCCCAATTAATCAGTTATGCCATAGATATAAGACTGGACTCTATCCAAGGGAAGCTTTGACTGATATCTTAATCCACTGTGCTCTTCATAGCCTGCAGTATTTTTGCATTTGTTGACATTATTCATCTTGTTTGGTTTTGGTCTCGTTTATTTTGAAAGGTAAAATCTCTGTCCAGGAGAAGACTTAGTTACAAAAGGATAATGTATGTCGTAACATTACTCATCATAGATGTAACTGAGCCTGTATCTATAATTCTCATATATTGGTGAGCTCTCAAAGCAGGAAAAATGGAACTTTAGTGAAAAATGGGAAAAGGCAAGCAGGTGTTGTTTCCTTTAGTTCTTGGTTACTGATTACTTTTGGCTCATACAGCAATTAATGCGCTTTGCAGGATGAAAAAGAGCTTAGTGGATTTTCCACTAAAATTGCACTCCTTTTCTTTTTGCACAGGAGACTCAAGTAGATCTTGATGTGTATCCAAAATCCTGAATTAAAGGCCAAATGTTCTGGGAAACAGCATCTTGGGGGGTTTTTGTGGGTTCTTATTCCACCAAGTGCTCTTTTGAACATTCTTGCTATTGTGCACTTTGTTCTGTGCCCTGACGGTTCAACTGAAGAATTTAGGAGGATGGAGCAAGTTGAAGAAAAAATATTATCAAAAGGCAACCTTTCAGTTTTACTGCTCCCTCTGAATACTTGAGTTAATTGGAAATAATAAAACATAGCTAAATGTGTCTCTGAGGCAAGAACACTCAGTTTTGGGGTGGGCTGTAACGGGAACACGGTGGGAGAGAGGGAGGAAATGTTAAAGGCATGAAGTCTCAGAAAGCAGTCTGCATCCAGGGGAATCTCATCTAAAACCTGGGAGGATATGGAGCAGACCTAAGCTGTGCAGGGGTGGTAGCAACTTTCCTATTTGAACTACCGAGTTATTAGGTGACTGTATATTTTAAATTGTGCTATGCTGCTAAAAGTCTTATAAAAATACTTTGCCCTTTCAGGGATTTCACACTCAAAAGGGACTTCAGAATCCCCAGAGCGTGATAAATGATGTTTTAATATTGCAGAACATTTGGCTGAGACATGTTTGTTAACCAAAGCTAGACAGGAGGTTGTCACAAAGCTTGGAAAAGTAACAGACACTTCCGTGGGAGTTGGGGCACAACTGCCCTCTTTGGGAGCAACCTAAACTTGGGCTGGTTTAGAGCTATCATGAACCTGCAAGCACTGTTAGAACATACATCAGTTGTTTTGGATCACTTGTGAAACGTCTGCCTTATTTTCAACTGTTTGTTTGTCCTCGGCATAGAAACAATCAATTGTCGGCACAGTTTTTATTAGCAGGTGGAATTAAATGAGTTCAAAATGGCATTGGCTTAAAACTTTTGTCTCTGACCTTTTCACAAATATTTATTTGCTTAGTTTTCAGACAAACATTTTGCTCCCCAAAAAATACTTGGGTGACTGAAAAATCATGGATATGAATCTTTCTGAAAAATGAATTGGTAGCATGGCGAACATTGTTACTGCAAAATTTTAGTTTGCACGCCTTTTTTGCAATGTTTACCCAAACCCAGCTATAATCCTGAACTAGAAGACTACCTTAATTAGGATTCATATGGGAATGTTGAGATGGAATTATACGGTTTGTCTTTGGCAAGGCAAGTGAATTTATCAGTGACCTCTGCTGGTCTAAAAAGGTACATGAATCCCAACTGAAGGCATCGCGTTTTTCTTCTCTGAGATGTGACTTTATTTGTACAGAGGGAGAGGGAAAAACGCGGTTGTGAGCTGAAGTTATTTCACGTTGTGGTTCTAGGAATTGAGAATCTTGAGGTAGTTCCCTCAGCTTTTCAATCCATTGATCTTTGAAGTAACACAAAGGCTCTGGTAGAAAAAAGTGAATGCAAAGCTCCCCTCTCTCAATGTGTATGTGAGTCGTGGTGGTGTTTATTTAAGCATATAAAAATTAAAGTGAGTTTTGTGTTTGTGCCATTCAGGATCTTTTATGTGCATCTTAATGTTGCCTTTCATTTTGGGGAAATGGTAGGCAATAATGGGCTTATCTTGAGAATTAGACTTGATTCTTTTGTTACATCAAACTCAGGTGTAATTCAAATTGAGTCGCTGGAATTACAACAGTTAAAATAGTCACTGGAATTATAATAGTTAAAATTCGTGAAAAATAAGTGGTTTGGAAAATCAAAATTCCTGCCCAACTATACAAACATAAATACATTCAATCCATATCAAAACTAAATCTTCTTTCAGTTAAGAACTATTGGATTCATAAATATAATACATGAATGATAAGATTTATGAAGTTTAATATTTCAAGACATTATATCTTGTTTAAAATATGAAATCATTAATTTTATTGAGCTAATAGCTTTTTCAGTTTTCCAGCAGTGACCCTGCAAACTGTTAGGATGTGACCAGTGACCCTTGAAAGCACAGCTCATTGCAATTAAAAAGAATTCTAAACTCAATCCACAACCAAACCCAACAAAACCCAATCCCATTTAAATCTTGTCTTTTCTACCGATTGATCTTCTAACAGGTTAGTTACTAACCAACATTTGCTGCTCATTTTACCCTCCTCACCCTCTGTCCTTCCCTCCTTGTTCCCTTTTCTCTTAAACTTCACGTTGTTAGTAGGTGAACACATTTTCCACCTTCCTTCCACCTCAGGCAGAGGCAGCAACACAAAGCAACTTTTCTAGCAAGAATTAACCCCCTCTTCCTGTGTCTTGCATTCCAGCCACCTCAGTGCACCCAAAGCAGCCTGTGTTCCCCTCCCACCAGCCCTTGACCCCCTGTAAAAACATCTCAAAGCCAGACAAACAGAGCAACTCTTCTGGAAGATTCTGATCATCAGTATTATCTATATTCTTTCCTTTCTCTCGGTCTTAAACTTATTTGTATGTGTGCATGATTAATTGTTAAATAACCTCATAGCAAGGAGCAGCTATATACATTTCTACAGCGCAGAGCATGCTTTGATTTACAAGCATTTTATTCTCTGAGTACACAGCAAAAGAAGAAGCATCCCAGACTGACTAGCATGGATTAGAACCATTACTTGGGGGCTAGGAGCTGGCTCCACCTGCTGAAACATGGATCAGGCCATTTTGGAGAGTTCCTGATTTAATGGCTTTGTTTTCCTTACTGTGAAGGTTCAGGATACAAAGCCAGCTCTGCGTTGAGATTCAGGGCAAATGTGTGGCTGGAGATCAAGTCATAAGATTTGACCTCTGCCTGTGATGAGTGCTGCCTGCCAAGGCTGCCAGTTTTAGGAGCAATGGCAGCTCTCTGGTGGTACCTGTGACTGCACAGAGGAAAAAGAAAACACTGTCTGAAGATATATAAATAGGTAGCAAAAGAGGAGAACAACAAAACCTGCACTTCTGCCTTGCCACCCCAGGTGAGGAGCAGATTGTACAGATAGTGCTCTTCTGTGCTTTTTCTGTTTGAACTCTGGCTGCTGAACAGAAAGTGTCAGAAATTTAGATTGGGCTGATAGTTTTTCCATTTGCCAGTGGGCCAGCTGCTTCTGATTCTCACTGTGAGTTTGTGCAGCATCACTTAAAACCACAGAGATTGTTTATTCTTGGTTTTATACCATCCCGTTGGATGGCATCATTCTAAAGGACGGCATTGCAGTGGGCAATCAGAGAGCTCTGCTGTACATGGGTTTTGTTTTGTCCCTGCAAAATAAAAAATGAATCTATGAAGGAAAGCAGCCTTCAAAGTTTTCAATTAGAACTGGAATAATGTTGGTGATGCAGGTTTCAGAAGTTGCAGAACTGGAGAACTCCACAGGACTAGTAGGAAAACTACACTCTTAAGAAGTTCCATGTATTTATAACAGAAAAAAACACCTGCAACTCGAAGTTTCTAGGACAGAGTTTATATTCAGTTGTTATGAAATTATATATTCAGAATAAAAGCTGGGTTTTGTTATCCTTTGATTGGCACAGAACAATGAAAATCTAGAACCAAATCAATGCATAAATGATGGGATGTTGACTGACGATGGACTGGGGGGATTATTATTGTGAAATCCTCGGCCAAATAACAAAACACCGAGCATGCTGCCAACAAAATTATAAAATTTTGGTATGTTTCTCAGGTCCATAAAACTGGCTAAATATAAAGCATGTAGGAAATATAAAGTGTTGCCTCTTCAAAAGCTGTAGAGGTTGTAGGGGCAAATAGCATCTGACATTTTGTTCATGTGCGTTCTACTCCGATGTGTAGATCTGCCTGGGTGTTACTGACAAAGCACACAAAGGTAAATTCATTTTATAATTTTGCCTGAAAAACGTAGTTTTACAGAGGATTTTATTTATTTTACAGCAAAAGACTTCAGCGATGGTTCACAAAAGAATTGCACTCTGTTAAATTTGGAAAATTTCTTTGTGGAGCTTTATGGCTGGGTTAATGAGTAACTTCAATTAGTTGCTGTTCCCCTGCAGTGTAGCATTTGGGTCTCCTTTTCTTTGTACAAACTGTGTTCCCTCACTCAGTTGTACCATCCCAGGATGTGCCTTTCCCCCAGTGAGCTGCAGTTCCTTCTGGTGGGAATAGTCTGTGTTAGGGAGCTTCGTGCTGTGCCAGCTGCTCTTCAGGGAGGCAGGATGAAAACTCATGTCAGATTTAACAGTTTTCTAGGTACTGATGGTTCTGCTCTTGGGCAGTAACAAGCTTGGGAGTCAGTGCTGAATTAAAGAAGCTGCACTAGTCTCACCCTCTAAGTTTTTGACCTGTGAGCTCCCTAGACATGAGAGACATGACATTCCCCTTCTGAATCTGGATGGAGCCTTCAACTTCTGTAAGAACATAATTATCTGTGATTTTTTTCTCCCATGAAGAAAAAGCTTTTGCTCTTTGCATGCAGAGGATAAATCGTCAATACCAGACTAATTTTTCAGATTCCACAAAAATAACAATAATTTTTGGTTAAAAAAACCAAACCCAAACCTGAAAACTTATAAAGGAAGCTTTTTCTTAATGTTCTTTCAAATACTTACCAATAAAATCCATGTCCACATGTGGCAGGTTAAACAGTTTTGCCAGCATGTCTTCTTCATCCAGGTGAAAAGTTTGAAGCAGGATATGTCTGCACTGCTTGTGGTTGGGGCTGTTTAGATGGAATTAAGTCACTCACACTGTTCTGTGACATTCAGATTATTCAGTGTCATATTTGTCAAGCTAAAACCTTGATTGCACAGGTCAGAGCCAGACCAGAAGAAACTATCAACTGGTCTAAAGAACTGTAATCTTAAAATGGGGTCTTTGCTTCTATGCCTACCCGTGAATTACCTCAAAACTGGTCACTACAAAAGGTAGATCTGAATCTCAATTTTGAAACGTGTTGGAATTTATTCAAGTAAAACTGCTTATATACAAAAAAATGCTTGTAACCCTAAAATATCTTGGGGCAAGTGTCCAACCAATTTTTATGGTGTATTAGCAGGACATCAAGTTCACCTTTTAGCACTTCTTATGAATGTTTTTTGTGTGTTTCAGATGGACTGCTCCCTCAGGTCTTATATGAAGTTGATCTACCAATCCTAAACAGCAAAAGAGTGTTGAAGAGCATTATCAACTTTAAAGAAACGCATCCAGGGTGACACTGTAATGTGTGCTGGATTTCCAGATGGAGGAAAAGATGCCTGCCAGGTCAGCTGAACAGAAACCTTGTGTGCCTTTCAAGAGTGTTTCTCAGAAGCTGAAGGCTCTGTGTGCCAAAGTAAATAAATACGATGTAAACTGTGAGATTTGGAGTGTATTTATTTTGATGTATGAATTCTTTCAAAAGTTCTGTATGGGGCAATGCACTTAATGACATGATCCCATTTTAATTATTGTATGAGTTGTATGACAGGTTCTTGAGAGCAATTTTGCAATGCATCCCAAGTGTAATGATGCTTAGGGCTTTCTGACCTCAGGACACTTGATAAGTTAATTAAGGTTGCAAAGATCCTGAGGACGAAAGCAGAAAGTATTGCCTTGGATTACAGGAAGGAAAGGAAGTGAGATAAGGGTTAAGTGATTGTTTCTCACTCCTTTTTTACGTATTCAAACACGACAGAGGTACACTCATGATCTCATGTATCAGAGATACACTGAGGATTACTTAAGAGGTTTAGCTAGTCAATAAGAATGAAAAAAAATGGGAGGGGAAAAATAAAATTCTGTATTAGAAAACATCTCCAACTGGTGATTCAAAAAAGGAACACTCACAATGTCAGAGAAAAACGAAAAGGGTTTAGTTTCTAAAAAAAGTTTGGGGTTTCAGTTTAGAAGAGAGAGATAGGGTCTTCTTTTTAAATATTTACTAGCTGGCTCATTTTATTATGAGGAGAAAATAATAGGATTAGCTATTGCAGTAATTAAAATGTGTTGGCTCCAGTGAGCAGCAGAAAGAGAAAACACAATCCTGACTAAACACAATAAAAAAAGGTGTTTGTATTTACAACTCCTTTTAAAATGACTGTATAAAATGAGTGTATATGTTGCAGGTTTGTTAGTACGGCACAAAAGAGAACTCAATAAACTTCTTAAGGCTTCTCGGTGGTACTTCTGTAAGATGTGGGTCACGGACTTTTATATGTTTGGGTTTTTCTTACAGGGAGAGTCAGGAGGCCCCCTTTTGTGTAGATGTAAGCACGGTGCCTGGGCTCTTGCTGGTGTGATCTCCTGGGGAATGGGATGTACCCGTGGCTGGATAAGTAATTAGAAGAAGAAATATTACAACAGAGGATCTCCTGGAATATTCACAGGCCTCAGTGCAGTACTCTCCTCGATTCAAGAGAACATGAGTGCTGGTATTAAGTGTCCACAGTAATGTGTCTTTCACTTGTGACAACTCCTCTGTCTCATAACATTTTATTTACTTTTGTCTTTTCAGGATATAGCACTTATATTTTCCCCCATTGTTTCCTGGTAAAACACTGTAGCATTTCACAATGCCTTTAAATGTGTGATACTGATTTAGCAGTTGCCAAAACCAAATTGAAAGCATTGTAAATGTTTGCTACCCTTCCACTATACTTTGCCTCCTACATGGACGCTTTTTTTTTTTTTTTAACTTTAAGAATGGTCCTTTTATTCACCTAGCCTGTTAGCCTGGTTTTTTGATTTTTTTTTTTTTTTGTAAAGTGGAAATTCACCAGTTGAAAGTGTCTGAGATTCCACATGCACCTCTTTGAAGTCACTTGTCCTTTTTCTTGGCTAAAACATGTTGGATCAGACATTTGACAACACGGGGTCAAGTCATGCTCAAAAGTTTCTTTGTTTACTCTGCCCAAAAGGCCTGTGCCCCCTATCACAGGAACAGTGTCACAATTAGCCATTACTTCCAAAGCCATGAAGTTGGAACAGAAATGACAGGGGTGAATTTTACTGAGAGCACTAAGAAACGGAATTAATATTTTCTTCCACTTTGGGCTATTTTTGTTAAAAGGTATTGGAGATTGTGTTAAAGCTTCCACAGAGACCTGAAAAACTGAGGGAGGGTTGCTTGAGAGGTTTAGCTAGTCAATAAGAATGAAAAAAAAATGGGAGGGGAAAAATAAAATTCCATATTAGAAAACATCTCCAACTGGTGATTCAAAAAAGGAACACTCACAATGTCAGAGAAAAATGAAAAGGGTTTAGTTTCTAAAAAAAGTTCGGGGTTTCAGTTTAGAAGAGAGAGATAGGGTCTTCTTTTTAAATATTTACTAGCTGGCTCATTTTATTATGAGGAGAAAATAATAGGATTAGCTATTGCAATAATTAAAATGTGTTGGCTCCAGTGAGCAGCAGAAGTGATTCAGTAGGTAAAGAGAAAACAACCCTCAGTTGCACTGCACTAGGGTTTGCTTGCTCACCCCTTTGCACTGTCTCACTGGTGCAAAAGATGTGAACTGCAATTGTTGTCAGGCTGAATGTCTCCATATCCCTGATGTGATGGTGCCAGTTGGATTCTGCTGCCCTTCCCTGAAATGTATTTCAGGTATTTACTCAGCAAGTGAGTAGAAAGCGAGTGCTGTGCTCCTCAGGCTGAGCAGTGGCCTGTCAATATGTCATTAATTCTAGTAGTGACTACTCCAGAATTGTTTATTCCAAAGTCAGCATCGCCTGAACTTGCAATTTTGTTTTGGTTCTAAGCCCTAGTTTATTGTAGGCACTTTATATCCCCAGGAAGCACTAGAATTTGCATCAGTATTAGCTGTATAAAATTGCCGTTTCCATTTCACACAGATAAAAGTAAAGCCCATATTGTGGATATGAAACTACAGTAATTTATTCTTCTTTTTCCACCCCCTTCCCTATCCTCCCCTTATTAGATCTGAAAATGAGAAGCTCCACAGGTGTGTACCGTGGGTTTTTTCAGTATCTTCTACCTGTGATAGAGCATAAAAAGACCCCTAAAATAGTCGGATGTATAATTTATGAAGGAAGAAATGTAAAGAATGTTCGACTCATCAAAGCACTTTTAAAGGTATACTTTAAATAGATACTTTTTCCTTCTGCTTCTGTAAAAAAAAATTACATTTGGAGGGTTGTGTTTATGCATTGATGACCTAAAAAATGAATTTTCCTTAAAACAGCTATATATATAAAGCCATATTTTTATTGAAGTGCAAATAAAATTAATGGGGAAAATGTACAACAGAACCTCTAGCAATGCATGAAACTTAGTGATTTTGATACTGTATAAAAATGTACATTCTAAATAGAAAGTATGTGGTGAATTAGTAGTGCTTTTGCACAGTCTGTGATGGATCTACTTGTCTATTTCTGAGAATAAAACCAAAAAAAGCCCCATGAAAGCCATCCCCAGATGTAACATGTTTTAAAACTGAAGGCTTATGTTGGCTGTGCCCTGGTAATGTTGTTCTTGGACACTGTTCATCTAGGTACCAGTTCACATAAAAATACTAGAAACAACTCTTTTGAACTAGATCTTAAAACTTTAATTTTAGTACTCTACAGTGAGACTTCTCAAATGATAAACACACTTGGGCATGTGGCCAGTCTGTGTAGACTTGCTGTGGCCAGGGAGAACTGGGTATTTAAGTGCTGTATGTGTCTTTTTCAAATTTTTTACTGGGCTTCCTAGGACACTGCAGGTAAGATAATCTTATAAGTACTTGACTCCTTACATTTGTTTTCTTACACATAGTTGTTGATAAATGTTGCTCTTATTGTGTTACCTTGCAAAGAGAAGGAAAGATAAGAGGAGATGATTTTTGTAATTAATTGCATTTCTAGTGACGCTTGGCTGGAGAGAAAAGCTTCTGCTTCTTCTATTATAGTGACAGCATATTGTACTGTTGCAAAAGTCTCCTGCTGTAACATAACTAAGGACATTATTACAAATGGGCTGCCATGAACACTTTTGTTATGTCCTGAAGTTTGCATTTTTCCTCTCTGAAAATCATTTGTACTGAAATCTTCACGTAAAAAATACTTTTGTTAAGGTAAAAAACAAGCACTGCCATTTTACAATAAAATGATGGCCCATTGGCAGGGCTTCATTTTGGCTCCCAAATCATGTGTTTTAACACTGACTTATATAATTCCAAATAAGAGAGAAGACCCAGCATCAGTCTGTGAGGAGAAACAAAGTACAGCTGAGCAATCTTGCATCTCACAATATTCTCCAGATGTTTGATCTTTTTGGTGGAACAGATGGTGGCACATGTGTTAAACCTGATTCCTTATATTTTGTTTTAACTCTCCAACACAGTATTTTGTAGCGTTCAGGATGGTAAACTCCATTACAGGGAAGGGGAATTACATTTTCCTGGAAGTCCCAAACAGTCCTATGGAAACCACCAGTAAGTAGACAAAACACAGCCTTTCCCCAGAAACTACTCCCCATACCAGGGTAGGTTTTGGGGTTTTTTTGTTGTATTTTTGAGAATAGGAACCAATTTGTTATTCCAGATTATGTATATGGACTCTATTTGTGCCAGAAGGGAATTACATATTGCTTCAGTTTTCCCACTTTGATGCAGAGCCAGAAACATTCTGTGACTATGGTTCTTTATCAGTCTATTCAAAAGATGACAGTCTTGTGGGTGAGTTGTTGTCCCTTTATTCTTTGAAATAATCATAGAATCATTCTGATTGGAAAAGACCTTTAAGATCCATAACATGTCAGAGTACTCTTGGATTCTAACAGCAAAGGCACCCAATGAGAGGACATGGAGGTTGATTGTTTTACTTGCTTTTTCATGATTAATAAGTTGTGACATAGGATCTAAAGTAAAAGACCAAGAGTGTGGGAAGAGAAGAGATTGGAAAATGCCTGGCAAGGAAACATGTCAGCATATGACTTTCTGGTATCAATGATTTTCAATTTTTTAATAGTGCAAATCTATTTGGGCTAATGGTTTAATAGGGAAAGGAAATGAATGAATAGGCAATTTCCTCTCAATCATAAAATTTTTATAGCTAAGTACTAGAAATGACACATGCAGGTTTTCTCAAGTGACTAAAGACTTTAAACAGTGATTCTCTAATATTATATTTCAGGGAAATTCTGTGGAGGAGATCCTCCATTACCAGTTTTGTTTGGCTCCAACAGTATAAGGCTGAAATTTGTTTCTGACAATGAGGATTATGGAACTGGTTTTTCCATGACCTACAAAGCTCTTACACCAGATATTCTTCCTGGTAAGTCTAAGTTTAGTAATATACCTGTCTGCACTCTTGGGAGGTGACCTGACAAAAAAAATCAGGAGAAAATAAATCAGAGGAATCTCCTGTGGTATTCCTATGTGGATGAAGTAATGAACAAGGTGAGTGTGGCTAGGCTGCCGTGTGACATTGTGGGAAAAACTAGGATGCCAGAACAAGATAGGATAGATGCTGTTGAGAGAAGTCCTCCTTAACTTTGCATCTGCTCCACCCACTTTATATAAGATATCATTTCCTTCTCTGCTTCCAGAATGTTTTTAAAACTCAATTAATAAGATTAATCAAAGGAGCAGAATTTCCAGATTAAAGCTGCTTTGCTAGTCCTTGGCTTTCATGGAGGGGCCCTGAGGGAGGCAGCTGATGCTAAAATTCGTGTCATAGAGAATTGCTTTTGGTTATGCTGTGCAGAGCATTTCACCATCCCTAGGGAGCGGGCCCAAGGGCCACCTGCTGGGTCTTAAGTTACAAACAGACTCCTGTTGTTCCCATTTCTGCAGCTTTTCCAGCTGGTTCTTTCCTGGGCAGAGTGTGAGGAGGAATCCCCTCTGAGGGCCTTGCCACTGCACAGCCCATTGTAAAGACACATCCTCTGTTTCTGTTCGTCTCTGCTTTCCTCTCCAAACAAAGTTGGCAAATATTCTTCAGACCTGCTCTTGACTTGTACTCTTCCTCAGCTGTGAGAAAGCATCACAAGAGTTTTTCTGGATTTTTTTTTTTTTTTTTTTTTTTTTTTGGTGAATTATTACACAGTGCTTCCATTTTTGTTTTCCTGGACTTTCAGATTCTGGCTGAGTCCCTAGCTGTCCTTTTTGAAGAAGGAGTCTTACAGAGTACACACTACCCAGAACACTACAGCAACATGGCAGACTGTCAATGGATTATTTATGCACCAGAGGACCATGGAACCAAGGTATTACATGAAACCTTCTTGTGTCTACAGGGTGGAAGTAGCATCATTGGTTTAACAAGAAATTATACAGCTTAAGGACAAGGAAGATCAAGCAACGTGAGCTTGAATAATGCTGCTGGATGCAGTTTAGAGAAATCACTTTCAATCCCAAAAGACAGAGAGGTTTTGATTTGTTCTATAGATTATAGTAAAATAGGGTTTCCTGGTTTTGATTTTATCATGACAAGATTCTTCTAGAACATATAATGCATTATGTATCACCTGTGGGAGGTCTGAATGTCACAGAAAACAAACCTTACAAGAATCGTTCAGAATACTAAAGACCCTGTTACAGATCTTTGAATTTTTTCTATGTGACTTTTAAAAACAAGGTTCAGTTTTTCATTTTTTATTTAAAGGTTACCTACCAGTCCTTAGAAGTAGAAGAGAGTGAAGATTGCTCCTGTGATGCAGTGACTGTGTATGAAGACGTGGGAAAAGAGGAGGAAATCTGTTTGGCTTTTGATTCTTAATTTTGGGGATGGTCTATTTCTTTTATGACTTTCACTAGCCCTATTGTCCAGTCTAAAATCAAGTTCACCTCTAGAGTCTCAGGTGATATTATAGGTACTAGTCTCAGTACCTTGAAAAATACTTGCAGGTATTGCTGCCTCTGTTCCACTTACAGAGGCAAAACCACATCGAACAGAATTGGTTTTGTGTGTTTAAATTCTATATGAAATGCAGCTCTGAATTCATTTAAATGAAGAAAAGAACATAACACAATAATTTGGTTTTATAGTGATGATCAGACACAGAAAACACCTAAGAGATCTGCTATTCTTTACTCCAGAGCAGTGTTCCTGCCACCTGGATGAGAGAAAGGCCTGTCCCAGTCGACTGATTTCAGTACTTGCTTGAACCTGGTACTTAGATTGGCACCAGCAGAGGCTACTTCTGAAACATTGATAAGGGGAAATCAGATAATTGGTGTGTTTCACATGTAATGGCAACCTGTGGGTGTGGGTGCTGCAATAGACTCTTGTGAAATCCTGCCAGAGATGTGCTGATGAGGTCATTGCTAAGCAAGGACAGGATGTCAGTAATGATAGAACAGTCCTTCAGCCTCAGTCTCCTTATCTCTTGTATATGGTTATTTTTTACCCTCCTGTGTGAGAGCTAGAATACACAGAATATTGCATACCTGCTGTTGAAGGAGACAAGGATTAAAAAGTACCTGTTAATTTGCAAAGTGAGCCTTTGCTTTCTCATCTTTAGCCAAGCCTCATGGATTTGCCCTACTGGCACCTGTCCCAAGCTCCTCTGCTGTGATGCTGGTTGTCTTTCACTCTGATGAAACAGAGACCTTTGGAGGATTCAGAGCCAGAGCCTCTTTTGTTCATGTAGCAGGTAACACAAGTAACTTGGGAAAATGCCCCTCTGCGGCAGCACAGAGGGCTCTTCAGTAAATCAGCTATTCAGAATTATTTTGCTCTAGGAGATTCTCATCTAGCAAATTGTTTCAGTGGAAAAAAAAATACTGTGAACCTATTGAGGGATTAAACAAAGGCCTACTGAATGGTGAACAAATAGTGAACCTACTCAAAATCTGAGAGATTTACTTGTGTTAAGAGTATTTTGGTGCATTTTAAATGGCACTTCACTACTATGTGAAGATGTAGTAGCACAGATCCCTAAAACAGAAATCTATTCCTTCTAATCTCTCTGCCTTTATTTCCCAAAAAATTAAGGAAATAAAAGCGATTTTATAATACAACTATGACTCAAGACAGCCTACTAACATATTTGCCATTCTCGTTTGCTAGATTTAGATACACTGAATTCAGCTAGTTGAAGAAGAATCTGGAGATATGGATATGGATATGGATATGACTGAAGAAGAAATACAAGTTACAAGAGGTAAGCCAAGCTGAGTTATATTTTCTTCATGGGAATAGAGAGTAACTTTTGGACTATAAATTCTACAATTACTTAATGATTGCTGTTGTCCCAGATTTCTTCATTAAGATATTTTAAGGAAATAAAAATATGAACAGTAACACATGCTTTGTTAATTTTTAAAATTAAACAAATTTAAAACAACTTAATTTTTCTCGTTTCCTTCATCTTGTTAAATCATGTACAGCAATGCAATGACAATTTAGCTTGTATGTCATTTTACACCTACTTCCTTTGGTGAAAATAATTGCAAAGACTACAGGCTAATTGAAAACAATAACCAGCATTTTAGAGCTCCCCTTTTTCCCCTCCAGCACTTTACGGAGAATGGGATGAGTCCATGCTCATTGTAGGTTTGAGGCTAAAACTTTTGAAGTAGTAGCTTTCATCTTGGTGCAGCTCTTTTTTTGCTAAGACCATCTCCTCCTGCTAGTTCTAAACATTTGGATCTTTTGTAATGAGGGAGGTTGGAAGATTTACAAAAAAGTGTGGGGAGCAGAGGCTTGAGAAGCTATGGGGTAATCCTTAAATGGAATGTTCTTTCCTTCTCCAAATCTTAACCTCTAAAGACTTCTTGAAACATCAGTGCTTTCCTTCTGTTTCCCATGATACTTGTGGAATGCCTTCAAATCAGTCCAGGCTCATCTTCAGCAAGGATAACTGGAGGTGAAGAAGCTGTACCACACTCATGGCCTTGGCAGGTCAGTGTACAAATTTCACACGAGCCTATCTGTGGAGGAGCAGTTCTTGCCAAAGAATGGGTTGCCACAGCTGCCCACTGCCTTGATTCCAGTAAGTACACTGGGATGAACCCTTCCCTGGGAATGTCTGTAATTGCATGGTGTGTCTCTGTCCAGTGACAGTCGTTCTGTCCAGGGTGGCTGGAGAAGTTATTGTTACCAGCTCCCTACAGCTTACACTGGTACTGGATTCTTTTGCTCCACACATGTTCTAGGAACTTAGTAGGTTTTAAGACTCACAGGTGTCAAGAATGATGTTCTATCAGCCTGACAATGATTTTTTTTTTTTTTCCCTCAGGGAACTATACAGAGATTTATGGATGGTGGTAACAGGACTTCATGATCTTACAGAGCAAGAGTACAGACAAGTACTATGTGTTCTGCTTAGTAATAATATATAAATCTATCTTGCAAAATTGCTTTTAATGTAAATGCATCTCTCAGATTGTTGATGATGCAGCAATCTAACAGCTTGCATGGTGATGTTAATCTGCATTTACACAACAAACTTCTGTGTGTATCAACCAATTGTATCAACATAGATCTGAAACTTCACCAGCAATGAGCTCTAAAGCTCAGTATCCTGGAGGATGTGGGAGTAAGAGGAGTATTGTCTGTATGTTCACTAGTGACTATCAGTAAGACAGAAATAATTGGGGCACAACTTGCTACTTCACTCACACTGGACAAATGTTTTTCCAAGACCTCCTTCCTTGCTGGATGGAGTTTCTGGCATGTTCCCTGTTCCATGTCACAGATGCATAATCGTGACTTGTTAATGTAAGAAATCTGGTGGCTTCAGCAGCTGCTTTTAAATGTGTCCTCCTTGTGAGGCATCTTCAATACAGCCTGGAAATTTATAAAACAACATTACTTAAAGACTCAAACTCCCAAGTCATCCCAAAAACGTCGCTGTCTTTGCTTTCCTAGAAAAGGTCAGTCAAGTAGTTTATTATACATCCAAGTTTTAATGAGGCCACTATGGACTCTGATATTGCCTTACTGCAACTGGCTGAGCCCTTGGAATTCAACCACTGCGTGCACCCCGTGTGCCTCCCTGCCAAGGAAGAGCAAGTCCAGCCCTCAAAGATGTGCATGGTCACAGGATGGGGTGCACATGAAGCAGATATGCAGTCTTTGCCTTTTCAAAGGTTGGCTGTGTTTTAAATATTGTGTTGTGGCTGTGTTTTAAACATTGTGTTCTGTGTCGGAATGTTCATTCTGCCTATACATTAGTTTTAGGAGAACATACATGCTAAAAAGTTTTCACTGGTGTAAACTCAGCTAGACATGCAGGGAAATAGGTGGGAAGAGGGAAATCAGATGATTTAAATTGAGACCATATGAAAAGAGCAGGAGCAAAGCTTCTCTGTGGAATCACTAATTCACGCCTCTACTGGTTTCTGACATGTGTTTGACTTCAAGACAGAGAAAAGGGGAAAAAACTGTAGCAGCTGGAAGTTCCCATCCATGTGGTTGATACATGTCAGAGCTATTACATAAACTTTCCCAGTAAGGTGACCCAGAGGATGATCTGTGCTGGATTCCCTCTGGAAGAAGGCAAGGACTCATGCACAGTGAGTAACACACATCAGCTTTGGGGTATGGCCAGATGGGCTCTGGAAAGGGAAGTGTGAAACCTCCCAAAGCTGTTTTCTTGCAAACAGGCTGTGATGATTTACAGCAGAAGACTCCTTAGTAGCAGAATTTTAATTACTCATATTGCAAAAAAGAGTAACTTCCCTCGAACAAAGGTGGTTTCTTTCTCTGCCTTTTAAGAACAGAACCCCCCAAGCATGGAAGCAGCTGGGACCAATCCTAGCTGAACTGATATAAACCCAAAAATTCATAAGAAGGTTCCTTTGTCCTCATGCAGAGTGATTCTGGTGGCCCATTAGTTTGTCCTTCAGAAGACAACTCGGGATTTTACGCCCTCCACGGAATTACTTGCTGGAGCTTGAGATGTGGAAGGAAGAACTACCCAGGAGTATACACAAATGTTGGGTTTTTTCTTGACTGGATCAAGAAGAATGTTAATAGTAGTGGTATGTATGAAAAAAAAAAAGAAACACCACAATTAAATCAATCTTTTTGCTATTGCTACATGTTTAATTCAAGGTCTTTTCCAAGATGCCATTTTTATATTTGGGTATCTAGCACCTCCTGAGGTCTTGGCTGTTTAAACTATCCCTAGCTAAATGCCCAGAAACAGACAAATCTAAATCAGTAGTAACTTCTCAAAATCTTATTTCTGCAAGACTATTATTATTCCCCTCTCTACCTATAGCCCTCTTCTTGTGTGGATGAATGTTTTCCTTACTGCGGCTTTTCTGCTTCATTTCTCAGGGTTGGGTGGGTGTAGGGAGGCATGAACTGACACGTGATGGCAGCTGAGTCCACTTTGACAAATTTACAGCCTGCCTCTGTTGACAATCTTTGCAAAGTTTACCCTGATTTATTTTTCTTCTTTTTTCAGATCTCCCCATTTTCATGCTGTGACTGTCAAAAAAAACCCAGTTCTGATGGATTCTGTTGTAAAACACTTCCAAAGCACAAAATGTAACTGAACCCAAAATTTGGTGAGATCATGTAGTTTCATAATTGATAAAGAGATTTCAAAGTAGCTGATACTTACCCTGGTGAATTTACTGCTGATTTACCTGAACTGAGACTTTGGCTTTACACAAGTGTACTGGGAGAGACACAAGTGACTTGCAGGCTTCTGATACTGTTAATCTGTCTTAGAAGGAAGGAGAGGGAAAACAAACCATGTGGGCCAAGCTTGTCCTTGAATGTGGTACTGAAGATTATAAAAATAGTGCAGGATATTTTCAATACAGTCTCTGTTTTAATGAATTACATGTTGTTTAAACAGATAGAAGTGTTTGAAAAGGCAGGTGTTACAGGCCAAGGGCCTTTGACATTATGCAAGAACTGACAGCTATCCTAATTAATCCAGACATATAATTACAGAGCTATTGTGTAAGCCACACACTGCAAAGCATTAACCTATAAATAGCAGTTTGATAAATGTCCACAGGATGACAGGCTCCAAGTAGCTTTGCAGACTGTTCTGGTCACAGCCTCAGTGTATAGAAACTAGATCAGTAGGATAGTACTGATAGCACAAGTACAATCCTCCTTTGACTCAATGGTCCAGATAACAACTACAAAGTAAGATATTTCATTTTGTTTCTGTTGATAAAATCTTTAGGGAGTTGTTTCCCATACAAGCATTTGATGCCAGTAATCCTACTTTTTTGACTATATTAATTTAGAACTTCTGGTTTTGGTTTTGTTTTTGGGTTTTTTTAAAGCTATAATTTTATTTTGTAGCTGGGGAAAAAAATAATCTCTGCCTTTATTCCTAAATGAGTAAGGTAAACATATTCACCACTTTCTTCTCTTAGTGTAAAGTTTGAGGCAAAACCCCACAAAATATTGAGAATGAATTTTCTGTGAAGCCATGAAAATACTTCGTAGTGGAAGGACTATGAGCAAATTCAGATAAAGTGATTCGGATTCACAGCTGTATTACATTATCGATAGAGTATGCTTGTTCTACCTTTGATAGGCTCTCTGAAGAGATCATTGAAGGGCAATGGAGGGAAAATATCCTTTGTAATTTCTTTTTACGGAAGTCTGTTAATGTTTAGTTATAGTGGAAGTTGCCATTACTGGCTCTATCACTTTATGTTGGGAGTAGATTTGTATAATCACCTAGTTGCTATTCTGTTTTGCTCAATAGGAACAAGGTGACCTTAAAATACCTGTGAAGTTTTTATCTGTTTATTAATTTAACACAAGGATTTCAAATGGATGTGTTCAGAAAAATAAAAAGGTGAAGGGAGATCTACAGGTGGTGTCAGCTGTGCTGATACTGAATGCAGTGGTTATATGCTGATAAATCTTATGAAAATTCCTTTTATCTATTCAGCATGCTATCTTAAAATACTGGTGTTTGATTGGCTTGTTTGGGTACTTACTTTTTGCTTGACTGCTTCATGTTGACCTTCTGTGTTTCTCCTAGTATGGTTTTACAAGCAGTTTGGCTTTTGTTTGTTGCATCTTTTTAGTCTACTGTAAGCTGCCAGTATCTTTTAGGAATAATGTGAACTTTTTTTGTAATGTAAATGAAATCTGATTAAAATAAATAAATAAGTAAAAAATTAGTTTCAATGGAGCTCATGTAATGGAATTCTATTTTAGTTTTTACAGTTTGTATGGAGACCCCTTTAATTCTTTACAGTTTACATGAGGCTTTCCCAAACCCTACAGTCAAAAGGTAGGATACTAGTAGGCTACCAGAGTAGTGACTTAGGCTCAAGTTCTCTGTGTGCTCAAAATCTGGATATAAACCTTCTTCTATTGGCATGTAGGTAAAAATACCTATATATCTAAATATTTAGAATAAAAGTTTATGTCCAAAAATATCTTGTTCTGACCTTTGGTTAACATGAGAATCTGTGACCATAAGTCACCCTGGTTAGATGTGAAATGGTGTTCTGATGGTGTCCTGCTCTCTGTGCTCCTCTGCCTGGAGGAGCATGCCATGCCTTTCCTGATTCTCCTTTGGGCAGACTCTCACTGTGGGTCTGCCCAAAAGGATGTGACAATTGCAGTAGTTACATGGTAGTGTACAACTACATTCTCATGGAACCTTCCAGAAGATTTCAGAAGATCCAGTTTTCTTTTTTTCCCCTACCCTTTTTTCCCTTGTACATTATGAGGAGAAGTGGCACAAGGGCTGGGTTTTTTTTCTCATTTAGAAATCCATTTATCATCATACATTGGGTGCACAGAGAAAGTGTTATTTCTTCATCTGAAGTGACTAGTCCTGGTTCCTTGCATACTTTCAAAAGAGTGAATTTAACAGTAACACCAGACAAACTGTGGGTGTTATGTTTGTGTAAGACAAGTTAACAAGAGGAAAGGATTAGGCTTGGTGCTTTGAAGAGGGGGAAAAAAAAGTTTTATTTTATACAGACCAAAGCCCTGCCTTTGTCATAAAAGAAAATAATCAACAAAAATTGAAGGAGCATTAGGAATAGTACTGGCATTGTAACACAGTCTTTGCCTGTAACAATGGCCCAGCCAAAATGGCCTTTAATTAGGGCTGTACATATTGGAGCCTTGAGGGAGGATGTTTGGGTACAGAAAAGAAACATGCCAACTGTATCTGTGACCATTGCATCGATAGCTTTTAAGGTTGCATTGCTATTTCTTTGCTATTTTACAGGAAAGACCGTGGCAAACTGGGCCTCTGGACCAGAGCTCCTGCTTCTCTGTTTCTGCTGCTGAATGTGAACACAATGAGAATTGAGGCAGGGGAAGGAAGAGCGGACTGGACTGTGTGGCTGTTCCTCTCCTGCAGTTCTGTGCAGAGTGGTCTGGTTGGTTGCAGTGGCCATGTGTCCATGGTGTGCTCCATCCACTCCAACACTGCCCCGCAGCCCCTTGTTGGTGAGCTCTGCACATGGGACATGTGAAGTGCTGATAAAACACTTGGAATTCTGAAATGTGCCTGAGATTTACAAATGTGGCCAGCAGGACTGGGGAAGGGATTGTTCCCCTGTACTCAGCGCTGGTGAGGCCACACCTCGAGTGCTCTGTCCAGTTCTGGGCTTCTCAGTTCAGGAAGGATATTGAGGTGCTGGAGCATGTCCAGAGAAGGGAACGGAGCTGATGAATGGTCTGGAGGGTAAGTCCTGTGAGAAGTAGCTGAGAGAGTTTTTAGCCTGCAGAAAAGGAGGCTTAAGGGAGATCTTATTGGTCTCTACAACTTCCTAAAAGGAGGCTGTAACCCGGCAGGGTTGGCCTCTTCTTCCAGGCAACTAGAGATGGGACAAGGAATTGGCCTCAAGCTGCACCAAGGGAGGTTCAGGTTGGACATCAGGGAAGAATTTCTTCACAGAAAGGGTGACTGATTAAACATTGGAATGGGCTGCCCAGGGAGGTGGTGCAGTCACTGTTCCTGGAGGTAAGGGAAGACTGGACGTGACATTTAGTGCCACGGTCTGACGTGGTGGCGTTCAGTCATAGCTTGGACTTGATGATCACAGAGCCATAGGATCACAGAATCAGCCGGGTTGGAAAGGACCTTCGAGATCATCAAGTCCAACCCTTGATCCAACACCACTGTGGTTACCAGACTATGGCACTAAGTGCCACATCCCGCCTCATCTTAAAAACCTCCAGGGACGGAGAATCCACCACTTCCCTGAGCAGCCCATTCCAGTGCCCGATTACCCTCTCTGTAAATCTCTGTGATCTCAGAGGTCTTTTCCAACCTAATTGATTCTGTGATTCCGTGAAATCAGACACTTGCACACACGGTAATTCGGCTCCCGGGGCAGCCGGGCCGAGCGCGGAGCGGGGCTCCGAGTAGGCCTTGGTTCCCGTGTCCCACCCCAGCCCTGCCCCAGCCCTTCCCCAGGTTCCCGTGTCCCATCCCAGCCCTGCCCCAGCCCTTCCCCACGTTCCCGGGTCCCACCCCAGCCCTGCCCCAGCCCTTCCCCAGGCTCGCCCGGCGGCGGGACCGGCAGGGCGGGTTAGGGAGGCAGGAGCGGAGGCGGGACCGGGCGGGACCCGGGGCGGGGCGGGCAGAGGGCGGGCAGAGGGCGGGCAGGACCGGCGGGAACTGCGGGCGAGAAGGCGGCAGCCATGGAGGCGCTGGGGGTGAGGAGCCGGGCGGGGGGGACCGGGCCGGGCTGGGAGCGGGACCCGGGCTGGGAGCCCTCACCACCTGCCCTTCTCCTCCCCACAGGGAGCGCCTGTGGCCGTCGCCGTGGCCGTGGTGGCGGCCTCGGCCCTGCTGCTGCTGCTGCTGCGGGGGAGCGGGCGGAGGACGAGCGGCCCCGTCACCCTGCAGGACCCGCTCGCCAAGTACCCGCTGCGGTTGCTGGACAAGGAGGTGACCGAGCGCGGGGTCCGGGGGGTGCTGCGGGGCCGTCGGTCGGGGCTCTGGGGAATGTGGGTTTCCGCAGGGTAAACTCGTTGCTTCGTGTGTTTTTTAAGAGTCCCGGCTGCGTTTCTCCCCGGATTTCTGCCCCGTGTGCCGTCGGTGAGATGCAACCCCGCGTGTTTCTGCACGCCCTGTCTCGCCTTGATCTTCGGCCGCAGTCACGGCTTGTGCTCACTGGCCTTGGGCAATTGAGTTTCCAGGTTTTACTGCACGCAAAGGTGCCGTAGGGATTGCGCAGGCAGGCAAAATGTCACTCCTTGTGGAATTAAAGAGGAAGAGACCACTTCTAAAACTTCTTCTGATTTATTTAAACTTTATTTTTCAAAGCCATTTCTGTGTCCTTTCCCAGCATTCTGCCTGCATGCTAACACAGAGCAGGCTTACTGGAGCCTACTGTGTTGAGCATAGTTTGAAATTCAGAGCAGTGGTGATGTCGACCTTATTCTAACTTTGCTTTCCAGGAAATCAGTCATGACACTAAGAAATTCCGATTTGGGCTACCTTCAACTGATCATATATTAGGATTACCTGTAGGTAAGTACTGGAAACATTTAATTACATATATTTCTTTTTTTAGGACTTGTAACTGTTCTCATAGTCCTTGGACTTCTGACTGTTTGGGAACTTAAGGCTCAGCAAAGCGAGGAGTTAAGAGCTGCATCTGAATGCTGCTGTTCTAAGAGAGAAATGTCAGGTTTCCCAAAGGGTTGTCTTCCTGATCTTTTGTGTGTGCTTTGTTCTGCTTGTGTTCAGTTGTGTGGCGTGGTTTAGAACAAGAGCAGTGAAACTGAACTGTCTGATGGAATTCATCACCAGTCAGGATATAAGCAAGAATGGTAGCTGTCAAAGCTCTTTCATATCTCTTATTTGCATTCTACTTCCATCTGGTGCCCTCAGTTTATTGCCAGCTGGCCTCATGCTTTTGGAAAACACAGTTACACTTGTAAATGAGAAAGAGAACAAGTCTTCTGCCTGGGAAGCTTGTAACTACTGGGGGAAATACAACTAGTGTATATAGAAGATGTTGAACTATTCAGAACCTGCATGCACTTTACCTTTGGTTTACACACGTTTCTGTGCAACTCTGTCTTGAGTTCTGTAGCATGAAGTTAATTTCAGGCTGGGATTGGCACACTCTACTTCCCTGTACCCTGGAACACCGATAGCACTGAACCTTGGACCTTGAATTGATGATAATCTCTGTAGGGGAAAGTCTCTGTCTCTCTCTGATCTGCAGATGTGGCAGATGCAGCCCTGTTTGTTCTGTGCTGTTTCGCAGTGTCCTGTGCTGGATGGCAAGTGTCAGGGTTTTCCCATTCCATGCTGTGAGCACGTCCTTCTTGCATGCTACCTGTCAAGGGCAGCTGTCTTTCTCCAAATTCTCTTCTGGCTTGCATGGGAAAGAGTAGTTAACTGTCTGCATTGACTAGACAAATGCTAAACCAACCAAGATGTGCCTTGCAGTGATTGTGTTCCTCTAGACTTCTTTCTTAAGAATGTAGGAATAAGATCCTAAAACTGTATGGGCCAGGTTACTTTCTGGGAGATTCCTGCCTTCTGCTTTCTACCAGGATCGTTATGGTTATGGAGGCAGAAGATACAGAGAAGGAATACAGTCCAAGGCATTGTTCTTGATGTTTTGGTGCAGGATCTCTGGGAAGTTTGCTCTGAGAGGTTGCTGCTGTTAAACAGTGCATATTTCTGTGCCTGTGTGAACTGGGGTACCCATACATCCTCCTCATCAATGAATATGAGAACAGCAGAACCCAAAATACAGAGATCACTTCAGAAATGACCAGCAAACTTTCCATATTGCTGTTTTACCATCAATTTCTACTTTCTCTGTACCTTATCCTTGTTTCTGTATTTACCAGCTCTCCACTCCATGCTCCAGAAACTGTTGCTAAAAAAAGGGAAGAAACCAGATGTCTCGTACAGTGTTTATACGGCAAAGACTTTCGCTGTCATTGCATGTGTATAACAGGTTACACTACCTGCCTTTCTCTCTTGTCCTCCAGGGGTGAAAAAATAATCATATTGTAATTCTTTCTCCCCAGGCCAACATGTTTACCTTTCTGCAAAAATCGATGGCAATCTGGTGATTCGAGCCTATACCCCAGTTTCCAGTGACGAGACAAAAGGTTACGTTGATTTAATTATAAAGGTAAATTTTGTTTTGCTTTAGTATAGATAAGTTGCTAACTGGAAGGAAGGCAAATACTTCATTTTAATGATATGGTTTGTTTTGTTTTAGTCATCAAATTTCATTTTCTTTCATTCAAATCTTGTTAAATTTCATTTTCATCAGGTTTCATCTTCTTTCAAATAGGGTGAATGCATGGCAAACAACTCATTTCACATTACCCTTGAATAGTAAGTTGTATCCTGTGTATCTGCTGTGTGGCACTTAGAGATAGCAGAGGTAGAGTAGATGGAGAAGGGAATCACTTCCTTGGCAGTAGTGCAGGAACTTCCCCAGTGTCTTTTATTTGGCAATGCCTGAAAACTGATCCCTCTCCCTCAAGATACCTGTGCTGCTGCTAATGCTTACTACTAACAGCTCTAAGTAGAAAACAAGTCAAACAAGGGAAATCATTTAAGCCAGGGAATGCAGGATGATCTGATCCCAGGACTTCTGGATTTTCTAATCCTTTTCTACAACAGAGTTTGTCCTTAGGCAGTCTGGGCTTTTTTTTTTTTTTTGCATGCTCTGTTCTTCATGCTACAAGTGTGGTGAATTGTTATTAGCTACTTAATACTTCCTATATGCTTTGAGAGCTGAAAAAGCTTGTCGTGTGGCTGAGTCTCTGGGAAAGTCTTACAAAGATGCAGCAATGCTATTTTCAGAAGGAGTGGTTACAAAAATGGGGTGACACAAGGTTCTTGCTGAAGCGACAGTGAAATGAGGGCACCAGCAGATAATCTGCCTGCCACCCATTCCTGTTGACCTGGCTGCAGGGCACAGGGACAAGTGCATGACAGCACATTTAACTTAGTTATCTATTAAACCTTGCAACAGGAAGCAGCCAAAATAAGAGGAAAGAATTGTCTCAATTTCTTTCTCAGGTGCTCCATTTCAGATCTGTAGTATTGTGTTCTACAGTTTGTAATAATGTCTACAGGAAAGTTAGTGGTTGATATCGTACAAGTTATTGGTTTTTTTACAGGTCTACCACAAAAATGTGAATCCCAAGTTTCCAGAAGGTGGGAAGATGTCCCAGTACCTAGATAGCATGAAGATTGGAGATACTATTGATTTCAGAGGGCCAAATGGACTCCTGGTGTATAAGGGGGCAGGTACTGTGACACGAAGGTGGGAGAGCAAAAGGGAGGAACTTGAACTGGTTATTTTTAGAAGTGTTCTATAAAACTTGACAACTTTGCAGAGAACCTTTTTTTTTTTGTGAAGCGGAAAAGAGAAAATCCACCTTTTGTAGACTTGACCAAGAGTTGTTATGACAGAAAAGAGTACTTTGTGTTTACTTTGTGTAAGAAATAACTGACGATTGTTACACTCCTGGGATTATATAATTAAAGGCCCCCTGAGAATCTCAGCGTTGTTACTGAATAACCCACTGACTGAGAGCCAGCTCCATTGCATAATTAAACCTGCTCTGAGTTGACTGTGAGGAAATAAGCTCAGAGGAGTAATCCTCTTGTAAGATACAGCTGAAAGATTTTGCATTGATCTTGACTGAGAGGAGTTGTGCACTTAAGGCTTATCTCTGGGGGATAAGTGCTCAGTGCTTCTCTGGGCTGTGACCTCCTGTGGTCATCAACTGATGAGTCCTTTATATCTCAGAGGAGGTGATGGATGTGTGTTTTATAGATGTTCCTGTCTGCTCTGCTTTGGCAGCTATAAAAAGTAGTAGCTAGGGAAGCTTGTTGCTGCTTATGGATCTTTTAAGATTGGAACATGTCAAGTGCTTTTCATATAGAATTCTTTTCACAGGCTTTTCATTTGGCTTGGTCCTTGGAGATTAATTTAATTACAAACTGCCTGGTTTTGTGATAGTTCTGAAGGAATTGGCAAAGGTCTTCTCATCACAAGCTACTTGAAGGCAGTCACCTAGCTGGCTGTGAGTGTAATGGGCATCTCATTAACTGGAAATTAATTACAATAATGAAAAACTTGACAAAACTAAGGCTCCAACATTCTTAAATCTAATCTTTGCAGGGATTCTTGCTTGATGCTGGTTTAATAACAACTCCATTAATTGTAGGCATACACAAATGGCCACATCCATAGTGCAAGTGAGGATGATGAAGGTGGCCTAGGAAACCTGTTTCTCTGTAGAAGGAGCTGTGGTTACCTTCAGCTACCACTGACATTCACTGTTGTGAGCTGTGTCATAGGCAGTGAGGTGAGAATCCTGGAGTTTATTATAAACAATGCTGGGTAGCAGGAAAGGAGTAAATCTGTTGTTCAAAGCAAGGATTGGAGTTTACAGTGACAAAGAGGTTTCCACACTTGTGCTCAGTGCTGTGCTGAGTCCATTGAGCGTTTCCACAACATTTCTCTTAATTAATTGGTAGGCTGTAGTAATTTATTGCCATGGAATTTGTATCCATGTTTGTTTGGAAGTTAATGTAGCTATAGGTTTTGAATATTTCTTCCAGGTACATTTCTTATCAAGCCTAATAAGAAGTCTGAAGCAGAGAAAAAGTTTGCAAAGCATGTTGGGATGATAGCTGGAGGAACAGGTAAAACTATTCTCATCTTATGGAATGTCTAGAGAATGAAAATGTCTTTATGGATATGTGTGAGAAGTATCACTGTACCTTAGCAGAGTACTTACACCTGTATTTCTTCTCATGAGCATTTGGCAACACAGAGTTGCTTGAGCAGTGGCTCCAGTGGCTTGAGCTCAGTCCTGGGGGATAGCAACTTCAGTTTGAATATTGGTTTACCCTGAGGCCTCAGAGAAGTCACTTCATCTCTCAGTGACAAAGGGTGTTTTAGGAGAATGTCATGAGGGTAAAGTTACTGTATGTGGCAGAATGATGAAGAGGAAAGCCCTGTACACAAGTACTGCGGGTTTGTTTTGAAACTATTTGTAATAATAGAAACCCCCAACCCCACATTTGATGTGGATTAGAAATTCAGAGATATGTAGCCCTGTGCAAACCAAGCTCCCAGTGAAGACTGAAGAAAGGCAGCATTAATACTGAAACTGTAGCCATAGAAAGAAATACCCATTTTATAACCACTGTGTTTTTTAACAGGAATAACTCCAATGTTGCAGCTGATTCGTCAGATCACAAATGATCCCAAGGACTCTACAAAATGTTACCTTATTTTTGCCAATCAGGTGAGTATTCTGATCCACCTGTTTGTTCCTCTTTATTAGCCTGCTTTTGTTTGCTGGTCTCTGGGCTTTTTAAACTTATGGCACACGTTTCGTACTCTTCCAGTGTCTTTGGGTTTGCATTTTCACACAGCCATTTATGAGAAAATACCATCTGAGATACACATTTAAAAATGATCAGTATAGGGAAGAGCAGGAAATGGTTATTATATAAGTTATTAATATATTGTCTTGGGTTAAAATTATTTAAGAACAAGAAACTGAATTTAAAAATTATCCTTAGGACCCTTTATAAATACTTGTCTGGTGCTGTCATGGATTTCTATGATCTTATTTCATTTGTTTTGAAGGTGTCTCTTCATAGTTTCACTTAATTCCTGTATTAGGGAACAAATTCCATTACCAGATCCTGATCCCTCTACTCATCTTACTCCTTCACTGATTTCAAGGAAAAAGGATTTGTCTCTGCTAATCTGTTTGTACAGTTAACCTTCACCATGCTGGTCCAGGGCCATACTTGCCAGCAACAGAGACAAATCCAGGTCATTGTGACTTTAGCCTGGATTAAAAAGCTGTTCAGATTGCCATCTTTAAGACTGTGTTTAGGTGTCTAATAAGCCTCATAGTCTGTTTTTCTTAATCTGAATTCACAGAAGCCTGTAATGATAACAGATATCACGGAAGGGGGGAAAATCCAAATCACTTTCTTGGTTTGCATTATCACTGCATTTGTCTTGAATGCCAGATGAGCTCACATCAGAGGGCCCTTGGGATGGTTTGGAGCTAACCAGCAGTCTCATTTTGCAGACAGAAAGTGATATATTGCTGAGAACTGAGCTGGAAGATATTGCAAAGAGGCATCCTGAGCAGTTTGTGCTGTGGTACACACTGGACAGACCTCCTCAAGGTAGGCTGGGACACACAGGAATGCCTTTGCTTGTTGCTGTGCAACAGGCAGAGCTCCACTCTTGTTCAGGTGAACATCAGATCAAGTCTTCTTGTTTTACATTTTTAAACAGCGAAGACATTCCCCAGCTCCTCAGGAAAAAAAAACCCTTACCACAACCCTTGTGTTAAAAAGTGATCTAAACCAGTTGGGCCTTTAGAAAGTGTGAACTAGTAGTTAACTCCTGTTGGGTCAGACATGTTACTCAGTGGATCTTTCCATGTATTTCAGGATGTGCCTGTTTTTGGGACTTTTCAGCAAAAGTTCATCTCTGTTTTGGGCTGTCTCCCAGACCAGTTTATGTTGGCATTTTGTTGGCATCAAATTGCCTAATACCTGTAAACATGCACATCTTTATTTTGCAGCAGCTCTAGATTAGGTTCTAGGCTGCCATTATAGACTAGTGTGTTACCTGTGGGCTGGTGTAGGGGTTGAACTCTCTGTATTTCCTTTGAAACTGGGTATTCATGCTTGCTGATGTAAGGGATCTGAGCACCTCCTGAACAGTCATAAGAGCCAAACAGAGTCACATCGAAGTTCTGTACCTGTTGTCAGCAACAGCCATGAGTTAAATAGCCAGAGAATAGTCATCAGCAGGCCTTGATACTCTTCCAGCCTTTAATATTTCTCAGTTTGAAGCCAAATGTGTCTCTAGAGATACAGTCACTCTCAGTGGGCTACATTTGTCAAAACAAAGTGTCTCTCCTGTGTGTTTTGACAGTCTGTGAGTGGTTCCATAGGAATAGCACATTTCTGTGGAGAACAACTTCCTCTGGTTTCCATTTGCCTCTTAATCCTTGTGTTGGCAGAGTGTGACTAAGTCTTCACGTTACTAATTTTACAGACCTCTGTCAATCACCCCAGCTGCCACATCTCTTCTAGGCTGAAGATTGCTGTGATTACATACCTTTGCTCATCTGTGTCCTCTCAACCTTTTCCAGCTCTGCTGTGTCCCTTCTTGAGCTGAGCAGATCAGAACTGAACAGCAGCAATCAAGGTGTAGGCAAACTGTATTTTTGCTTTGATGTGGTTCTCCCTTTTCCTTTCCTGACCCTTCTTGACATTTCATATGCCTTTTGACTGCTGCTTTTTTCATATCTTGCTCATGAGAAATGAGCTTAAAGCACATACTTCTATTTATAAAGGCAGTTTTCCTACTGCTCACTTCAAGTGGCAGGTACATTCAATATTACTGCTTGAAATAATTTAGCATTTTTTTCCTCTTTTAATTTTTTTTTTCCTCTTTCTTAAATATATGGTGGAACTTTTGTCATCATCAAACTTTGTCACCTTGATCTCTAAAAAAAAAAAAAAAAATGCAAAAATGGGTTGGATGGCACAGGTCTGACCACCTCTCCCTGCACAACTGCCACTGGGTGGGCTCTCTTCACTGGAAAAGCTGATTCACTCTTCCTTTTTATTCTTGCCTGCTCATTTCTTTTAAATCTAACATTTATTCACAGACTTATCAACCAGGTCCTTGTTATCCACGTGCTTGTTGTCCCTATGGAAGGGGACCACTAGGTTTAAACTCAGTGAGAAATTTAACCCTCTCCTGGCTCACAGTGGTGGTGGCATGACTGCTGATTCTTCAGCTGCTTTGTGAGTGCAACATACACAGTTTAAAAAAGCTTCAGGCTGTATAGATTTTTCAAACTAATAGTTTAATTTCTTTGTTTCAGACTGGAAGTACAGTTCTGGCTTTGTCACTGCAGACATGATGAAAGCTCACCTCCCTCCCCCGGGCAGTGAGACCCTCATTCTCATGTGTGGGCCACCTCCAATGATTCAGTTTGCCTGTCAGCCCAACCTGGACAAGCTTGGCTATCCCAAGAGCAGCACATTTGCTTATTAACACAGATGCCATCTGATACCTTTTTGTAAGTACTGTGTATTTTCCTACAGGAACAACTGATATGTAACTGTGCAGCATTTTTTTGGGGGGTGTTTGTGTGCGTGATTGTTTTTAACCCCTAAAAGTGGCTTATAACTTCATAGTTACCTTTCTGTGTTTTGATACTAAGAAGCTGAGAAATCATCTTGAGTTGTGTGGCAGCAACTTAGTCTAACCTCTTAAGAGTTAGTATGAAAATGAATTCTGAGGGGAAAAAAAATTAAGTGTAATCAGAGAGGTAGGAGAGAGAGATAAAATGTATGTTTTATAACCCATGTGTTTCTCAACATGGGTTATAAAACTGGTGTAGGATCACTTGACTGCTCCATAGGTAATTCATTTAGTGAATCCTGGGGAAGGAGAGTACAAAGCACAGGGGGGTTTTTGTGTTTTGGTTTTTTGTTCCTTTTTTTTTTAATGCTGTTTTACAGCCCTTCTATCAGGGCCTAAGAAAGAAGTCACAGTCTGCTACTGAAAAAGTGAGCAGAATTTGGGTAACGTGAAAATTGTAACAGAAATTCTCATTAGTGTGAAATTTATCTGGGAGGATAACATGCCTTCATGCTGTCTTCTAACAGCCTTAGCTAAAGAAGCACTGCCAAGGGATGTTGCATCATTTGCATGTCATTCTCTTGGAGCTTGCTAAGAAATTTCCTTTGCTTAAGAGATATCATGGCTTCTTTTTGCCTGGTGTAAACTATGCTGAGCTGATCATACTCAGCTAGTGCCTCATCTTAGAGTTTTTACCACTTAGCACTGAATTTTTAGTCTTCAGTGCCTGAAGTCCTTCATGGTCATTTCCAGGAATTAGTTCACACTATATTTGACAAATCCCTGGGCCAGCAGACTTGCTTCTTCAGCAGTTAATATAGGAGTTTACTAAATATTTTTATTCATCTAAAGCAAACCTAAAGGAATCTACTTGTTTAAAATTGACATAGGGGTTTTGTACTTTATCAGCTACATTTGTAGCAATAATGCAAGGAAAGACGTGGGGATTCAGACTGGGATTCTGATGAGAGGTCAGCTACTTGTATTTGTGTTAAATCATTCCACAGTCAGGAAGAGATAAAGGAACATCCAGAATTTATTGGTAACAGTCAAAAAATAAGCATTTATACCAGTGTTATGCTAATTAGGATTTCTTACTACTTATACTTAAAAAAAAAAAAATCAATAATTTTGTAGATTGACTATTCACAGCCAACAACACACTGAGTTATAAACACAGCTTTGAAAGAAATGGGAAAATGTGTTTGGAATATCCCAGTGATACTAAGGCTGCCTCTGCTGGAGCAGTTTATCCCATTTGCAGTCTGCTGGCTAATTAACCTGGAAAGGTATTTCAAATGCCCATGATGCCTGATCTGGTCACTAGTACTGACTGCGTTGCCAGACTGGTACATTTAATACCTTTTATTAAACATTTGTAGTTGGCTGATGTGCAGACTGACATCTCATGCGTCTGGATTTTCCATTATCATTTAATTTTTCAGCAACTTGAAAAGAATTTGCCTCAGCTTTACCATTTTGAACCATAAAAATCATGTGTTTGGCTTCTTAAATCTGAGCGTACACTCCAAGGTCTGCCATGAGAAACTCATGGAGAGAGGAGTAGGATAGGTCACCTTCAAAAAGTGCCACGGGTAGTTCTCAAAGAGCCCTTGCTGCATGCTCTGGACAATACTGGAGATTTCCCCTTTATTTGGGAGGGTTGTGGCTGGGAGGGACCTGCCCTCAGGCTCTATTAGTATGTACTCTGCAGTCAGTGAGTGTTGCAAGAGTCAGAGAGTAAGGCAAACCAGCCAGATACAAAGTCTTTTCCTTACAGCTAAGCAGATTTCTGTCTGGCATTTCCCTATTTACTAACATAGCTTGTTAATAGCTCATTAATACAGGAGAGGCACACGTAAACAGATGCCACAAGTAATTGCTGCTGTAAAGGAGACAGTTTCACCCTCAAGCAGCCCCTCAAGTAAGTAGTGAGAGGCCATAATTCCCTCTGCTGCAGTCATGCCTAGCTCAGCAGAATAGCAACAGATCTGTTTTGCCAGGTGTTTTAAAGAAATAAATATTTATTTTATTATGATACTTTTCTGGTAGTCTTGGAGTTACAATCCTGCTGTAGTTCAGCATCTTTTTGCATCACACAAAGATTTGTGAATGTGCTAGGTTGTTGTCCTCCTGATAAATTCAAGGGCTTGATGGACAGCATTATGTTCTATTCTTCCCAGACACTGCACTGAGGGTAGGATGTGTGCTAGTGAAAGGGATGAGAGATTAAAATCCTTTATGGGAACCAGTCTGGCAAGACCAGAGTAGTACTGAGTGAGCCATCACTGCTGCACTCACCAGCATCCATCTGAATTTCCAGGTAGCTCTGCTGGAAGCCCACACGGTACAATAGTTTATTAATGATTCCTGCGTTACAAGTTAATTATAAAAATAAAAAAATTACAAAAGGTCTTTCGTGTAACACAGCATGTAAAAGAGGACTGAATGAAAGGGTAAAACATGGTGCCAGTCTTGGCTTTCCAGACTCTGGATCTGAGTCCCATTCTTCTCCCAACACCTATTTCATATGACACTATATGGAAAAACAGCACAGAGGAGAGTTACCTGTAAGGTGTGGCTACATTAAATGCTACGTGCTAAGTCACAGTAGTAGAAGAGAGGTAAAGCCATTCTGCACCAGGGCCTCCAGCTGCTCCTGGCCACTCCTGACAGGCATGAGGTATGAGTAGTGTTCTTGGTCACGCTGGAACATCATCTCCAGTCTTCAAAGGTAGGTGCTAAAAACTTGCTGTCATTCAGCATTTCATCCTGGCTTAACAGCGTCTGAAAAGGCAAGATGGGAGGGAAGGAGTGAAAAAGTGTTCAGTCACAGAAACCCAGCTGTAATGAGATCAGGCTCACAACAGGGGGGGTTAGAGCTGCATACAGTTAAAAGGAATTTCTTGAATATAGTGCTAAAATACACTTTTTTGCTTGAGGAAATCCTTAGAGATTTCGTGTGTGGCATGCGACTCAACTACCTTATATAATTCTTCATTATATCATTCAGTCCCTTATTTTTATTTTTTAATAAATTAGCCTCTGTGGAGTGAGGAATTAATAATGGGGGTGGTGGTGGTGGTTTTTTTCCATGGAGTTTTAGCTCATGTACATTTTCAAGTCTGTACCTCATTCCTGGTCCTTGCTGGGACCGAGGCATTTGGTGGTGCAAAATCTTTGAAGACTTGTTTTCATTTAAGGGGATGAATACCTGTCATTGTGTTAAAGAGCTAGCAGAGTTCACCAAAACTTAAAATAGGCCTAATTTCTAGAGCAATTTAAAAGCAGAGTGGTTTCTTTACCAAATGCCCAACCAGGCTATAAGGAGGTATTTAACAAGAATAGTGACCCACTTACTCTTAACTACCACCACCAATGACAAACTTTCACTGAATTTTAGCAGAGAGAACACATTTGTGACTTCAGAACAAGAGTGAAATGAGTACCTACCGTGAGCTGGCTTATGCCTTGAGAAAGAGCCCCTATTTGCATTACTGTGCCTTCCGAGTGTTCCATCTGTAAAAGCATTCAGGAACTAGTTCAAATCAGACAGCATGTGCAATTTTATTCACTCTACATGCATCTTTGGGAGGTATCTGTGCCTGGACAAATGAAGTTGTGGTAAGTTTAAAGGGGTGATTTCTGCACATTAACAAAACTGCCTCCATGATATGAGGTACACGAAAACGCACTTAACAATGGGAAGGGTGAATCCTGGTTAGGAAAGATTGATTCCATGAAACTTGGACTCTGTTTCACAGAAGAAAAAAAAAAAGCTCAACTGATATTATCAAAGAGAAGCAGTATTTTCCAGGTGGTCTAACACTGCTTATACTTCTGGTAGGCTTCTTTCACAGGCAAGTAGTAAAAGTCCTTGATGATACAGTCCTACTTTTTTTTTTTACATAAAAGCATGACCAGTTCCAAGGTGTTGTGATTTCACAGCATGACCATGTGCTCAGAACCATGCTTAAGTGAAAGACCATGCTCCTAGAGAAAAATCCAGTATTTCTGTGATGCTTGAACAACTGCATAGTGCAAGTTTTTGGCTCACAGTTAATGCATTCTGTCACAACTCCCAGCTGAACAAGTGGACATCAATACTAAATCACAGGATTTGGTATTCTCCCTATTTAGGAACAGTACCTTATTTTACTAAGGTGTACTTTGAAAAAGACAATGGTTAGATAATGAATACAAATGAGATGTTAGATGCACTAAACCATGCAAATGAAAAAAAATACCTTCACAGTTAGTCTTTTCAATGTTGTGACCATTCTCTTAACAGGCTTAAAATGTTCTTATCTTACTGGAGAAAAGGCAGTTTACCCCAGGTGCCTCTCTCTGGCTCTTGTGTGTTGCCAACGTTCACACAAGGCTCCAGGAGCTCCATTTTTCAGGGTTTATATCCCTTTACACAACAGCAAAATTGAAATAAAATTTGATGGTTTTTAGTCTTCATCATTTGTCTTTACGATGTCTAGACAGTTTCATTCACAGGTTCACTACTACATAACAAAAGGGAATTATTTAAGTATTGGTTTATTAATAATCTTGTTCATTACTGATGCATTGCTTTCACATATACTGTCTAAGCAAAACTACTCCCCACTGTACACAATTAAAGAAAAATTCAGTTGGCTTCTCTGATTAACGTCTGTTAAAAAATACAATCCAGTTGTACTTCGATATAACTCGGTAGCCTTGTACAAATTTGTCCAAATGAATTTATCACATTAAAAACCACCCATAAAGATAATGAAAAAAATAGTGTGCCATACTGAGGTTACGAAAGCTGGAAGTACAAAAGTCTTGTGTTTCCTGCAGCCACCCCCTTAACTGTTAAAACACATTGATCTTCATAGTGTAAAGGTGTCATAGTCCTGAAAAAGGGCTTGAAGATGGAGGAGTTTATTATGATGCTGATTAAAAAAAACCAAACCCCGGCATTCTTAGTAGAGAACTCTCTCCAGTGTCCACAGCCAACACTTTCTCAGTAAGTTCATGCGGATGTAGCAAACAGGCCAATGTTTGGTTATTTGCAAGCTTTGGAATGCATGGAGAGGATGAGATGAGAATGGCATCAGTCTGTCTGTCCCACCTGATCCAGTTCCCTATCAGTGAAAGGACTAAGTCCTTTGTATCCACCATAGTTTTTTGGAGTACCATTCGTAGCAGCTGGGTTTGTATCCATAGGGCAAATGTAGTCTGTTGATTCATCAAACTTCTTTTTTCTTAAGTTTCCAAAATGGGAAAATCCAAGTTTCTTTGGCTAGAATAAGAAGACAACACAAGTAGTTTTGAATGAGAGAAATAAGGTTGTTCTCCTTTTGCATTTACTGCTGTACCCTGGTCATTGAAGTATGTAGATTCTGCACTAAATACATTTCTTTTCAAATTGGGAATTACAGCTGACATTAAATGCATTTACACTGCATTCCTTCTAAGAAAAGACAGAACAGATTGCATGCTTATTTCAGAAGCCCATTTAAACAGACACAAATGAAAAGCTTTGGTATCTCGAGTTAAGGAAAATGTAACACTCCTTCTAGAACTGACCTCCCTCTGTCCACGTTTGTCCCTTATTTTCCTTATCAGACAGGGTAGAGAAGTCTGAGATTTCTCATTTTGACAGCAGTACATACCCGAACTTTGGCAGTGGTGGTCAGAGGTGTGTATGCTGCTGACTCCATTATTTCTCTTTTTTCTTGCTGTGCCTCTGGTCCAATTAACACATTAAAATTGGTGGTGAGGTGGCGGCGCAGGAGGGTCTTTTGAGGTGGGATGTTCAGGAGCATGGCCAGCGCGTCCCCGTTGAAGCGAGGTTCGAGAATCTATTAAAAAGGCAGCATGTTTATTTTTTTATATGGTTAAATATTTGCAGTAGTAAACCATTCCAGTGCTTATCAGAGGATTTCTCACTCTTACTAAGCCATCTGTCCACATTAGAACTTTTATAGCTCACTCATGATATGATACCAAGGGTTTGAATGGGAAATACATGAAAGGAGCAATAAGAAATGCTGAACGTGATCAGGCAAATATGCATTTGTATTTATAATTTTTTGTTTGTTTTCAGAATTTTCTGCCCTAGTCAGAGTATAAACTTAATCCTAGTACAGTTTCTTCTGTTTCATTTTGGCAAAAATTCTATAGCAGTAAATCATGGTATTTCAGAACTCTGACTTTACTTAGCTGCAAATAGTTCTAAATTATTTGAATTGAAAAAAATGTCATTCCCAGATGCTGGCAAGACTGCTGTGAGTTCAGGATGGTTATTTACCATGGCTCAGAATTCTGGTAAAACCACTCAAATAAACACTCCATGATGCCTTATCAATAATAAGTAACTTTCTCAAGGTACAGTTCAGGTTTTTTTATGTACGGCTGTCAAACACTTGTGCACACTCAGCTTTGACTATAAAAAATGTTCTAGCAGTGCCTTTAATATTTTAGTTTTCCTTTGAAAAATTAAGATGCATGGATCAGATAAAGAGGCTCCTTAGAAGGCCTGATCACAGATGCATTTGTTTCCTCCTGCTTGACAAATATCAGATAAAAGATGTTTTATATTCCAGCCTGTCAGTTTTTAGTAGATAGGTAGTAAAATGCTAAATTCTTACAATCAGGCCCCCGTGCACTCCGCTCCCTCGAAGGTTTGGTGCATATTCTGCCAGATCCACTGATCTGAGCCATTCCATCACTCGGTGGTTGGACCACTGAACCACATCAGAAGGTGACACGTTCTGTTGAAGGAACCAGGAAAGGTGATGACACAACAGCCTGTGTTGTCTGAATGTGCACGATGCGCATCCTCAGTTCAGATAAAAACACCCTTCCTCCTCTTCCCTGCAGTTCTTCCCTGACTGAGGTATTGTTGTTGTTCAAGGCCTCTTTCAGCAGGTTGGCAGGTCTAATTTAGTACAGATGAAACCCCATCAATTGCATCAAGTAGTGTAACAGTACAGATTATAGGTATAAAAAGGGACCGTTTTGTGAACAGTGTTATTGACACTTAATTCTAAGAGAATAAGATATGCTGATCAGGTAAGGCAAAAATCTTACAGATTTTGAGAGTTAAAAATTAGGACAGGCAAAGAAAAAACGATTATTTCCTCGGAAGTTGAATTAACCTTTAAACTATGCAAATAACTTCTAAAGAAAAATGCATGAGGTTCAACTAATAAGTAGCTCAAACTCCTAAGGAGTGCATAGATTTTTACTATCAGTGAGTACATATTACATGCCAGAGCTGGAAGGCAGCATGACTGCTGCTTTAGGGGCAATTCCCTAGTAGCAATGATTCTGTTAGCATTGTACACTGCTAACTTTCTATCCCTTTTGGCTGGAATCAGGTACTTAGGGCTTGCTTAAATTAATTTATTTGGACATTCTTTTACCTCCTCAACCGGTCTCCTGCGTAGGCAGTGGGGGTTAAAATTGTTGACATGCAGCACGTGAATGGCACATTTAATGCTCAGATGATGCAGCTGACTGGTGACTTTCAGAAAGAGAAGGTCGTTCTGTGAAAGAGAGAGCCTTTTATGTGGCACAGAAAACACATCAAAACAGGTACTTTCCCCATGAAGAAAGATTTTAAACTTGCTGCGTAGTTTGAAATAAATCACAGAAAGTGTGGATTAGGTAAAATGAAAGTTTGGACTCTAAAGAAGGGATTTAGGGTGAAGGTTTTTTTTTGGGGGGGGGGGGATGTTCCATTGTTGATTTTTTTAACACACTGCACTATAACAAGACCTGGCTAAAAAAATGAAGACTGGTAATGTAGCCTATTAAGTCAAATCCAGGTTCAAAGATAGTTTTAAAATATTTGGACTGCTTCTGACCTGGCTAACATCCTGCTGTGGGTAGGATCATCACAGCTACCAACACACACCTAACCATGGAGCAGTAGGGACTGTGCTCCTATAATAAGGGCTCCTTAAGCAGCTGTACTTTTGATAACAGCTATTTTAGGCATTCCTTTCATAGCACAGTTAACAAAAAAACCCCAAACCACAAAAACTTAACTATGCAGACCTGGGCAGGGCAGTGGGAAGAAAGCACTGTGGCTGTACGTGGTACATGGTGTGCTGTGAATGTGGTTGGAGTTGTACAGATCACTGCATTTGCTGCTTTTAGTTTACTGAATGTTGTTTCTAATTTGGTGTGGAGAACAATGTGCTCCAGAAGTTACATGTGAAACAGCTCATTTTGCCTTTAATCATGGTGTGATAGTGAAAGAAGCTGGCTGTAACATATGACTTATGTACCTTAGCAGTAGTAAACATGCACTAGGCAGCACAAATTTCTGACTCACAAAAATTCTTTAGGTGCTCACATTCAAAGGGAAATTGTACAATTTTTCGCTCATTATGAAGTTAAATTTGGTTTAACTGAGGAAAAAAGGATTGTAGCTTACCACAGTTAAGTACTGCAACATCCTCCCATCAACTCTGGATTCATGAAACTGGTCTTTGTACTGAGGTAAGCCAATGTCATCGAGCCATCCTGCAGGTATGAGAGCAATATCCAGATCAGTGAGAACAAAACCCTTCTCTCCCCTTTTGTCTGGCCTGGCTCCTTTCAAGGCATTCAGGCAGCTCATCCAACCTATTCCCCTTTCCAAACGACAGCCTCTTGCTAGTAACCTGAAAGCAATTCCCACCAAACAACTTTGTCCATACTACCCCTGTGGTACTTGACATACAGCATGTGATGGAGCACATGCCTTCTGCAGCTTAATGTAGCTCTTGCTGGATTGAGCATCCCCATTTACTTCCCAGCAATCTGACAGACTTCCCCGTGGGAGATCGTACTGTGAGCTGTATATTTGGATGTCAAGAAAAACATAAAAAAATCCTCAATTCTACTATGGTGAAACTTAAGTGTTTTTAAAAGATATTTGGTAACTGCTTAAACACGTATCAGGCATCCCGTTCATAGCGGTGGGGAAAATTCCTTTCCAAACAATTCCAGGAGAGTTCAAACACTTACGTGTCACCCAGATATGATCAAGTTGTGCAGACTTCTCATCCTGTTTTGCATTTATTGACTTAATGGCCAAAACTAATTTCTTCCTGTGCAGTGGATGCTTTATTCCCATTTCCTGCAAAAATTAACCATTATATCAAAGATTTTGCCTCACCTCTGGCTCTTTTGATCGCTGAGGCAGCTACAAAAATTGATACTATGCACTTCAGAAAGGCAGAACTGCCAAGGGTTTGAAGGGGCCTGGTTATACAGAACCAACAGGTGTGGCTGTTTGAGAGAAACAGGGACAGGAAACGTACCTTTTCCATGTCCTGGGGTGTGGCAGTTAACAGCGTGTGGCCCGACGTCACCCACTGCCGTGCAAAAATGACGTACTGGCCGAGACCAAAGTCCTCAAGCCAGTTACAAACTCTCTCAGTGCTCCACTGAGCAAACGGAGCGTTGTAGTCACTGAAAAGTACAAAAAACATTGGGAAAATCTTAAAGAAAAGAATGAATGTTTTGCATTGGAAAAATCTTAAAGAAAAGAATGAATTTTTGCATTGGAAAGCTCATCATGTGCCAGAGGCAGCACAGCAGCAAATCTGTCAGTGTGCTGTGCCCTATGCAGCAAGAAAAGCCAACAGCCCCTCTGGCTGTGGTACCAGTGTCCTGTTAATTTGCCTGCCCAGCCACAACCGGTGAGGAGTTGAGGGTGTGGACAGGAATTTCCCATTTTCTATTTGAAAAGAGGAAATAGGGGAATTGCTGAATCCTCATCATTATGCAGATGTTCTCACAGGATAAAAGTCTCCTTGTTCTGTAACAAGGTGAAATTTTGGACGCTCCACCAAGGAGTGAGTGCTGCAACCTGCAGCTGGCAGGAGTGTGGACAGGGGAGCTTCTCGGGATACATTTGCTACCAGAGAAATTCTTGCCACTTGTGAAATTCCACGTGTAGTGAAAAACGCATTTCACAAGAGGAGGGTTTGGCTGTTCAGCACATTTATAACACAACCCCACGATGTGCTGTGTAAGGTGAAGAAGGAGCCATTACCTCTTCTGGCCTTTGGTGTCCTTGGAGCGGGATAACCGAGGCCCAGCCGTAGCACGAAGGCCACCTCTTCGGAACTCTGCCAACCCCAGGTCGTCTGCAGGGAAGTTACCTGACTGAGTTCTTCTTATTCTTGCAAGACAAGAGTGCCATGACAGTACTATTAGCTTGTGACAGAGGACATGGGTTTCTGTGGAAACTACAGTGACAACTAGAGGCTGTATTAACCTTCCTGTAAACCACAAATGCCGAATTCCAGTGGTAGCTGAGAAATTTCTAGCAAATGCAGTCTAGACTTAATCCTGGGGGAAAAAAAGAGCTCCACAGAGCAGCCATAACACTTCAGTCCAATTAATAATCCAGACTTGGAAATGGCTGATGTTTCTGAAGTGGCTCAAGTGAGCACAGCACAACTCAGTCCCCCTGCTTTTTGTTCCTCCTGTTTTCTCTCATTTTTTTACCTGATGCCTTCTGTAATGAACAACCTGCTATCATTTAATTTTTCATGGCTAATGAAACTGCTGGCATGCTAAATTAATAGCATTAAGATGACAGCAGTGTCATATTTCTTTCACCAGCATGACGCTGGGAACACTCCCATCCATTTTTCTACACCCCTGTGTACACAGAGACACACCCGTGCAATCCCAGAGCTGCTTCCTCTCCTTTTCCTGAATTTTAGTTTATTCTTGATATAGATAATTGTAGCTTTTGCTCAGAATTGGATTAATTCTCAGCTGAAATGCTTTGAGAGTGAATTAAAAAAATGACCTTACTTTCCCCAGATTTTCTTGATCCCTTTTGGACTCTTTCTGTTTTCTGGAGACCATGGAGACTGCGGACTTGGATCCGTTCCCGAAGAAAGAGGTGAAAGGTCATCTGAGACTACTGTACCATCCATGTTCTCTGTTTCTCCTGGGTTAAGAGCAGCATTACAGTCACATTTTATACTAATTATTGGTAAAGTTTTTGTCTGGGAGACTGATATTTTAATGCAGACCATAATAAAAAAGTACAGATACCTGTAAAATTGTTCTTGTATCAAAAAAACCCAAAACATGCTCAGAAGGTGAAAAAAACAGTAGTTGTAAATTTGATACAAAAAAAGAAAATAATAAAACATGGGTAAAATAGTATTGTTATTTTGGTCATTTGTATTTAACTCCATTATTTTAATTCATTTAAGTTCTTCAGACTTTTGCCTTGCCTGATGCTTAATACCACAACTCCTCCATCACAGTCAGTGGGAAGTTTTCTGACTTCAGTGAAAACAGAATGAAACCAGGAAAAAGTGTCTTAAAAAGAAATCCCATCTGAATGCCAATACAGCAAAAGCTGTTACTTCATTTCAGTACTGCACATAAGGAATTCAGACTGGATGACCCACTGGGTGTTAGCATTTCATAGAGAAAGGGAGGGGGGAAAAAAGAAAGAAAAAAAAGTAAGCAGCAAAACTGGTGTTAAAGTTGCATCTTTTTTGGATACAGTACCTAGCACTGGTGCACTGACACTCCTGATGCGATCTTCAGTCATCCCAAGAAGCAGAAAGCCAGATGAAGAAGCAAAGAAGATATAAAACACCAGCAAAATAAAGTTACAGAAGAGCAAAGTAGTAAGCTAAGCATTAAAAGCAGGAACAAAAAGAAAAGAAGCAGTTATGCTTGACATGAAAGTGAATATGCTATGGTGTGCACAAGCCCCAAGAATTCTGAATACAGATCATCCTGGATAGGGATGATCAATTATCTGTTTTGGGTTTTGTTTTGTTTTTTTAATTATTCTTTGCCAGTTTAAACACATTAAGCATATACTACAGAGCTCCACAAAGTCTGCAGAGTATCTGAAATGAAGCAATGTCTAAGATTACATTGAATTCCTCGGAATTGGAGGTGTACTGAGTTTACTGCACAAGAAACAAACCAACCTGCACAAAAAATTCTCTTAACTCAGTGTATTTAAGAAGCCATTGCTTGTTTCTAGAAAAAGAACATTTTCCTTTACAAGCTCACCCATCCTTGGATAATCCTGCAGTTAAACACATAACAGCATGGCTCATGCCATTGCCTACAATGTTGCAATCACAGAAAAACTCTTTAAAAAAACCCCTAAACTACCACATCCTATGGCAAACTACAGTACCCTGGAAGCTTTTAGGACCATAAGGCCTTAAAATAAACCAACCCCCACCAAATTAAAAAAAGCCAGCCAAACAAAAAAAACCCACATGACTTTTAAACTGTAGAAACACCTCAGAATCACAAGGGATACTCTCATGCCTGAGCTTCCCAAGCCCTTTAGTCCTTGGGAAATACCTGGTTCTGTGCCTCACTGTAACACTTCTTGTCAATAAATCTGTGCCTAAGGTGTCACTGAAAAAAAATTATTACAGGCTTCCACAGGACTGTGGTTGTGGAATAACAATACATTTGTAGTACCAAAATCCATGGGTGTTTTTCTGCATTTAGCAAGTTAAATTTTCACTTGTGGGTCCCCACAAGCTACAGCAACTGACAGTGCTGGATACAAGGATTTTTCTTTGAAATGTGCATGTTAGTGCTAGTTGTACTGTGAAGTTTCACCCACTAAAATGCAGTGGGGATGGCGAGGAAAGGGTTTGTTTGTTTTTTTTAACACCCCAAACTAGTGTGCATTTTTAAAAGCATTGATGATGTACTTGGCTGTGCATTTTTGTTTGCTTGCCTTTTTTTTTTTTTTTAAGAGAACAGATAAACAAGCTCAAGCACTGGAAGCATGTTTGGAAAAAATACTTCTTGTTCATACTGTGAATATATATGTCTGTTTCTCTAAAAGTTGTGATTTTTAATCAGAGATTTGTTGACTTTCAGAAGGCTCCATCCAGTGTCCAAAACTCTGTCTCTTCATTACTTAAGCTGTCAATGATTTCAGCAAACTGTGCTGTCAAGTGCAACAGAACTCTCCAACTTAAAGCCATCCTTTACTCCCCAGTGAGCTAATTTTTGGTACGTTGCTTAAAAAAACCCCAGCGCTCTAACTGAATCATGTGAACAACACCATTGTTCTGGCATAGCAGATTATATCCCATGCTCTGTCCCAATCCCTCAAACAGTTTGCTTTCTCCCCTCCCCATAACCCTCTCAGAGAGCTGTGGGTACATACTCAGGCCCGGGACGCCGTTTTCCTCGCTCATCCCACATCCATCCGGAGAGTGATACGTTCCCTGCTCTCCATTCTGCAAGGGTCGGGGCATCTTTCCTGGCAAAGTTTGGTACTTGCTGCCCTTCACAACTGGCTTACTCTTTGTTTTTTCAAAAGAGGAAAAAATAAAACAAATAAATAAAATAAGTAAAATAATAAAATAAAAAAATCGTATCACTTGCAGCATTTGCAACCCAGTGCACAACGATTTCAAAGCTGGGGAAAAGTGCTTGAAGTTCACGGTTCAAAATGGCTCCACTCCCTCCCTGTTCCTGCTTACAGATAACTCAATCTAAACCCAACAGTCAGCTGACAGTTTTCTAGCTAAGACACAGTCTTGTCTTCCCTCATCTGCTCTGCCCACTCTGGCCAGACTCTATATTACATTAAAATTCATGTTGAATATTACCTGTTTTTGTTGTAAGAACTTTTCTAACTGTCTTCTCCTTTAGACCTCAGCACTATATAATTACTTGGTCCTTACAAAGGTCAACTTTGATAGTGCCAAAAATGCATTTGGTTACTTCTCAGACTGTTTTATTATTCTGCCAATTTTTCCCCCCTTATTTTTCACCAGACTGTCTCTGTTTCTGCCTCACAATTTTATCTTGCTGGAATTTGAACCAAAAGTATTTATACACCTCAAATTTTCTCAAACATATTTCCCACCACCATTAATAACAGTAAAGGAATCAACAGCAAAGTCAGGGTACAGAAATTTAACGTTTGCAAGGACTGAGATCCCTTTCACAGACAAAATTACAAATGCAAGGTTTTTTTTAAAAAAAATAATTACAGCTAAACATATAGTTGCCAAATATACAAATATAGTATCATTGCCATTCTGTTACAGAACCTAAGCACAAGGTATACTTTTGATAGATGCTGGGAAAAAAAAAAGCATAGACTGAACTGTATTTTAGGGCTGACCCCACAAGTTTTGTCCACATCAAGCTAAAATAAGGGTCTAAGCTTTGCTCTCCTGCACACATTCAGTGTCAGAGGCATCACAGCCCCCAAGCAGTGGTCCCCAAAATCTCACTGTATTGTACTGAAAGGGAAGTGGTACCTAGGCTTTGCTAAAAATAGAATATCTCTTAATTTTCCTTGCAGTCAAGTGATCATCTCACTTGGGGATCTTGCTCCTTGTACAAGGGTAGATGAGAAGGTGCCTAAATAAATCTGATAGTTTTGAGCCTAAGAAGATACTTCTCCAGGCAAAGAACATGTGTTTTGGAAATACAGTGTTGAGACTTCTTGAGGCTCCATATGAAAAGATGGATGAGCCACCACTCTGGGAAAAATGTATATCCCAAAACTGTCAAAACAGGGAAACAGAGATGCTTTTTGAGAAAATCTGCAACTCCAATTGACATTAGTGGGAGTGGTGTACATTAAACATGTGTTTTGGAATAAACTGGTCAATGTTTCAATCACAGAACGGAGGTTTTGTAGGAAAACTTTATACTGAAAACATGCAAACCATATTTAGTATACAGGAACATACAGTATGCTACTATTTAGTAACCCATTCTAACAAAATTGTTTTAAAACACTGTCTGGGACAGGATGAGGCATTAAATATTTAATGAGATAAGCACTGCTTTAATCTATTCTTATTTCAAGGCCTAGAGGGATCTTTGGATACTGCAACTGCAGGCCAGATTGCTCAGTTCCTCAACTCCTGCTCCTTTTTTGGCAGCTGCAGGAGTACATCCCAACTTGTACCAAAATTTGTATGAGTAGAAAAATTGCTTCTTACATCAGCACTGTATTTCCTGAAACCGACTGACTTTAGCTTCTAACCTCATGTAACAAATTTTAGATTAAAAAAAAAAAATAAAAAATTCCTTCTCAAATTTTTACCCTTGTTCTCAGAGTTTGTCAGCACTGGAACTATGCAAACATTTTAAAAAATGAGAATGAACATAAAAAGAAAACCCAGCCATACTATCACAGCACATCACAACAGAGAATTGTTAGGAAAGGTTGCAGTTAATATACCTCTTGTTCTACAACAGGCTGTGCTGGTTTTCCATCTACATACTACGGAGTTTCAGGGAGGGCAATTTCAAAGTTTTATGGAAAAAAAGCAACAGACAAATGTTAGTATTAACATACATACGTAGAACATCAATTGTAGTCTTATCACTATAGTGATGGTGCTTAATGTATGGACAATATATTACAAGGACTGTTATCTTTTCATTTAATTTCAATCCAATATTCAATACCAATTGTGTTTGCTCATTCTCCACTCTACAAAATTTGGGCCCTGTCTAGGTTCTGCTGTGATCAAAGGAATTTTGCTGTTTTCAGGCTTCTGGGTGGTCCCTTTAGACTTACTTTAAGCTGGGAACATAACAGCTGTTTTAAAGTTAGAGCAGTATGAAAATGACTGACATAAAATAACATACACAATACTGTATGTACCCAGCTGAAATCATAAAGAGCTGTGGTAAGAAGTGAAGTGATAAAAATACCAGCATGGCTAGGTCAGGGACACCAGTGTGGCTTGCTATTTTTTTATTATTATTGTTGCTGGAAGGAAATGGAATTTGAGCTTTATGCAAAGCAGAAGAGCTCCAGTAAACAATACTGCTAGCACAGGTTCTCTTGGAATTAATGCAAAAAGCAGTCTGTCGTGCTGGGTGAGCAAAACAAGTTTCTTGTAACATTAACATTTAGCCACTCACTCATATGCACAGGGAGGTCTCTTGTCACCAAGAGGCCTCGTGCCTAAATTAGGGCACACAATTTAAATGCCTTGCTGAACATGGGGCTGGCTTGCTACAACTCTCTCATATCCTTGGTGGGTTTTCCTTTCTCCATGGGCTCTGATTTCACGGACAGAGCAAATTTACAGCATAAACGTGTAGGTGCAGCCTATTCACAGCATAACACAGAGAAAAATTAAGATTTTTGAATTGAAGTTATGAAAAGAAAACAGACCTTCATAAGCTCTTTGTGGAATGAAACGTTAGTTCTGATTTGTCACGTGTGTATATGATCACAATCGAATGAGTGCAACACAAATTTCACATATTCCAATTGTTCACTGTCATCTTCAGTGATTTAAGAAAAATTTTTAAAAAATTTAAGCACTGGAGCAATCACATTACCAGAATCTGTTTTAAATTACATTACTGGGTGTAAGTAACCTAGTATTAAGCCTAATTTGAGTACAGAAAGCATCAACAACAGTCTCACAAAGCATAATTACAAGTGCAGAACAATGCCAGTACATAATGACAAAACAAGACTCTGGACCACAATGTAACGAGACTTTGCAAATTGGGAAGTCTTTATTCTGGAATGGAATTAAAGTCTTTGAAGTAATAACAGTGCTCCTGCTGTTTTAACTAAGGCAGCATCACTGCCATCTTCAGAAATGCCATTTATATCAGAAGTCTAAGGGAGCAACACTCATAGTTACACGCAAACACTTAAAAAGGAATCCTACGTGGAAGTGCCCGTTTCCACATTTGACTACTTTCAGGATTTGTTGCCTTAACACTTTTAGTGATTTGGAAGTAAAAATTATTTTAAACACACCTATAAAAAAATAATACTGCAGTTTTATCATCAGGGCTTTTTCCCCATATACAATGTCAGCAGTGGTTAAAGTTACTTAATGTGAAATAAAACAAATATTTATACTTGACCTTTGTCTTTTAGTTGTGATATTAAAGACCAGAAACTGTGATTACAAATAAACCAACCTTTTCCAGGGATTCACTCTGCAAGTCTTCTAAACTACTTGACTTTTTTTTTTGTGGAACCCTTAAAAAAGTGACAGGGGAAAAAAGCAGCAGTTAATACCACATAGTATATTTATATATGCCGCAGGTGCCTCCTATGACAGCTGTACAGATCACACTTTGTTACATTTGCATGTAACAAATAATTCAGAATTGAGAGATTATTTTTAGTCTAAAAATCATAGTATTAGAAACTGCAGTAGATGAAGTCAGGAACAGCAACAAGACATCCTCTGATCAGCAATGAAAGGCAACAAGGCCCAGTGTGCAGCTTTAAACCTTGTACCTACACATGACTTTTTGGAAGCTCTTAACAAGCAAAAGTACAGGGCAATAACTCCCTGTGAGCAATGTGGACACATTAAGGGATTTTAAAAAGGAAAAATGTTTCACATTTCAAAGTTACTTGTTCTTACCTATTTATGATTTCCAAAGATTCTTCTTGTGGAGAGGTCATATTAGTCGAAGATACTGGAATGCTTCCACTTTAAATACAAATAAATGTCATAGCTTTAAGTACTGCAGTACATATATCTTCTGATATACAAAAGTGCTGATTTATTCATGTAATTCAAACCTTACAGAACTAAGCATCGCAAACCTCCCTGGCAAACACTGCTTTCACAAGTACCCAAAAGTACAGCAAAGCCAAGAACAGTCAAGACAAGATACCAACAGTTAAACAGCCTAAATAATACAGATTTAGGACAACCCACACGAAACACGAGAATGAAAGGTCTTGCCTGATTTCCATAGCTTTGTGTGGCACTGGAGGGAGCACAGCTTGTGACAATTCTCCTGAAGAGGCCTTTGTAAAAGACAAGAGTTTCAAGCCTGTAATTCTGGTGTCTGATGCTGAATCTACCATGCCCAATATCAGGAAGTACAAAAATTCAGCCAGGGTCAAACCCTCATCTACATTACTACAGAGAAGCCAACACCAAAAAAATCATATATACGGCAGAACTCGCTTCTAAAAACATCTTTACTAAGTACCTCTGTTTTCAGTAATTCTCCTTGAGAATTATTCAAAAGGTTCCATTTCCTTAAAGTTATCTCAAGTTCCTCTTCACTGCCACCAGAGACAGAAGAGCCTGTGAGCATTAAAGAGTAGAGGTAGAAAGGGAGAGAAACAGGCAAAAAAAAAGACATTTAGGCCCATATCAGACAGTCTAAATTCTTCAGTCTCCAAATTCCCCTTCAGTCTTTCTTTGTAATTTACACCACCCTCTCTGCTCCCCACCCCTCCTCTGGGCTCTGATTTACCAGAAAAATGATTTATATTAGAGCAGCAAATTTATCACTTTCAGTTGCATGCTTTGCTCTACTGTGAGCAGCTGAGCTGCTCATCAGGCAGCTTCTGAACCATTTGTAATTCAGATTTTGATGTTCTGGGCCAAGTTGAAGTTGGTACCATTTTCTTACTCGCCATGGATCACAGTGTGGACAATCTCACTGTGCACTGTAGGTCCTACACAGGCTTGTGGTACCAACTCAATAATCCAGAGCACCATGGATTGTTCGTGTACTTGACTCTTGTGTGTTAAATACAAGTTTCCATTCTGCTATAGAAGGCCTGAAAATATGTTTGTTAATGTGATGATGTGTGCTGAACAAAACTGTCCTTTCAGAAGGTCAAGTTTCCCAGACTAGATTCAGTACTGGAAAGTATGGTGGCAGCTTAAAATGAGATTGTCCTAACCCCCACTCTGCTTCCTGCAGCGTAACTGAGAAATGGGACAAAGATCTTTCCGTAGATTTTAAAGTAAAATATATAAATATTGTGTGCACCAAAGCAACCGTGGGTTTTCAGTTGTTCCTTCCAAAAAGAACTTGCCTAGTCAGCTGTCAGGATTTTTTTTTTAGTGGAAGGGAAGGACAACAGAACTTACTAGATTTATTGTAAGTCCTTTTAGCAAAAAAGAATAAAAGTCCTCCCTCCTAACAGTATCGAATTGCACCTGAGATCAGCTTTCCTTTTATGAATGCCATATAAAAAACATGACATAAAACATTACCACTAGCTCCCTGGCAGCTGAGCATTACTGCCATTCCTGAACTGAACTGCAGTGTAGGAAATCTGAATATAGGATGTATTTAATCAATTAATGTTCATAAAGGTCTCCTGGTATCATTTCACACTGTAAAAACTGGCTACTCATAACATAATGATCACAGGAAACACCACATAAACTTAATACCTATCTGTATACCTTATTCATCTCCTACAGATGAATTAGTTTAAATCATATAATGTCATTTTAATTTGAGTAATAGATTTTTTGAGAGTGATATAATGCCTTTTCAAACTACAGGCAATAGCACAAGTCTGGTCAAGACATACTGTGGTTCTCTCTGTGTCTGAAAAAGTATATATTTACTCTCATAGCACTCCAACGTGACACAAAGGCATGCATAATAAAATATATATTACTATACACATGTATTTAAAAGGACAGTAAATAGCAGTTGTAGCGCATGCAGTTTTTAAAAGACCTGATATCAGGAAATAATTCACAAAATGTTTTACCATGAGCTGCAATCATGATGTCTTTGACCCTCCTGTATTGGCTTAGCAACAGTGTCAGCTCCTCTATTCGACGGTCCTGCAAAAAAACATTAAACAAGATCACAGTTAAATTCCTACATTTTTAACCTGCAGAAATGCTGGACTACATTTCTGTGATTTTCATGCAAGTAGGATCAAGTCTGTCCCATGCCTTGTAAGGAATGCTTCTTGGCTTTTATTCGTCATTGTACATAGTATTTGCTAGACGGTGTGAAATTATGGATGTAAGGAAACAGGAGGAGCCTTATGTTACTAGTAAATTAGTTATTTAGAGAAGCATAATTTGGAAATCTGCTTTCACTTCTAAGAGTGATGGTAATATTCTGGAGTTGAACCTCAATTGCCTGAAGTGGGCAGTGTTTTACCATACCTGTCATCATAAAGTGAATCATGTTTATGTTTTGTATAGTTTAACAATCTAGTCATGCTCTTTAATCCTGTGTGTAGGATGTTCTCCATTCTGACAGCTGCACTTACTCCAGTTTTGAACACACCTGTTTGAAGCCCAGGCAGTCAAACCCACATAGGACCAAAGAAATGAGGCCTTGTGAATGTCTGATGCATTTTCTGACTCCACTCCTTCTCCAGTACCTAATGCTTTCCTATTACATGCAGAAAGCATCGTGATCCACGTATTCAGGGAGGGCACTTGCCTTTTCCACTCTCACAGTTTGTCCTGTTTTTCTTTAACCCCAGTTCTAAACCATTCCTCTGCGATAATCCTGCCCAGTGCTGTGACTACAGAGCACTGAATACAAACCCAAGCAAGAATAAAGAACTAGTTTTCACAAGCAGGTGTCAGCCACAGAAACAAAGAGGTGGGCACTGGAAAAAGAAAAATTTTCCAAGGAAGTTGACAAGTATTTAAGGAATTATCTGACACCGAGCTGCTGCCCTGCCACAGCTGTGTCAATGTCAGAGGTATTTCAATTAAAATCTGCTCTGGCACACGTGTGCTATATTACAGCCACAGCAGATACCCACCAAGGTGGAGGAGTAACTGCACAGAAACCAGATCTTTACCACTTTACAAAACAGCAGATGATGCTGATCCTCCCTTCACCCTCAGCAAAGTATAACATGAGGAAGAGGAGGCCTAAACCAGATACCCCGTTATCCCAGCCATGGATGGAAGCAGCAGGTTCCCATTCATAGCAAAGACCTGAGACTAACATACCTAGTTTTTAAAAAACAGAAATACATGCACCACTTACTGCGAACTTAGTTCAGCCCTTTCTGTCCTAAGTGACACAGGGAATATTTATTCTGAGGTCCTTTCCCTCAGGAAGAATACTTCATTTTGCAATATTATTGAAGGTAACAGTTCTGCATGAAACACTTCAGAAGCCGTGGGTCAACCATCAGTCCACTAGTTTAAATACTACAGTTTTCAAGGAAATAACCTGCCTTCTTCTGTGAGTACATCCAGATATTAGGACATAAACAACAATATTTTGTGTTCCCTTCATATACAAAAACACCCCATGCAGACTTGGAATAATTTTGTCAAGAGATAATGACACATCTTTTATTTTCCAGATGTAAATTTTGGCTTTTTAAGCGTTTTTGAGAACTAAATATTGTTATGAACCACATTAATGTTCTCCAGAATTAATGTTGTCCTGTTCGGATTACCCACTTACTAAAGGAAGATTTTAGGGATGCATGTCATTGTTTATTTGATTGTAGAGGAGAGTGTCACCATAAAGGAAAATCTTATGGCTTGATTTATTATCATAAAAACCACAATCTGCTGAAGAATGAATCCCCCATTTAAATAGATTTAATTCCACTCCTTCTCCTTTAGTGCTCTTTTTTTTTTACTTCCTCTTATTTATTTACATCCTGTTCCCTTTCTCCCCAAATCTGAGTCTGCATCAGAGGCCACTTTGACTTCCTTTTAATATCACAATCTAAATTGGGTTTAGATGCATTTTGGGTTAGGTTGAAAGACAAAGAGCTGCCAGAGATGAGCAAACCTTAGGGATCTTTTCAGTAGCAGAAAACAGGAGATTTTGCTCATTACAGCCTTGTCTTTGTCCTCTCCTCTGGAATGTAATGACCCTCCCAAATTCTTCAGCCAGGTAAGCAAATCAGCCACACTTTCTCTTTAAACATCAGTCTTCTGTCACAACCTCACAGGATAATACAAACATCCTAACAACACCACTCTTACAGAAAGTGTGTTTTCAGAACGTTTCAGAGATTCAAACCCACAACTTCATTCTTACTGTGTAGAGTGAGGATTTTTTTTCTCACCTTTTCTTCATTTGCAGCCAATAACGATTCCATTCCTATCTTCAGTCGCTGAACTTCTTGATCTAAAAATGTTTTTAAAATGTTATAAGAAAAAACCCACTTGCTATATTTAGTGTAAATATATATTTTGTGATACTCTCCCTATGTTCTTATAACTAACCAAAACCATATCAGTGGCAGGGCCAATGCACTATTAAACTACATTTAACTTAGAATTTTTCAAAAGCTGAACTATTTAAAGCATTGCACAACACAAACATCCTGGTTTTGCTTATAAAAGGCTCCATAATACTATTTTAAACTATGAAAGTAAAGCACTGGGAAAAAAAGGAAACACTGAAGCTCATTTTGCAAAAGATTAGAGCGTGTTTGCTGTTATGTACTTAAGGAAATAATTTTAAGTGGGATTGAAAATGAGTTATGTTGCATCTGAGAAAAATATTTGGCAGTTTATGAGAAGTAGTTCAAGGACATTCATGGAACTTGGAAATGAAAAATAACAAAAAATTGGTTTGATACAAGGAAAATCTGTAGAATATTTTTTCTTAAACATTTCAGTATGAATAACTAGGTTAAAATCTACCTCATGAACTAAACAGTTGCCTCACACAATTTAGTGTTACATGATAAAGGCAATTCAGGAATGCTATAGTCAAATCAATCAAAACACACCCTCTGAAAATGTATGAGGTTGTAAAAGCTGAACCAAATCCTAACTTTGCTGAACCAAATCTTTCATTTCTTTTCTAGGCACTATTCCTAGCAAGTCCTCCAGTACCAACCTATACAGAATCAAGTGTAAGTGATGGAGACAGAACCTGAAATATTTTTTCTGTTGTAACTACCACTCCAGGGATTCATGCTTTGACATTAAACCAGACCCACTTGTTCACAAAAGGCTATGAAAACAGATGTGTCAGATGTGAGAAAGGGGAATGAAAATCAATATTGCTAAAGAGCATCTGTAAAAAAAAAAGTTTTACAAGTAAATGTTGAACATACAATGCCATGGCTAAACTACTTGCAAAAGCTGTAATTAGTTTTTATTGCAGTGATTCTGGAAAATGCACACCTCTCAATGATTAAGTTTTAGGACATGTAAATGAACCTTGCAGACTTAATTACACAGGGCATGCACAGGCACAGCCAAATCAAAAACTAAAGTCAGCAGGCAGTGGGCAAGCAATCGAAAGACTTTTAAAAAATCACAGTCCTGCTAATTTCTCATTATAAATATTGGACTTCAAAGAGGACTGGTGTCAAGGCAGTTTGAGGCACACTAAAGCAAACTTTACTTACAATATTTTTTAACAACATCAAGTATGGAAACACTTATTCAGACTTTTTTTTTTTTAATTTACTGCACTGATTTAAGACAAAAATCCTTCCCCTCCAAGGAAGAAGACCTTCAATTAGAGCCATCTTCCCAGATATTATGTGGGCTTTACACATGTGCAAACAGAAAGAGGTAAAGGTTAAGCTTTGGCTCTGTTAACCTTGACATCTTCCCTTTGAAGTCCAACGATCTGATTTGTGAACCTCTGACTTTTACTTCTGAAGTGAAATCTCACTGAACAGGGCAAGTAGCTGTCTGCTTGCTGCAAGCAATGGAAGCAGTGCCTCATGTATATTACAATTAGACAGCCAAATCTAAACAAACATTGAATTACTGCTGCAGAATGCATCCGAGTTATAATTGGTGTGAAAAGAACAGTGAGGTAAAGCCAGAGAAGGGAATTGCAAGGCTTACGTTTTTCTTTTAGCCTTCTCCTATAAACTTCCTCTACGATGGGAAATGGTGAGAGTCAAATAAAGTATGTAGAAAAAGCACATATTAGATAAATTTTGCAATTTACTTAGAATATGCATTCTAGCATACTACAAGTACATTGACATTATTTTACAACTTTGAGAAGACCACCTAAAAATCTGATAAATTTTTACTGATAAAAGTAATTTTTTTTTTGAAGAAAAATTATTACTGTTTCCATCCAAATACAATCTAAGTGCTTTCCTTGAACACAGTCCAAAGAATCCACAGGGTTTGGTTCTTCTGTCACTGAAATCAAGGACAGTTTCACCCACCTTCAGTGTGAACAGAACAGACACACTACTAGAAGTTGAATGGTGCTGAGCTCTTGATTTATTGTCAGACCACTACCTTTCCTTTGAAATACCATAAATTATTTGGGAGCCTCTTGGGAAACAACATTCTATTAGTAGAAGAGTTCCTCTACAAACCACTGCTGTTAGACAAATGAACTTTCTAGTCAGACATGCAGTTCTCTACATGCACAAGCTCTGCAGTTGAGTGAAATCAGCACAAGTATATGTTAAGTCCCCTCCTTGGAATAAACCACAGGAGACTCTGGGTAAGCCCTGAGAAAGACGTAGCACAGCACCTGAAAATTCACATCTCAACCAGGGCAGCCTTCAGAAGCATTAGTTAACACCCACAGAAGAAGTTAGTGCAGTTCAGCTGATGCACTGTGGTAAACTACACACAAACATTCCTGCCTGGAAAAGTGTCAGTGCTGCAGAAGAACAAGGTCACTAAAACCACATTCTCATGGCCCAGCAAGGGACAGAGGCCCCAGGGAGTCGATATTTCAGAGAACTATGACATGACTGGTTGAGACCAAAGGCTAAACAAACTGGTTTATTTGCCATTGTCCTGTATGAACAGTGCAGTCTTAAAACAGAAACCTGCAATATCATAGAATCCTAGAACAGCCCAGGCTGGAAGGGACACTTAAAATCCATCTGGTCCAACCTTTCATGGGACAGGGACCCTAAAAGAGACATACTTCTGAAGAAAGGAATCAATGACTGTTTTGGGATCTTTGGACATTTAAACATTATGCTTAGCTACTACTGTGAATTTTTTTTTCCTTAAAAAATAGAAACTGTAAGATTTCTCAAAGAAATTTTCCAGGCATACACAAGAAATAAATTCCTATTGAACTACAGCGACGCTTTACAATTGCAAATAAAATACCAACAGAAAAAGTTGCAGTGCCTTGAGGATACTTATTTCAATTTGTGCTCCTTCTATATTGGATAGAATTTCACACATTAAAGGCCTCAACTGTATCAGAACACACAATGAATTTACACCATTTTCCCTCACAAAATAAAATCTCTAAGTCCATTCTTGTATCTCCTTGTATTCCTTGGAATAAATCCTCAGCCAAGCTGCTACTGAAGTGAAGCTAAAGTACGGTTTTGGATTTTTAATATTGTTTCCTCTGCTCTTACCTCTTTCTGCCACTTCGCTGTATGATGAGGTCCTAGAGAGCTGACTTTGCAGGCGTTCTATCTCTGCATCTTTGAGAGCCAATTGCTCTTGAAGCTGGGCTATCTCGGCCTGAAAGAGAGCACAACAAATTCAGAATAACATCAGCACCAATCCTCTGTGACTCTTTCCTATGAGTTAGAAGATATCCAAGTATAGCTCTTCGATTGATATCTGTTACCAACTCAGGACATTGTTACATAAACACTGTAACAACTATACATACTTATGTATAGTTTATTTATGGAGCATTATCCTGTTCCTATTACAGAAACTCCTTTGCAATTAGCTCTTGGAGAAGACAGACTTAGGAAAAGGTACCATTTTCAAGGATTCGTGTAGGTAAAGAAACTCTAGAAAGTTCTCAATGCTACAATCCTGGTCATATAATAATAATAATAATAATGACCATTATAGGCCAACTCCTGAGCTTTGCATTAAGACTACTAAAAGATAAAAAAGCATTTTTAAACAGATACTGTTGTGGTTTTTTTAATCCTAGTTACTACTTATTAGGATAACTGAGAATCTATTAATGCTGAGCTGCCTTCTCAGCAGGATAACAAAACTGTTCTTCCTCACAACAGCAAACAGGCTAGAAGGAAAGCACAGCCTGGAAAACAACCGCATACATGCAACAAAATACCAGAGTTCATTTACATTTACTGCAATTTGTGCTACCATTAGACTGGGATAGAAAAATCACACATTAAAGACCTCAACAATACAGAGGGAGAAGAATTCTGTGATTGTCCAGCTTGAAATACAGCAACTCTCATCTCTTTTTCCTATTTGTGAGAGAAACTGCCAACAGCATACTTTACTAAGTCAGCAGTTTGTTAAGATTTTCTTCAGAGGCCTTAAACCCTCCATTTATCAACATTTTGAATTTACCCAGCAAAAGCATACCAAACCTCCTTGCAGTTAAATAAAAAAGGGGGGAAAAGGAAGAAAAAAAGGAAAGAACAATGTTGAAAAAAAAGAAATCACTAATGTGACTAGTTTCTCAAAATACTACAATAAAGCAGGAAAAAATGCAAAACACCAATCAACATTATTTAAATAGGGAAAAACATGGACTAATTAACAGACAAACTTATTTTCACCAGGAAGCAAGTGTCTGGATTGCAGGACAACATCACCACTCTGCCTAAAATTCCACGTGGAGTAGAAGAATCTGCCTTGTTACATCTCTGAAGGGTTCCTACACTTCCCAGTGACTAATATGCTTTTTATATCTAGCAATGGAAATATTCCAATTTCTCATCTAAGAAGCTGGAACAGGAAGACAAAAGTTTGCAGACCTCCTAATACCAGATTTGGATGTGCCTCCCCAGTCTATTTGATCTTTTAAATGCCCTCTTTTCCTTTAATGTCTCATTCCTGTCCTCTCTCTGATTATTTTTCTGTTTCCTTTCTCTTTCCTTGTACTTTTCTTCCTTTCCAGTCCTGCATCTTCTCTCACTCAATGAGTTTTTTGATTCTTCTTTCTTATTTTCAATCCGCTCCTACACTTTCCATAATCTTTATCTGTCTTGGCAGCTGGCCACACACTGCTTGAGAAAATATTTTCCCAAAGCCTGTTCATATCCACCACGTCAGAGAAAACATTTTCATGGATAGAAGAGCTATTATTTTAATAGGAAAAAAAGTCACGATAGCAACATTTCATTATTCATCCAAGAATTCTCAAAAGAAAGAAATGCTTATACAAATAGTAGCTGTTTGTCATGTCTGGATCAAGCTATCAAGTATTAAAAAGAAAACTCAGTTTAATAATTTGAAATGTTTCTCCAAGATCCAACCACAACTCAATTCATATGAACAGGGATTATAGGATTATAGGAGTGAAAAGAGATGAGATTATAGCACCAAAGTGCACCTCAATGAGGAAAAATACTAAGGTGTTTTTTAATCTAGTGGAAAAGGGCTTAAAAATTCAAACTAGAAATAACGGTGAGAATTTCAACTAGAAAAATTAATTACTAGGGGAAAATGATGAAATGTTTCAAATGTTGAGCTTCTCCAGATTACGATCCAAAAGCTTTCCAGGATTTAAGGTCAACAGAAGGGTAAGGCAGCCATGCACTTTGATATACACAGAGTCAAAGCAGATGATCTAATGGTGTATTTTGGGCTTAATGTCTATGAAAATAAATTCCATAGTAAGCAAACACCCAACAAACTTTGCATGTCTCTTCCCTTCAGGCTGGAAAGTATATTCCACAGAGCCTTGTCACCACTACACAAATAAAAGAAAGAAAACCTTCAAAGAGGCTTTTACTCAGACCAGATCTTTGTAAGTCAAAATGCCTTTCTTGGTTTCTTAAAATAAGAATTACAAAAAGGTAGGAGACTCGAAATTGCACTGGAGGGAGCAAAAGGCACAAAAAACCCCCCTACAAAACCTTCAACCCAAAATACTTATTCCAAAGATGGTTAGAGAAAATTTGACTGTCTAGTAGACCCTGACACAATGTAAATGTAAGGACAGTAAATACTGACAGAAGTAGAGCACATTCCTTTTCCAGCTAAAATAAGTCTGTTGTTAGAAAATGCTTATTCTGCTTACTTTAGTTGCTTTTAATTTCCACTCGTATTGATTTCTTTCATTTTCCAGCTCTTCCACTTTAATTTTGAGGTGCCTAAGTTCCTGTAGCAAACCCTGCAAAGGAAGAACAGCAGCTAAAAGTAAGGTTTCTCTGGCAGATATTAATTCTTCATAGTCCTGAATTAAAGATCATGCATGAAACACACAGTAAATGGACACTGAACCACCACACTAAAAACTGTGACCAGTCTAAGAAGTTGTCCCTTAAATGTCCCTTCTCCCTTTCCTTTATATCTTATTGTTCATTCTGAAGGACAATATTATTAAATCCTTGATGGAGCTCTGACAAGACAAAAAGTCTTAGAATGAACTGAGGAAAAGAAAAATTTGGAGGCAACCCAATTTTGGAATTCCTGTGTAGCACACATATTAAACATACACATTAATATATTGGAGTACAATAAAATTTATTTTGAATGACTCCCAGATTTGACTCTCAGATTATTTCTCCAATCTGCAGTTTATCCTGTAGTCTGTTAGTCCATTCAGCAGGTCTGCACAAAGGCAAGCTCAGAAACAACAGCCCTATTTTCAAAATAGGTGTCATACTGAAAATAGTTATTTTTGTAATATAAACCTATAAGAGAAATTAGTGAAAAACTGCCTCACAATACAAGCAGATTACTTATAAAATGAGTTCTGGTGATTCAAATTTTAAGTAACTAAATTTTAAAGGCAACTAAAGCAATCTGATTTAAAAATAAATATTAAAATGGTCTTTTCCAGGCATACCAGTGTCATTCCACCTTCAGTGAATTTAAGGATTGTATACGCAAAGTAGCTTTTGTTTTGACATGTGACATATTTTGATCAAATACAACCAGAATCTGTCATGTAAATTCAACAATGCTTTTCTGGTAACTGCTAATGTCAGGGGTTTAAAAAAAAAAAAAAAAGGTGTTGGATTCGCTATTTTAAAAGTACAAGCAGATTATTTTTACTATGGTTCTTTTAACTCACTTTATCATTAGGAAAAGAAAGGATACGTGTCAGATAGTCTTAGCTGAAGCCATTTTATACTTGTGTTAAGCTTTTAAGATATTCAGGATTCAATAATCTGTGTTCAGAGGACTGGTGAGGGTGCACCATCAAGCACAGCTGGGGTGACATCACCATGAGGAAAAGTAGCAAACTACCAAACCATGCTGGCATGCTGCAAATCAGACAAATCCCAACCTGAAAATCAAAAAAAACCAAAAAACAAACCCAACCCACACAAGCACTACAGACTTACAAGTAAAATGGAAACTAAAGAAAAACCTGAAAGGGGTGATTGGGTCTTACAGGTATCTGTGTTTTAGCAGACAGCCATCAACAGTGACCAAATTTGTCCTGATAATCAGGGGTGGGGACTTTTTTTTCTGGTAATTTTTATGACACTCTCACTCTTTGCTAATGAAAGTCGCAAAGATTAATGCCAAACATTCACAGCATAGCTCTGGTTAGTGGGATTTAGTTTGTGCAAGAGAAGAGAAGAGGCAATACACAGGCTTCTGCCAAGGGGTACTTCTCGTACATCACACCGAGAACAATTCTTCTGGCTCAGAGTCTCTACTGATCTTGGGCCAGATTGAGGACCATTAGGTGTCAAGTCTGGTTTCCTATCTTGAGACTTTCTTTCTTGGATTCTACTATTAATTTCCAGCTGAAGTCTACACATCTGCTCCTGTAGGTCACTGATCAGGTTCACTACTGACTGAAAACATGGGAGGAAAGGAAAAAAAAAACAAAGACAAAAAAAGAAAAAAAGACAGGTGAGAAAGAAAATGATGCAAAGAAGATATCTTTGTAGTTGCAGCACAAAGAAATACATGAAGCACATCAAAGGCAAACTAAAAAAAGACAGATTATGTGTTTCCCTTCTGACAAAGCATAAGCAAACAAGTATAAAACTGAAATACTGCACAAAGCTACAGTTTAAATGGAACAGAATCTACATTCCAGACAATTTCATGATTCTGATTCTAAAGTTAAGATCAGAATTTGGTTCCTCATTTTTGGAAACTTTTACAGTCACATGAAGTCAAATAAAGGAAAACTTGGAACATGTTTTGATATGCTGGCTCAGAGGCATACTTTTGTTGAAATGGGACTTGATTACATTTATTTTCACTGCCAAATCATCCACTAGGAAGAAACTGCAAAGTGCTCAGTTGGGGCCATAACCTACTTTTTCACAATTTATACACAGAATTTACTAGTAAAGTAATTCTGTTTCCATGTGTAGTGTGGGGCAGAAAAATAACTCCATTCCCTCTCCTGCTGTCTGGGCTGGATCTTGACATGGAGAAGGAGTTAAGAAACATACTTAGGAGAAATCAAAGGATACCACAGAAGAAAAAGTAATTACTTTAATGTGTGCCAATTTGCTGGTCAGCTTCTTGGACTTGTGTGTATCAGTGACACACACAAAAATATAGCCAGCTCAGAAAGCAAAATAAAGTCAAGTATTAAAATCTACATAACATTGCACCTAAGCCCCCAAACTCTGTAGCAAATAGAGTTAGGTATTTTCTCAGGTATTACAAGTTGGGAGTTACTCTCTCTTGGCTTTCATGTACATTTAATAACATATGTTTTGTGATTTCTCAGCCTTCTCAAGTGGAACAAATTTGATGAATTTAATCCATCTCCCAAAGGAGCGGAAGAGATTTTAGTGGACAGAACAACAGATAAAATGGCAGGATTTTTTTTTTTAATTTTTTTTTTTCATTACAGTGCACAACAGTTATCCTGTAACCTCAGCTCTCTGGTGAATCAACAGTCTCAAACCTAGGGAACAGCTACTGCATGGACAGGACACTATTCTGACCAGGTAAGTATTAACACAACCAATCTCATACTGCATCAGCATCTGCAGCCAACTTGGAACATTCACAAAGACGTACAAAACGTGTGTACAGAAGTTAGGTATGAGAACTTCACATGTTTAAGTATTTTTCTAGGGGCTTAAGATGTGGGCTTAAGACGAAAGTCAGAAAAGCAGTTACATATATTTCACTTTTATGCGTATTATTGTCAATCTGGATCACAACGTCTGATGCTAATCCTCTGTCATCCAACAAACATTTAACTCACATAAATGAGGAGCAGTTCCATAAACAATCAAAAAAATTAGGAAGAATACCAGTCCCTAGCAGACCAACTCTGCAATATCCAGCCTTAGGCTGGCATGTTTTGCCAGGGCTGCACATGTTAAGGACAGCTCCCCGAGGTGAAAACATATCATTCATTCAAAGGACACAAGAGCCACTTTACAGCCACACAATAAGACACTAGCAAGGGGAACATCCCCCCAGCTAACTCATCCTCTACACTACCAACTGTCTGTACAATTCAGACACTATCCACAACATCTTCCATACTTGGCTTTTGTTTCCTTTTTTACCCTCATCTCCACAATCAGGTACCCCACTGAGCAGTACCAGCTGGGAATTGGGACTGTCAGGACACACATCCATCTCCCTCGCTTTCTTTTAAGCACCAAAGCTTGGTCTGTGCTTGTCTGTGACACAGACACTGTTAACCCACACGAGGTTGTGTTCCTGCTCAAACAGGATGCAGACTTCTGAGCACAAAGTGAGAGCTGCTCCAGCTGTGGCAACATGGGGGAGTTCAGAAGCACTTCTGCTGTCAACTTGCAATTCTTTTCTCTTTTGCCTCACATTAAAAGTGGGAATGGGAAACACTGTGTCCACACAGACTGTCCTCAGGGCAAACTTGACAGTACAGATGAACTCCAGCTGCAATATGTACCTTTACAGTTGTTTCTATTTTCAAGGTAGGACAGGCTTCTCATTTTTGAGATTTTTTCACAGCATGAACATTTATTAACACTTATGACATGTTGATTCAGATGGGACAACACACCAAACTCCCCAGAGAGAGTCAGTGGCTCACTGACTCAAGTTTCTTTGGAATTGCAAGTAAGTTTGCACTAGACATTTAACTCAGAAGTTACAAGAGCCACAAAATACTTGCCAACAGTTTCTAGCCAAAACCACAGCACTCATCCCATGCTAAAAAAGAAAGCACTAGGATAGAAGAAGGGCTGTGAGGCAAGTTGAAATGGACAATTGCTACTGCAGTCTCTGCACAGTGACACAGTCTCTTTTGTCCATGTTTAGGTAGAGCAGGGATCTGGGCTGCCTTTAATCACTTGATAATGCCCCTCACTCATACCTTGCTACGTTAAAACCCCCGTATTTTCAACATTTCTGAGGCTTCTCAGGTAAGAGAAAAGTTGCACAAACCCCTCAGGTGAGACTTCAGAAACCTTCAAAGCATTACTGTGGCAAAAGTATAACAGCAAAGGAATTAAAATGACAAATCCAAGAGTGAGACAGTCCATTTACAAGCAGCTATTCTCCTGGCCCCTGTGTAATATATATAAATAAATGGCATTTAAATTTAGTATGTGCTTTTGGAGAGCCAGAGACAAGTGGCATTCAGTGTGAAATCAATACCTTTGAGAGGAGGTTAGAGATGCTTGATAAACTTTGCTGCTAACTAAAACCAAACCCAAATGACAGCTGCACAAGATAAAGTGAAATGAATCTGACACATTAAAACTTGCTCATATTTAGAAGGGTATCTTAATTTGCTTTGTTTCCTCCCAACCCAACCAGAAAAATAATTCTATAGATAAAGCCTATGTGACTGGAAACAGGTGTTGTGAAATAAGCCAGCACAAAATTAGAATACAGAGAAAATACAGTGTAGCTGCATTATTCTGCAATGCCACATTTAATTTTAAACTTCTGAAAACCCATTATTATATTTAGAAATAGCAGGGTCAGCCATGAAGTATAATTAACAAGCTGTTTAAAATGGTTTAACTACTGGATGCCTTTGTAACACATGCATCCACGTGAAAAAACTGATAGTAGCAAATCCATCAAATCACTATTCTGACCACCTTTATCAATCCTAAACTCAGTTTTGGAAGCAGCAACTGGCCAGCTGCAGTCCATGAGAAAGGGTTTTGCTCTGCCAACCACAGCTTTGCTCCACTCATGTAAAAAAAAAAAAACAAACTAACTGCAATTTCATTTGAGGCATTACACACTGTAAGGGCATGCTGCAGTGGCCACGATGTGCAGAGATACAGTTACAGCAAGATTAATTTCATTTGAGCACTTGTCAGTTTGGAAAACTGTCTCACTCTGAAGCAATGAGGTGACCAGAACACACCTGTGTGTGCACAAACAAGAGCAAACCACAGGTAGGCTGTTTGTGCATGTCAAAGTGGTTTACTCACTAGAAAGAGGAGGCAAGAAGTTTAGGAGAACAAACTATTACCAAATTTAAGCAGCTGTGGTTTAACAAAGAAAATGTATTAATAAATTTCATTCTGATGTCTGAAATTGTGTCTGTATCGAAAAATTAGTATAACTTACAGGAAGCAAAGCTGAAATAGGGTTAAAGCATTAGAATTCAAATAAGGATCCTATTTGATTGGAAACAACCCCTGTTTGTCTTGATATATTGGATTACTGCTTATTCAGGATAATCTGAAATAATGATACAAGTATCTCAACAAGCAAACCAAAAATGCTGTTTATTTCCCACAGCTTCACCTACGACACCCATTTTCCTTGCTTTGCATATACACATTTTTGACTTTCAACAGGCCAGAAATCTAATCACATCCTGGGGTAGTTAATAATTCAGCGCATACTTAACACAACGATTCTCAGCTTTTCCATCAGATTAGAATCCTTTTCCATCTCAGCAGGAACGTGTCCTATCACTCAGCAATACAACAAAGCCTTCCAGGCGAACAAAGCTCAACTTTTCCACCCAAGGGGGAACACACACCTTCCTGCAGCGGCAGAAGGATTCCACAGGTCACCCTCACCACAGAACCAGACCGATGGGCTACTCAAAAAGTCCTGTCAATAAAAATGCACCCAAAAGCTTTGCTGCTTTCCAGGAGTCAGGCTGACTGTGCGCGTCCCACAATAATTTGGGCATTCTCATCCCGGTATTCCACACGTCATGAGAAGAGCTGAATGCCTCTCCAGAGGGCGGCTGCTGGGAGCAGGCTCCCATCTGCAGCAATTAGGAGCTGCTCAGACCTGTTCAGGTTTTCAGGTACTATGAAGGTGCTCAGGCCTTCTGTACACAAGGCACTGACAATTAAGCGTGAAAGAGCATGAGAAGGGCCACAGATGGTAAAAGCAGCAGCTGGTGCCTCTCTGGCTTGCAAGCTCTGCCAGGAATTGCTCTCTTTAAGTTATCTTTTGATCTCTAAAGAAAACTTCAGAGAATAAATAAGCGGGAAAACAAACACACCCCAAATGTGTTATGTTGGTGCAGTTAAATGACCGATGCACAGTTATCAAATATTTCACCAGCAACATTATGGAGAGCAAACAGTCTGCCTGGATTTCAAATTCTCCTGAGCCAATACGGAACAAAGTTTTGGGTTTTTTTTCAGTTAGCAATGTATAAATCTCAGACAGTGTAATCCTTCTTTTCCAGGTAATCCTCTCCTGCTAGTTGGTCCCATTATAGGACCACTGAGTCAGGCAACACATGGCAATTTGTATGAATTACTCTCTTCCAGGATGGCTTTCCTTCCTTGGCTCCCACCTGCTGCCCACTACCATGAAATGGGTGTTGTTCAGATGATGTTTCACATGTTCATTCAGCATGTTTCATACTGTCTTTCTTAACCAACACAACAAAAAGCAAATCTCCTTTGATGTCCAGAACTCTCCACATCTGAAGGGAATTGCCTTCAGTCCATGACATTTTGTTTTTGTTTTTTTTTTTTTTTTTTTTGCATTATTTATCATGTAACCACATGGCAAAACACTCATTTGAGACAAATGCCCTGCCCCATGTCTTTCCCTACCAAATGCCACAAATGCATTAAAATCCCCAAGTTTGATCATCTCAGTGCTTGTAGCACCACTGATACTATTGAGCCAACAGTCTTTTCTGCCACATAAACAAGGAAAGAGCTCTGGTAGGAATGCCAGGCCAGCTCCTGTGGAAAGGAAAGGGTTAAATGAACACCAACTGTAATATATGCTTCTGGAAGGGACTGTGCCTTGGTTAAAGTCAAACAAGCAAACTCTGAAGTATAATGACAGAGGGGAAAAGGAAACCACATCCCAAAAATGCATGATCACACTCCTCACTGAATTCACAGGATCAGTGATACAGGCTGTGCTGTAAGCATGGAAAATCCCATTGCACGATGACCAGCTCAAAAGCTCAGGTGTATGACACCACATCATAGACACGGGATAGAAAAAACCTAAAAACAAGGTAATGAAAAAAAACAAAACTCACCTCAGCTTTGTTCTGTTTCTCTTCATATTCACTCTGTTCCTTTTCCATACCAACCAGCTTAATCTTCAGGTCTGAAACTTCAGCCATTAGATCTAATTTCTGTGTCTCCAGCGATGTGCGACTCAGCAATTCCTGAATGCAAAGCAGAGTATTTTCTCCAGTTATTTATTTGAACACTGACAGACTGCAATGTAATTTATTGGCAGGCCCACACTAAAGTCCTTACCCCACAGCTGAACTGTATGTTTCTCAAGTGCTGCAGTTATTTTCATCTAAATGTTCTTCTGTGTTAATCACTAAACCACTGTGCCCCACTCCTTATTTCAAGAAAATGTGTGGCAAAGTTAATCCCTGGGCAAGACATGAAATCGAGAACAATACCAAGGCTGAACAAATACAAACCTATATAATGACACATTACAAAATAGTTGGCGTCTTCCTAAAATACCCATCAGACAAAGCTATGCTTTAGTATTACATTGTAGACCTTCTTGTCATTTGTTATTCAATACAGGACATGTTACAAAATGAGAACCCTAACAAAAATATCAAATGGACAAAGACAAGCAATGCTTCTGCAGTCACACTAATAGTACTTGAGAGCTTACACCATGTAGTACTTGGTAACTTTTGAAGGCTACACACTGTGGAGGGAACAGCAGTGAATGAAAGTGGTATGTCCTGACTGGAACTAAAAGGCAATCTCTAAAGTGAGTAACAGTGAAAAGGAGAAACAACCAGCCTTGACTTTTGCTTTTGTCCCCCAGGCTTGTTTTTCAGATTGCAGGGTAGACATAATTTGGATGGAGTCATCTCACTGTGTTTGGAAATCATTCAATATTCACACCTTCATTGCACCTTTCAGTTTTCAAGAAAGCCAATGCCAAAAAACATCAAAAATTCAACAGTGTTTATTTTATATATATATATATACACATATATATATATATCCATATACACATATATATATATAAAATGCTCATGTTGGCCTCCATTTTCCAAAAGTCCATTCTGGAGTTTAAGCCTCACTGAAAAATTCATACCTAAACTTTCCAAGTGCCCAATTAATTTTTTCAAAAGGATGCTCCTTTCTAAATGGTTACAAGTGTTTGCAGTAATTCATAAATCACATTAGTGTTTTGATCACATGAAACACACTGAGGAATCACAGCTGATTCTGCTTTGAATTACATGGAAGTGACTTAACTGAAGCTGCCACAGTTAATCTGTGTCTATGCTGATGTTACTGAGTGATCAGAATCGCCTTGTCCATCACCCTTTTCTCACCTCTTTCTCTCCCATAAACTGTACAGTGTGTTGTAGACCAGGGGTTGGAACCAAGGAAGCCACAAAGGTTATTTTAAAAATCATACAGCTAAGGTTTGTTTTGAAGCCCAATCTGCCCTACATGTGAATTGGTTTAGTCTGGTGGGGAATAGTGCCCAAATTAAAAACAGTACTAAACTTGCATTGGCATTGCAACACCAATTATCTAAGTCACCACTATTCCCAGTGCCATGCCCATTCCTGCTGACATCAGCAATGATATTTGTGTATGGATAGGAAAATAAACAAAAATGTAGCCCCATGGTTTGGGCTTTTTTTTTTTTCCTTCTTCTCTAAATGAAATAAATCAAGCACTAATCAGGAAAAGATATTGCACTGACTTTTATTACTGAGAAACTACAAGAGGCAGTCACCTAATGAAATCCCAAGAGTAGCTGCTTTCTACAAAGGTGATTGCAAATTACAATTATAATTACAAATACCTCCTCTATCTTCCAGAATAACACTAACTTGCATGAATTTCAGAGGCACATTTCAGTCCAGACTGGAACAGGCTCTGTACAGCTGTTGACATAGCAGACTACTGCAGCTTAAGACATAGCTATAAATGACAATTTTGATATGAAAAAAGGCCACTGAACATCAGAAAGGGTAGCAGGATGAGGCAACTCTGGCCCTGTGGACAGACTCTATTCAATGTTGAACTAAAACAACACTTAGACTTTGTTTTGGACACTGACATGATGTTCCATGATATGAGAGGAGGATTTCTTAATAAGGCAAGGAGACACAGCATCCCTCTGGAGATTTTTAACAAAAGATCTATCCTTTGAATGCACTATCTGGCATTATTCCTTTTTTTTTTTTTTCTATAGACTCCTAAATTACACTAAGTTATGCAATGCAGAGCAATACACACTCACTGCTCTCCTTCCAAGTTCAGTAGCTCTGTGTGAACACGAAGGCACCACCTGGTATAAGTGAGTATGAAGGCAGCTGATTTTCTTTTTTTTTTTTTTTTAATCAGCTCTAACAAAATTTTACAGTTTGCTCTCAAGCTGGAGAATCAGATTCCCAGCTAGAGTAAACTGGCACAAAACTCTTGACTTAAAATAGACAAAACAGCTAACTATCCCTAGTTTGTTTTCAATGGAGCTACACTGATTTAAAACAGCTGAAAACTTCTCTTGCATCTACAGAATCTAACTTTTGCTTTAAAAGCAAGTGCCGTTTAAAGTAAATGTCCCCTCTTGAAATGGTAACATCTGGAAGCAATTATTTTCATCTTCAAGCAGATGCTCACAGTGAACAGCTCATTAAGAATGTGACCCATTTTGTTACAGAGAAATTATAGTGTATTTCAGTGGTATGATGCAACTTCAATTCGGCCAGAATAAATATGCAATTGTAAGAAAAGAAAACACAAATTTATGTTATTGATTTTAAAGCAAAAAAAAACATAATACAAGACAGGCAAAGTGGTAATTTGGGCTGTAGCAGCTTTAGGAGGATCCTAAAGAGCTGAAATACAGAACAGAAATAGAACATATCATAGGGAATCTGCTTTAGAAACAAGATACTTCTTTTTATTTTTAATTTTAAAATGTACTATAAGTATAATTTAATTTCTTAAAGTTCTTTATTTGAAACTCAACCTTTAACTTTAAAAATTAAGGGAAAAAACTTATTTTTGAGTAGAATAATTACAAAGATGGTCATGCAGAAGCTACAATATGTATGTACCAGACAGATCAAGGAACAGCAAACTATTTCCAAATACAAACGTATTTTTAAAATTCACATTGTATACTTCTAAAACATTTAACTGACTTTTCCAATATTCCCAATGAAACTGGAGCACATGCTCTATATCTCACATTCACATTTTATTGTCTTGGAAATACATAATTCTTATAAAGCAGCTTATAAAATTTAACATGACAGAAAACAGCTTGAAAAGAGGACCCTACACTTTTCTCGGGCGTCAGCCTCAAGCACAGAAAATTCCAGGATATTTAGCTCTTCATAAAACAGAAGAAACAATCATGCCATACACTGATTGAGAAACCACAGGCAAGATTTTAGTCGAGTGGGGAGGCGGGGAAGAAACCCCCCCAAGGATCCCATTTTGCACTTGTACACCATACAAAATACAAACATTCAAAAAATTCCTTACTTTTCACGCTTATTAAAAGAGTTGAGAGAGACAGACAGACCAACCGACCTACCTGGTAAGCAACATCCAGCCAGAGCCACCACTAATGAGGACTGCACTTCTCAAGTGCTGTGTGTCAGCTGTGGTAGAAATAAGATATTTGCTTAGCTGAAAACACAGCTGAGAGCAATGTACATCTGTAATCACCATGAAATGGTGCAAGTCAGTAGCAGTCAGTGAATTACAGCCCTCCAATTCATCATCTGCCCATTATATAGCTAAGCACGGGAAAGGACAGAACTTCCCACTGCACTGCCAATTCGAATCCGCCTGACCAGCAGGACTCCTGCCCACGTTAGCTGCAAAATAACAAAGCAGTGGAATCCTCACCTGTACAGATAAGCTGGACAACTTGAGAGAAACACTCTGAAAACCTTATGGCTCACACCAGAGCAGCACAGAGCACACTTGAAAATCTGAAACGCTAAGCCAGCTGCTGGCAAGAAGTTACTGCATGCTATAAACAAGTGCTGAAATTCATCTAAGATCAGATAACTCAGGCAACTGAAAGTTGAAGGAATGATCTTTGCCAGCCAGCAATGTTCCTGAGAAGCAAACAGATACACACCAGATTTATATCCTGCAACCAAGACAGGATTCTGGCTCCCCTGAGTATAAGACAACTGCAAAACCAGAGCAGGTATACACAAAACAGCATTGGATTCAAGTTCCTACCTCACACAACTCCTCCCTGCGTTCTTCTAATCCACTGTTTTTTAAAAGATCCTCCGCTGTGCCCCACACAGGGCACTGTCTGCCACACCTTCCCCTGGCCCTTGCACTCAGGCAGAAGCAGGACATAAACTCACAGGACAAAAGAAATCCACCCCTGCAAGCATTCAAACATTTCAGTTTCTCTGTTTATTTTTCAAGATAGAAAGAATCCTAAAACCAAGTGCTTTCTACATTGCAAGATAATTTACTTCACTGAAGACAAAACTGAGTTTACACAACACAACCACGCAACAAGAGTCCCTTGGATTGCATCTTGCAATTATGTGTCAGAAATAATGTGGAAGGCAGAAGGACATGGTCAAACCACATCCAGGATTTGGTACAGATCAGCTACAGCACAGACATTGCCACACACACCAGTATTTTCATTGGCAAAACAAACTGCTATACTTTATGCCAGAGAGCTTCAATGGGAATTAGTATCTGCTAAATAAATCAAATGCAGCTCTGGAATAGCAAAGAGGTAACTTACTAATCTTACAATAATTACCAAAAAATACATGTGAAAGAACAGTGGAGGTGAAATCTGTATGTGCAGAAAATTCACTATTCAAACTGACTTAACTCAGCTGTCAAGCCTGACAGCACAGATTCCAGAGCACTGATGAGTTTACATTAGGCATGGCTGGTACTTTCTGCTATGGGACAGTTTAGGCAGCTTTACAGAGCAAAATTTACTTCTGCTTTCCAATTCTATAGCAAGTTGATAGGAGATTCCCCCAAGGCTAACATAGCAATGTTCAACATCCTCTTTTCTCTTAGAAAAAAATATATTTCTTTCTTAAAATCGACTGCAAGAAAGCACTTAAGTGACGCCACAAAGTAACCTAGAACAAGACACATGCATCATTGCTTCCTAAAATTGGCTGTAACTTTACATTTTAAAGCTGTTGATATACTGGAAATGGACTATGTCACAGCATATACTGTTTTCACAGGATAATTCTAGGCAGTTTTTTTCTTTTATTTTTGACATATTCATTACAATGTGCTAAGGCAAAATGCAGGTAACTATTCACACAGGCCAGCTTTTCCAGATCATTTACACATTTAATGGCAAGACAGAGACACCACTGGAAGGCAACTCAATGAGATCAAACTTGTGTGTTGCTCCCAGTCACGCTCCAGGAAATTTTCTCTTACCATTTACTATGAAGGACGACCTTGTTTCCTGGCCCAAACAAGAATCATACTTAAAGAGTGATCTGAAGTTTTGTCATTGACTTTCTTGAGTTTTCGAAAGACCTGCTTTGTTTTTGAAGCAAGAAAATGCAAACACCTTCAAGGTGAAAATGGCTTTTCTTGATTATAGCCTGTAGAGGAAAAAGTGTCCTTACAAAGGTAGAATGTTGAGTTTGACACCATAAGCATCACATGCCTGCATTATCTGTAACTGTGCACACCAGGGCATCTGTGCCTCTCTTACACAGGATTCTCTTGCTCCTCAAACGCTGCTGAGCCATATTTTCTTTGGCTGTGGTTCCGTAAACAGGTAGGTCAAACCCACATCTCTCCATTGCCCCTGTGCCACACTTTGACCTTTTCTGTGAGCTGTTTCAACTCAACCAGCAGAAAAAAACATCCCCTTCCTTTTAAACCCCGAGTTAGTTTTCTCCCAGTCACTGAGGAAAAAGTTTGATGAGCATGACAGCATCAAATCAGTTGCAGAAGCACATGGTAAGGAAGAGGGAGAAGGATGAAAGGAGAATGAGACCTTCTTTTTGTTGCAGCAACCTTTAGATTGGCTCAGCTCATTTCTTGAAAGTTCAGATTTGACTAAGGGATGTTGCACCATCCTCTCAGAGCAACGAAGAATCGTGATTTTCTTCAAAGAAGCAGCAGTATCTGTTGCTACTATTCCACGTTCAAGATGCCCACCCAAAATGCTGAACAGCCATTTTATGTTATTTGTGTAAATTTTATTTTAGCTGCTGTCTCAGAAGTGGTTCCACGATCACTTTGTAGCAAGGTTCAAAACAACTGTGCATAAATCATAAGCCAGAAGGATTTTAGCCAGTAACCCCACCCTGACAAAGAGAACAAGTCTCTGCTAGCATAGATTCAGCAAAAAGTATTTTTCAGGGTAGCATTGCATACCCTTTCTGTTGTGGAACTGCCATGTATCATCATTAAATTGTCCTAAAGTTTATTATTTTTGTTTTTATTGTAGCATTTTGGGCACAGAACTAATTAAGAGTCACTTACAGTTCCCAAAATTAAAAAAAAAATGGGGCTAATCCTGAACTCAGGTATATTAAGTCAATAATATGCTTATCTATACTGCAGTTAGCTTAGTTCTACTAATATACATAAAAGATTTTTCAAGCTGGAGCAATTATCTTTATCACTCCATTTTCCATTTAGAAGAAGCAGTTGACTTAAGTTCACAAAGACAAAAATGGGTGGAATTAAGTATATCGTAAATAAACAAGCAGAACCATGAAATAAAACTGAATTTACACACACCTCAGGAAGGTAACAGAAGTCATTCTGAAAAGCAGGACACTAGCAACTGCTGGCTGAGAAGATTTGAACCCAATTCTCCCCCAAATCCATCTGTTGAAGCCCCTGAGGCCACATACTCACTCAACTTTTGACAAATGGTCTGCAGGAAGGTCTATTGGCCACATATCTTACACGAATGTCCTAATCACTACACGATTAGATCATTCTCTCCTCTCTAAATCTCAGCTCACTCCCTGTAGAGGCTAATCTTTTCAACAAGATGAACTGAGAAAAGAACCTTCAAAATAAACTGTAATAAATAGGACCCTCTGCTGAGCTCTAACGAATGTACAACTTCTCTGACTATTGAGATGTTGAGAGACCCAACCTGGGTTTCCCATAACCCACCCTCTACTGGGAGATGTAATCTGTGTGAGAAACAACAACTACAGCCGTTCAGAGTTATCTCAAAATTTAGATTTAAGGTTTATGTTTAAACATATCTGGAGATTCTCTGACTCCTTTAGCTTCAGTACAGTCCTTTGTAGCTTATCCCTTTAGGATCAGCTTTGTAAGCAGTTTGTGCACGTGCATAATGCCAGACGAGTAGATGCAAATGTTTTCACTGAAACAGCAAAGTAGGTGCACCATTATATTCTATTTTCAGATGCCTCAGTTTTATGTTAAATAAGGCTTTAAATTCACAGTTTCCTCAGAAGACTACCAGGGCAAAAAAACTGAAGTCAGAGAAACAATGAAACAGTTTTAGCAGAAGCCACAGAACAACTATCTAGTTTTTAGGTTGAAACAGGAAGCTTCTACATTCTATTGTGAATGCCTTCCTGAAGTCTGAAAACAGATTTTCATAATTTAAACAGTTACTGTTCTTTGAATTTCACTTCAGATCTCACTGGAAAACTAAACGCACTCGTTATTTGCATTTTTAAAAATGTCCCCTCAGAATAAAACCTTTTCCAGTCGGAAGCATTTCGGGCTGCAAGAGTTGTGAGAGATGGAAGGTTTTTTACCCAAGAATCTTTGAGAGTAGTAATTTCAAAGGTTTAGGATACAAATTTATCTTACAGAAACTGCTGTTGTCCACATATATATGTACAAGAATGCTCATAATAATTTCAAGCTATGATCAGTTCATAGAAAGACTTTTATATTTCACATAAAATAGTAAATTTTTAATAAAAATTTCATGTGGGGAGAACTAAGTTCATCAAGAACAGTATCTACCCTGCAAATTTCTGGCATAGATTTTGAGGGTTATTTACAGTTTCAGACCTATTTTTGTATCTATATACTGTATTAACAGAAGATCTGCATCTGTAAAAACGTGAAAGCTCTTTCGCATCAACAGACCTGCAAGCTCTGTAGTAACATATGAAATTAAACATATTTATCATTTGTTCTGCTCCCTCAACATAGACCATCAAAGAGCCTGAAAGTGTCAACTGAAATAAAGAAAAATATGTCACTATATACTAATTTTCCTATATAAAAATAAAGAGAAAGTTCCTAAGTTAAGCAAAAATAGTTCTAGAACAGAAGTTAGAGTAATTCATTTCAACCAGCTACTTGTTCAACTTCAAAGCCAGAGGAAAACAGAAGACATTTAAATAAAACTTCTTAATTCTATAACTCCTACATATATTAGATACATTTAACCTGTCTAACCAGTTACTCAGCCATGTCCAAATGAGCACAGTACAAATAAGACACAATAGTTTCATTTTACATGCTGCCACGTACAGTATTATGCAACCAGCCAGTAAAACTTTTCTGCAACAGGAAAACAAAGAAACATTCATTGGGGGGGAAAAAAAGTGCAAAGCAGCAAGAGAACAATAAAAGAGACATTTTTTTTATGCCTGTTTTATCTCGTTGCCAAAGGCACTCACACATGCAGACAAGCTGACCATGTATGTTCACCCCTCCGCTGGAGAAGATTATGCAAGATGGTTTGCAATCCAGATTTTTACCTGTTGAAGCATTTCTTCTGTAGCATTCAGCTTCAACTGATGCCCCTCAAGACAGATTTCCAAGTCCCGGATTTTCTCTCCTTGAGCTTCCACCTGGTCTGTAAGAACACTCACCTGTAATTTGAGCAGAGAAGTACAATGCTACTGAACTGACTGTAAATAAGTTTCAATTACCTTACACACATAACATCCAAAGGCACGTTTTAACAGCAAGTTTAATATTCTTGTGCACTGCAGCAACCTGCTCTACCAAGATTTTTCAGTCTTACCTCTACTTCGCTTCAACCACGCCCTCTCATCCCCCCTCCCCCACAATTATTTTGTTTTGATATAAAAAAGAAAGAGCGTTTCTAGAAGAGATGGAATGCTACCCATAGGTAGGCATTTCATGCAAAAGTCTGAAAAATTAGAAAGCAGCAAACAAGAACGTAGGATGCTGGAAATATTTTATGTGGTTTTGGAGCACACATTGCCATTTCAAGTTCTGTTGGTATTTCACTCCCTAAAACAGATAAATAGGAAAACTGTTCATTCCAAAACCAACCAATTACTTTACTTCTTACAAGAACAGAAAGCCAGCTTACCTATCAATAAAGCCTTCTGAAGTTATAAAGAATGTAATGAGTAAAAGGCATGTTTTAGCAGTGACAAAGTTCTATTCCAAGAAAAATTCCCAGGCTTTGGCAAGCCAAAACATGAAACCAAAAGAAGTGAGATACAGACAATGAATCCCAGGAAAAGAAACAATAAGCAATACTGGTAAAGAACTGTGGGAATGGTGGTACAGACCAGTGTGTAATAAGAAAAGCCCAGTTGCCGAATTCAAAGCTTGCAAAGCAGAAAAAACTATGCCCAGGATAACACTGGAAAGATGTGGAAAAAACCCCGGTGTTAATTCCTGTGTTAAGCAGCACATACTCTCTGTATGTTCATTTTCACTATTTATTTATATAAAAGCCTTGATTATACCAGAAAAATGTTATCTCAAACAAACAAAGAAAAGGAGCCTAAGGTGTTTAAACTCCATTTTGAGGGGAATGCATTAACAAAAACTTATCCATGCTCTCATATCCAACCCTGCAACACCTTTAATAGAAAAAAAAGGAAAAAACAAAGGTACAGTATATCTAAGTGAAACTTTTGAGATGTACCCACTAAGTGGTATTTCTAAAACCCAGTGAACAACAACTGGGTTTTAGAGTTCATTTCAGGGAAGCTGCAGAGGGAGAGACTGAATGATCTGTTTTACCTGCAAACATAATGACAAGCATGCCTGGGAAAGGAACGCAGAAAAAAAAGAAATAAACCAAAAAAGACTATTTCTTCCCCCTTTAAAGTAGCTGGCTGCAGCACAGAGTACAGATGAACTCAGCATGAGAGAAGATAGGAAGGAGTGGGTGGAGGCAGATGGCAGGGGGACACATCCAAGCTGGGGCAGGAGGAGAACTCCCTGCTCAGAAGTCTTCTGCTTGTCTGCTTTTGTTTTGCTCTCATTAAAACAGGGATGTCACACAACCCACCCCCCCATGAGGTCAGAAAGCAGGAAGAAACAAACTGAATCTTCTCCTTCAGCCTGATGCAGGTTCCAGAGAAAGAAAACCAGCTCTGTTTAGAGTGTCAGGTTAGGTTCCAACCACCACTGCAACTGAGAAGCAAAACTCTGTATGTTAAATGTGACCTGCAAAGGAATTCAGTAAAACCTTACTAGCTTTAAAAGCATGTGTTAGCTGTTCCAGTAGTTAGGCTAAGAGGCACATTAGCCACTTTGAGCTCATATTTTCCCCTCTGCTCAGGAGCACATCTGCCAGACTCTTCAGGGAATCAGAAGGCTGCACACAGAACATAATCCCAGTTTATGCTACCCTGGCAAGTCTATCTTGCCTTAGGAGGGCAACACCTGCAACACTCAGCCTGTAGGTAACATATTTTCTGTGAGTATCTATAAAAGTGAGGCATACTGAACAATTAGCTAAAAACCAAGTGGTATAAAGGTTAAAAACTTCTTTGTGAGAAAAAAACCAAACCAAAACAAAAATATCCCCCCCAAAAAATGCCTAGAGGAGAACATTAGCTGCTTCACATAGGCAGTGAGCAGTAAGGAGGTATCCCAGATGCTGTAGCATTCATTTCCAGCCTCCACTTCAGACTGAACAGTGGAAGTAGGTTTCCAGGTGCACTGTTTGACTCAGCCTTGGTGGACAGGAATAGTGGGCACTGCCTGTGTCCAGTACAAAGTGCCTTGTACTGCTGCTCATGCAGCAAGTCTGATGCAAGACTGGAGTGCTCCCAGCCTCATATTCCCCACAGATTTTACAGCTACAGGCCACAGTCATTAGCACAATTCAACATGAGCCATAGAATAGAGGTGCTCTGTTTCCCATTCCTTTCTCATCCTTCATGCCAATGGTCACACCCAGGAGCCAGGTTTGTACCAGCAGACTCCCTCAGGCCAGTGTAACCTCACCATGGGACTTGCCTGTGCTCCTCATATTCAACTGCCTAGACTGAGCATGCACAGCTGGTGCAAACCAGGTTCTAAACCCAGCACCATCATGGCACCTTTGTTGTTGTTGTTGTTGATGTTCATCTACCAGACTGAGGGTTTTGTCTATCTTATTTGCCTGGGGTTTTTGCAATTCTACTGCAGTGCTGTGCAGCGGGAACAGAAAAATTCATAAATATTGACTAAGCCTTTTGATTTTATGGGAGGGTGATGGGAGTAAAAGGCAAGAGAAGGACAATTTCTACACCTGATTTTACTATATTCCTTTTAAGAAAAACTCTAGGCAGGTCTCCAAACCATGTAATAAGAATACCTTCTTTGTGCATTTGGCTTGCACCATCCTTGGGTACCTATTTGTGCGGATGAAGAAATAGTTACTAAAAATCTGCATGACAAAGACAGGGAAAGCACACACTGAGCAGTAGCCTGGAGCAATCTTCAGGAACCTGTAAGCACTGGAGAGTTGTGGTCCTGTTAAATCCACACAAGCTGATGCACTTTGAACACCAAGATTCTGACAAACCTGTTCAAGCCCACCAGCACCCACGACCATCGACCACCAGGTAGCACGAACAGGTCTACAGAAAGATCACAGGGCTAAACAGACACGTGAGAAACAAAGGAGGGTCTCACAAGCAAAGCCACAGGTGCACCAGTGCAACCCTCTGCTTTGGAGTAAACAGCTGGGTTCGGCCTCCTAATTGCTGCTCCAGTTACGAGCTGCTCGTGTGTGCGAGTGAACTGTACAAGATGTGAACGTGTTGTGTGAAAAGTTGTTTGCTGTTACTGATGGAATCAGGATGCCAGAGTTAACCACTCGATTAATGAAAGGTGTTCTCACAGATATCAGTTGTGATGTTGTCTCCCTCAGAAAAAGGGGAATCTGTAGCACGCACTTAAACACCTAAATTCCAACCAGAAGTTCATTTTTCGTTCAGGATTGTTTTTTTTTTTTTCCTAAATTTGGCAATAGCAATTTTAGTTTAAGAGTAATGAAGAAAATCCAACCAAGAAAAAGCTTGTGTCTCACAAAATATTTATTGTTTATTTAACAACAGCAGTGAGACTTCTGCTCAGTAAATGAACACAAGTGTGAACAGAACATACAGGATAAGACATGCTTAAAGAAACTGGTGACTAAAACAGCTACCCAACACACTTAAGTTTTGTTTGATATTAATACATATGCTTATAATATGTTTTTGTAAGCGAGAAGAGAAAGAGTAGGTAAAGACCATTTAAAGAATCTCCAGCTTCAGTTTTGAAAAACATGGAATATACAGTTCAGTAATAGCAAAAATATGCAGAAAAAATAATTAAGTTTTTTTTTTAAGTTGTAGAACATGTGTTTTCTCCAGGAGGAAAATTTATATGGGACGGAGGATCTGTTTGACAAAGGGTTGGTAAACTGAGAAACAGGAAACCTGGAGGAGCTCAGGCACGAATTTTAAAAGTGTGATTTTTTTCCCCCTTTATCTCCCCCTTAAAGTTTTTGATGATGTAAGCAATTTTGGTACAGCATACAAGCAGGAAAAATAGCTGTTCTCTCTACACAACAGTCTTCCAGTTCACTAAAAATGGTGACACACAGAACCTAGAAAACTGGTACAGCTAAGCAAAACCAGAATGAGAACCACTATCACAGCAGTGTCTTGGGACTCCACAGCATTATTTTTCATCTCTCTTTTAGTCTCCCTCCTCTTACTGCTGTGACTCCCCCTACCCCACCATGAAATCAATCAGAGGGATTATACAAATTCTAAATTAATTCCTGATCAAATATCAGTTACATTTGGTGATCTGCTCACATCTGTATAACAGAAAATACTCTTTCACTTCATCATTTATTCACTGAATAGCAACTCTGTAGACAATGTTCTCTCTTTAGGACATACCTGCAGTATGAGCGACTCTTTATCACCTTCTAATCGTGCCAACCTTTCTTGATAAGTTTCATTATTGGATGAATGATGATTCACCTGTGACTGGGGAAAAAAAGTGCTGTGAGAATTTTTACAGTTAAAGTGTCAAGCAATATTTAACAAAAATTAGATATATTAAGTGAGTTTTATGATACCAAAAATATGAAAAAAACCTGTCTACAGACCAAAACTGTTCATTTCATGTCCATTAAATGTACCTTTGAACATTTGAATGCACCTTTTCTAAGCTGGATTTTAAATACTCTATCATTTGCAGCAATCAAGAATGGTATAGGAATAGAATGATATTTTCTATCAAATTATAATTTCAACAAAAAATACCATTTTACTGAAACAAAACCCCTTTAATTTGAAATATCTGGTGTTGACAGTCTTTTGCCAAAGTAAAGGAATCTTGGTGTTTCAGTGGTAAAAACTGCCATAGGTATTATACTATTCCTTGAAATTACTGAAAGAAAAGTAGAATTTTTTTTTTAGCAATTAAAAAATTATTTAAATTATCAAATTCTCATTGGGAATTACTCTAGCCACGTAATCACTTATGGATTGCTAAACGGCTCTAGGGAGCAAAACCTTCTAAAACATGGCCTGCTTCTAACTGTTAGGTCCCATTTCCTATGAATTTTAATACTTCAGATAGAAACACCACAATTAAAAAAAAAAATCTGCAGATTTATTTTAAAAAGTTTGGAAGAGTCTCGTAGCCTTATCCTCCGTATCAAACCATTGTGTAACTGTGGGAATGTTTGCTCAGAGCATCAAAAGTAACCTGAGCCCTCAGAGGTTCATTTCCCAGCTCTGTTGCAGGCAATGCATTTCTACCAGGGAATGTAACACTGTGCCTGGCTTGTCAGCTAACACAAGAATCCAACTTCAATGAGTTCCCTTCAACTGCACTCATCTGCAGCTGACTCCTCATTTATAGTTACTTGCATAATGGCATCAATGTAATGATAATCCTCCTCCCCAACTGTCCTTTCTTTTTCAACTGAACACTTGTGAACAGGATTTTTAAAAAATATTAGCTATATACATAGCTTCTTGATCTACACTGAGGTCTACAGGTCCAAATGTAATATAAATGATGAAAATACACGTGGTGCTAATTAAAGCAAACCAAGAAATCAAATTTTTATTCAATCAGAAGAGACTTTTCAAGCCATAAAGTGCTAAACTAGATATAAGTATGGAATCTTTACAAGCTGACAGAAACCAAGCACCCTTGTCTCTGATTATGTTGAAAGAAATTGAGAGAATTACAAAAACACCAACAAACAATGCTGAGAGATGTCTGAAGAGATCATCTGGTTCACTGTTCTATCCTAGGACCAATACTCTTGTTTGGATTACAGAGACTTTCCATCGTCTTCTTAGGTGCCCATCACTAGAACATTTTCCTTAATGTCCAACCTGAATCATCATCTCTTCAACTTCAACCTACTGGTGCTTATCATACCACCATGGATTAAAGAGAGGTTCTTCACTTCAGAATTTTTTTTTTTAGTTATTGGAAGACTGTCTGTGGATCTCTAACTAGCACGTTTCCCTTTGGTTAAACAAACACAAGTTTCTCCTGCCTTGTACTCATGTTAATTTCTCAACAGCTGTTTTGTTGCTTTCTTTTGGTTCCTTTTCACCAATTGTTCCTTGACTTCTTTTGAAATTAAGTGCCTAAGAGGAGACACAGCACTCCAGCTGCAATTGGCTTCAGTGGAAAAACCTTTTCACAGACCCTTGGGCCGTATTTCTTTTCATATTAACCATATAGTAAAACTCACATATTTTCAGCCTAGGACCCATAACTTCCAGATCCTTTTTAGTGCTCTTATTTAGCTGCCATTCTGTTCTTCACTCAGTGTTTACTCGCTGTTTCTGCTTGAATGTGTAACTTTGAGCTAGTCTACACTGAATTGCATCCTATTATTTATAATCTTTTCCTACACATCAGGCTCTTATGTTTTAATCATGGCTGCAAGGCCCCTAACTATAATCACCTAAAAATTCACTAAGCTTTGTCCTTCATCCCTGTTTAGAGGGTCAACAGGAACATTAAAAAGCAGGATGTGCAGAATCTCGCTCCACACCTCACTTATTATTCATTGTCAAAAGAAGAATATGTTAACTCTACCCAAATACACCTTTGTCACAAGGTTTTGACCAGTTTATAGCAAGTACAGCTAAGATTCAAGACCTCAGAGAAATGGCTCTAAACATGCAGATGTGAGTGCACAATATACACAAACAGAAGTCTTGGATAAAGTTTTACCATGGCACCTGTAGGGAGATGGCCCATGCATTAAAGGAGTGATGACCTCACTCACTATTTCTCTCCTAACTAGTTTTAACTTTTTAGAATTTCTGTCCTCACATCTCAGTGTAATTTTTTCAAGCCTTGTCCTGTTATTAAAGAAAACCCCCACCCCTTAATCTCCCCTCCCAGTTTTCATGAAACATGTTTAACTTAGGCCCTTCAGTCAGTCAGTCAGTCAGTTATTCTCTATGGTATTAAAGTTCATTCCTTATTAATTCCTGTGGTACTGTAATGAAACTAAAGATTCTTTACAAGTAAACAATATGCATTTCTGTATGTCTGCCTAGACAATCCTTTGACCTCAGCTCTGCATCCTCAATCATCCTGCCAGACATCCCGTCTGGGTCCTTACTCCACAGAGAGAGCAAAGTCTTACACTGCACTTAAGAATCCAAAATCTTTAGCCTTAGCAGCTGTGTTTCCATTAGGGTTAAGACTTCATTACATGCCATTAAATGAGTTTTCTCAGTAGAGAGCCCACCAGCCTTCCCCAGTATATCTCTGTTTCACACCCAGTGGTTGGAGAGGCTTTCCTGCACCTAGAACATCAAGTATTCAGGGAAGAACTGCATGTTGCTAGGCAGGAAAAGAGTCTCCTAATGACAGAACCTAATCAAGTAGATTTTGCACCCTTTCTCCTGTCATCATGTGCTATTTTTTCTAGGCTAGATTTAAGAAACATACCTGTAACCACTTGTGCAAGCATTATTGCCAATGCACTGTTACATAAAGAATCTGCCGTGAATGCAAAATGGAGTTCAACATTTTTTATAATCCATAATTAAGAATTAGTTCAACATAGAATCAATAGATATTTCACTACATACCAATATAAAGCCTAGTGAATCACCCATGGGAACAGAAAAGGGGGAACAACACTACACCAAAATATCCACCCTGCCCATAGGTCAGTGAGACAGGGCTCAGATAAGTACAGGAAAGTACAGTAGACAGAAAAATGACCTGCTAGATAAAAGTGTCTGATTGACACCCAGCAGTTGTTTCAGACTTGGTAATTCTTCGTGGCATGTATAAAGACAAGATAAAACAATGTAACATGAACCAAGGCCATCTGTGGATGGTTGGAGTGCATTCTGCAGTTGTGAAAGTTAGCACTGAGAGGAAACAGCAAGTGTAGTTACGTGTCACACGTATCAGCAGCAACTGAATAAAGGACTTGTAACACTAAAGACATAAGGCTATGGATGAATTCCAGCTGGTGTAAGAGCTCACAAACAATAAACACAGGCCATGTGGTTGCACAAGTCTAAAAGGCTGAATCAACAAGATTTTCTACAAAGCTAATATTTCAGAAGATGTAGCATTAAAGACCAAAAATTGTTACCTGGGCTTGACAAATTATAAGTTAACGTTAATATTATGTTTCTTATAATGAAAGAATGAGAGAAATTGAATAAAACATGTAAAGAAGTTCATGATAACACATGATAGCAAAGTTGAAGGAAAGATATGCTAAGGCAAGGTAGCTGAAAATACGTTGATGGTAGTACCACTGCAGATGAAAAATCAACTGCATACCATAAATACTTTGCCTATGGGAATCCTAGAGTCCTTAACCAGCAACCAGCACTTCCTCCATTTGCACCATTAAACCACGTCCTCAAGTGCCATATCTACACATTTGCTGAACGCTTCCAGGGATGGCATCTCCACCATTTCCCTGGGCAGTCTGTTCCCATGTTTTACAATCCTTTATGTGAAGAAATTTTTCCTAATGTCTAATCTAAACCTCCCATGACACAACTTGAGACCATTTCCTCTTGTCCTGTCACTTGTTATCTGGCAGAAGAAACTGACCCTCACCTCACTACAACCTCCTTTCAGGCAGTTGTAGAGAGCAATAAGGTCTCCCCTGAGCCTCCCTTTCTCCAGGCTAAACAGTCCCAGCTCCCTCTGCTGCTTCTCCTAGGACTTAACCTCTAGACACTTCAGCAGCTTTGTCGCCCTTCTCTGGACTTGTTCCAGCACCTCAATTCCTTCCTTGTCCTGAGGGGCCCAGAACTGGACACAGCACTCAAGGTGTGGCCTCACCAGTGCTGAGTACAGGAAGACAATCACTGCTCCGGTCCTGGTGGCCACACTATTCCCAATCCAAGCCAGGATTCCACTGGCCACCAGGGCACACACTGGCTCATGTTCAGCCACACCCATGTCCTTTGCTGCCAGGCAGCTTTCCAGCCACTCTACCCCCAGCCTGTAGTGCTGCCTGGGGTTGTTGTGACCAAAGTGCAGGACTCAGCACTTGGCCTTGTTGACCCTCATACAACTGGTCTCAGCCCACTGATCCAGCCTGACCAGATCCCTCCACAGAGCCCTCCTACCCTACGAGCAGACCAACACTCCCATCCAACGTGGTGTTACCTTCAAACATGCTGAGGGTGCACTAAATGCCCAGGCTGTCCACGAAGATGTTCAATAGGGCTGGACCCAACACTGATCCCTGGGGATCAGTGGCTGGCTACCATCTGGATGTAACTCCATTCACCACCACTCTCCGGGCCCGGCCATCCAGCCAGTTTTTACCCAGTGAAAAGTATACCTGTCCACACCATGGGAAGCCAGGAGTTGCAAAACAATTTCTTGAAGCACCTGCATTATGGTCTCCTTAGAGATTTTGGGTACACTTTAATGCGCATCATACTGCAAAACGCATTAGCATGAAAAGTTTCCTGAAACAATTCCAAATCAACTGATTTGCCCAGTTCTAGAAAAAGAAAAGCAAGTAAAAAAAAAAAAAACCAAAACAAAGTTTTTGCTTTCCATCACCTGCTTTAGCTTCTTGTTCATTTTTAGTTTCCAAATGTCTCTTTGGAACACGCTCCTTTCTTTAATCTGAACACAATATTGGTAGCTGCTGGAAACTTCTAAGTGTCTAAGTATCACTTACATGATCCAGTCATTACAGAGTCCTTTTCCAAGAAAAGGGCTTAAATTTTCCTTCAGAATACATGACACAAAAAATCAGACTTCGGAGAATGATTCTGTAGGTTTAATTTAAAATGGTGGTAATCAGCAAAAGTACAAAAGAATATGGCAAGAAAGGGATGAAATGTTTGATCAGTTCAGCTATCTTAATTTTCAGTACTTTCCTCAGAGTCTGTTATGCATAGAATGTTATTTTTTCTTGCATGTTATTTTAATAGGAAACAATTCAGAATGAAGTTTATTGTCAGAACAGAGTGACAACTGTTGTATGGTGTTTCTCTACAGAGGTTCTGTCGGGAAGCCTTTGTAAGGGAACTTCTAGCTGATGGACTACAAAAGTAAGACCCTGAAAGCAAGCACATGTGCAAGGTAATGAAGCTCAATACAGGCCAGTTTATGTTTTCCTAGCGTGTGTGATGTTTCAGCACAAAGAGTCTCCAACACAGCTAATTTTAACACAAACCCCACCAACTTCTGCAGTTGATCAGCAAGTTGTTACCCAGAAATTTGTCACGAATACCATGGATCTCATACTGGGCTGTGGAGCGGGGAGGAGCTGGGAAAAGAAACCTGGCAGTCAGTTAAAGTGGTGATTTGTAAGCTTTTTCAACAAGTCACCCGCCTCTTTGAGAAGACAGATTATGTCATAACCCTCCTCTCTTCTTATTCAGTCACATGAATCACCTCCAGTTCCACTGATAATTGAATAGGATGACTGTGGCAACAATAATACTCGTATTAATGGGGAAGATTAGGGACATGCTTCACATATTGCTTTTTGTTATAGTTTAGAAGCTGAAAACAAGGAGTAGAGCCAGCAGAGTTCAACCAGTCAGCTTTACCACAAACTACCAGCAGCACACAAACAGCAGTATTACATTTCAACACAAGAAAATGTAGACTACGGACTTCTTCCAGCCTATTTGGAGCTGATAATATTTACATGACTATGGTCTTTCCATCTCTGTCATAGTCTTTTTGGTCAGTAGAATTATGTTATGAGTCACAGTAGTATTATGAAGTGATGATTGAACAGCCTACGCAGTAAACATTTTTATTTGCTTCTGACTGTGGATGCAATACAAATTTAATCTCTTGCCATGTTAATGCTACCTCAGATACACACCCATCTGAATATATGTACATTCCCTCAGTGTACCTGAGAGGAGGAGGAGAAGGCTGGAACATTTTTGGATCTATAATTCTTGCCTTTCATCTGGAAGTAATTAGTAAACCAACAGCAGGATTTTTTATTTGCCATTGTGACTTGTTGGTTAAATGAAAGTGGCAGTCACTTTGAAAAAGCTAACAGTGCATAGTCTGAAATTAAGCAAAGACAGAGGCAGGTAAATTTTGGTAGTCATTAAAATAAAGAATTTTGAACAGATACTTATATTTTACCTGGATAATTTTTCTGAAAACTAATACCTGTTTTTTTCCTCCAGATAGTTACATCATTTAAAGGAAGATATCCTTACAGAAGTCATAAGATTCACCTTCAGTACCTTGAACTTAATTGCTATATCATGGGTTTGATCACTCCACCTCTTTTAGTACAGGTTATGAATCTGCTTCAGAAGAAAGGAAAGTTTAAGAACCATGTACACCTATTTCAGGTCAACCATCAGCTTTGTGCTGCAAGCACTTCAAAAGGTAAGTCTAAGCAACCTACAACAGTTATCAGATGCCTCCACTTGCCATGAAGGCATCTCTCTTCCCAAATAAGACATCTGACCATTGCACAAAGTTTTCCAGATGTTGGAGACCTTCCATTCGGACTCCATCCACCCCTGTTCAAATAGCTCAGTTAATTTAACATATCCTTAGAGAGCCCATAACACTTTTTGTAGTAAATATTAGCATTTGTATTAATAATTCGTGGTTATGCCTACATGTCTACATACCAAAATGGGAGTTGTGCTGTTTTTATTTGGAATGGTGCATTCCAATTAAGGTCAGAGGGAAAGATTAAGAATAAAGCAACAGGACAACATAAAATTGCACGTGAACCCTCTGACCCAAATCCCTTGGGAGAACCAAAGAACATTTGCTAAAAATGGCTCACTTTCAGCTTCAGGTAGTGGAGGTATCTCAGGTTCCTCAGTTTGCAGGAGAAACTTTGAACATTGACAGGTTCACGCTTACGCCTTGTGAAAGAACCCAACGTTAGTTATCTGCAAAATGCTGCCCACAAACTGCCCACCAGCTACTTTATGGGAACTGTGCTGTTGCCCAAGCTGTAATGTTAAAAGCACACTGTACATACACAAGGACTTTTCCATATCCTTCCATAAACAGACTGCGGAGAGACACGTCTCCCTTAATAATTCCCATGACTTCCTTATCTGGGCTTTCAGTCTTACTAACAAGGTATCCTCAAATACCTGCACTGTCACAAACTCTTACAACATGGTATGAAACCAGGGTGACTGTGTGCCTGTGTCAGGCAAAATAAGCTAACTGGGACGATTCTGAAATTGCCATCGAAGTATGACATGCCGTGAAGTCCAGTACCCACTACAGAGTTTTGTCTTTCTGATATTAGGCAAGATATTATCAGAGGAAGTTCTTTCTCTTGTGAGAGGTACTACCACAGACTTGGAATTTTTATTATTGGCAAAAGGCAGAAAAAAAGCAAAGACGAGAAAAAAACAGCAAACAAAGGAAAGCACATGAACTGTGCCTCACATAGAACTGAGACAAGGCTAAATTGTTTCTTTGCTCTGTCCATCTGCTCTTACATTTTACTACCCACTCTGTCCATACCTTTGGCCATTCTTGGCACAGCATTTCCACAGGTGAATTAACACAGTGAAGTCCAATGGAAAGCACTGAAGTGTGGTGACACCTTATCTCAATTTGATCTAAATAATGCTTTTTCCCTGCTGCTGTTGCACGGAAACAACAGCAGCTGATGCTACTATACAGACTGTTACAAGACCTCTGCTTAAAACCAGACCCTCTCTTCTAAGCATCTGAAAATAGCAGTTGTATCTGTCATTTTGCCTGCCTGGATCCCATGATTTTTGTATTTGTTTACTGCCCTAACCCAGTCCAGGCCGCAGATACCACACAAGTCTGTCTTAGCAAACCACTGCAACAGCAAAACCAATCCTGGTCTCTGAAGTGAGTTCTGCTAATGATGAAATTTGAGCCAGCCCTGGCCTACTTCACCAAGGCTTTATGGAAGTCTGCTGCAGTTATTCTCTGTTAAATGCCATTTGTTACTCTGAAAGCAACTCTTACTTTTATTATCAGCCAAAGAAAAACAGTTTATGATTGCAGGAACTGAAATCTTTATATGTTGTAACAGTCAGTGCCAGATGTTATGTTGGGATTCTCGAAGGCGAGAATTAAATACGCAACTTCTGTTGTTTCAACTTTAAAAAAAAAAAAAAAAGGAAAACAAAAAATTTTATTTCTAAATCACTTGTCAGAGGAATTTGGGAGCAAACTGCTTAAGTTCTCCTGGCAACAACACAAGCTCATTTTCAGTACTCTTCCCTTCCCCCACATGTGCACACCCCTTTAAAGACCTTGCAAGGAAAAGCAGCAGTACTGATATTCTCCTTTATATACCTGACATTAAAGGAATTACATGCAACAGCAGCAAGGGTATTATTAATTTCTGTAAAATTCTGTGCTACCTTTGAATGCAGTATCCTTTCTGAATACACAGAACCTGATAGCAGCACACCTTATTAGCTTTTTGTTAGCAAACCTCTCTTCACAGAATTGAAATTTGCACCAGGAAATTTCAGGCAGGCACACTGTATTCATGACCTTGTTCAATTAACAAATTAACATGTGAGCTCAAAATACACCTTTTTTATAGGTTTTTAGCTTTAACTGCACAGAGCACAGGTTAACTAATATATAATGCTACCGACAGCTACTTCCTGTTGCCTCTTCTCCTTCACTATCCCACTCGCTTCCCATTTAATCCCCACTCAGACACACTCCAGAAATGTAAAAGTTTCCAGAACTTGATGTAAATATTTTGTAAATTAACTTCAAGATTCTCAAGCTTTTATTAAAGACTTACACATCATTAATATTTTATATTTAATTCAAGAAACTACCCAAATTAAACTTCCTAATCATATTTCACATAAGTATTGACCTATATTTTATGTTTATACAGTTAGTAAAAAAACAGACTGCATGTGCATATGTATACATGTGTGTATACATACACACATACAAGAATTTGCAAAAAAAGTACACACAGGTTAAAACAGATTTTAAGAGTATGAGAACATGTGCTGCTTTCATGACACACAATTAAATTCATACAGTAATTTAAAAACCAGCCTACTGTGAGGGATCTATTCACATCCCAATCATAATATCTAACACTGAAAAATAAATAATTAGAACATAAAAAAATTCTAAAATCTAACAAAAACAAAGTGATTTTTCCAAGATGACAAAACTACTACACAAATCTACTTTGTTTTTATAGGAAGACAAAAACAATCTCATGCAGTTAATTTATGTTCAGGCAGTTCATCACAAAATAAATAGCACTGTCTTTTTTAAAAAAAAAAAAGTAATTTTATCAGAGTAACATGCACAGAAAAAAGTACCACCATTTTTATCTGAAACAAAGGCATCCAGAAAGGTCTCATACAGTTACCCCGATGAAGAATCAATTAAGTGAAGAGCTACTGCAAATAATTTTTCACTTTAAAGCACAACATGATAAACATACTCTCTTTTTTCTGCCATACATTCCCATGCAGGACTTGCTTTGTTGTACTGCAACCTCAGGAAAGCACGAGCACTTGTCAGAATCTATTGCCATTTGCTCAAAGTTTGATCCTAGAGTTTCATTTTTAAAGACAAAGACAGCTGATTCTCTCCCCCCCCCCTTCCCTAAGCCTTCTCCTCCTACATCAAGAAACGTCTTTAATTCATTTCTCATGAAGAAACTTACACTATTTTATGTCTCAGACACTGAACACATTTCCTTTCACAAAGCTGAATATTCTGACTAAGATTTTGCTAATGTGCATTTAGAAAGAGAAAACAAAAGCCCAGCAAATCACTTACCCTCTTTAGCCACGTGAAGTGCTTGTAAATATCAATCTCACCATCCATGCTTTGGGCCCATCTCAGCAGTTACATTCCCAGGGTTAAAAAGAAACTTTTGGAAGCGAGCGCACTGCTTTGTTCTACAGGATATAGCTGTGATTTCTTCCCCTTTCAACCCTCAACTTCTGAAACCTTCAGTGCCTGTTCATATTTTAAGCTAAATCTCCTGCCCCTGTCCCACGGTCTTATCCCAAAGGCTTCTCACAGATGTATATATAACACACAACTGTATAAACTTCAGGCTCTCCCCCAAACATCTGGTTTTTTTAAACAGCAGATCAGTTAGCAACAAGAACAATGCGACTCTGAAATCATCAAAAATATAACTTGCTAAATGATCTTTAAAAAAGGATCTTTCAAGAACAGTAGAAATCTGCAAAAACTGTTCCCCTTTAATGTTGAATAACAAGCTAAAAATTATTAAGCTGTCACTGAGAAACTATTTTTCAAGTAATGCTTTCTCTGGCTTTCTGTTTCAAGAGTGGCTGGAACTCATTACCAAAGACCCCCTATTTCCTGTCTCTGTTTTACTCCCTGTTTATTGTAACACTACTCAGCTTTCTCAATTTATTTCAGGCTCAGACTAAACCTAAAAATAAGCTCTGCTCTTTGAATTACTTGCCTGTCCTCTCAAAAGACATTATAAAAGAGGAGGAATTCAAGGACGATCCTGTGAATAAGTTAATGATCCCATAAATACTGCTATTGCCAAAGAGGCGATTTTCCATCTTAACAGAAGATGATGATACCCTTCCAAGATATTTGTCTGTTCCTGCTGAAGCTGAAATCTCATAGCATGGCAACTTTTCAAACTTGCAACACCAAGATAAATGCATATGCAACGCAATGCTCTGGCAAGAAGGGAAGTTTAAAAGTGTTGCCTGTTACTGCGGTGTCCTCTAGTGCCTCCACAGAGTAGTTTATTCATAACTCATAATTTTTTCCCAGTAAACTCCAGTTTTCAATGTTGCATCTCCCCCTACTTAAAAGTGGCTTTGGACTTGAACTGGGAAACTGATTGTTACACACACAAGGACAACTGCTTGGGCAATGCCTGTTAAGACCTAAACACAGCTGTCCCCATGGAATTTTTGTGATGATCTCAGAATGTTTAGTTATTTCCTCATTTTCTTCAGATTCTACAGCCAAAGTGACTCCTGCATTTAAGAAGCAGTAACACAGCAGTTTGGAAGAGCCAGTGTCAAAGTAGCCCACGACACCAATGACATACAGAGGACTTGAAGTCTGAGGCTGTATAATACCCTGAAAAGCTGTTCTTACTGAGACCTGCCTCACTTAGGCATCTACCCACATTCCAAGCTGGGGAAGTAACAGACATGTGATGAAGTTTCTGCAAGAGACGTGGGTTTTTATTGTTTCAGCCATTCTTGATCCTTTGGACCTGATGGAGCTCTTTGAGAACCTTCCATAACACAAAGAGGGAAGAATATAAACATAGACTTTTGGTTTCCTTTGTGTATTTATTATCTGTTCTTATTTAAAGTCACATGACAAGGAAAACATTACAATTTTTAGAAAGTTAGTGCTAAGAGTTTTCTAGAGGTGCTAGGATATCTAAAATCACCAGTAAATGTGATAAGATAAAAGAACTGTCAGTTCCAAAAAGCAGATCAGAAGGGGACTTGGCTTACTGTGTGCATAGAATGTGGTTGTTTTTATGCTATCTTAAAGCTGATGAGGGCAACTATTTCTTGAATAGTTTACACTGTCTGGCAAAAGTCTCAGTACACTGTCAATGGTCCTTTTTAAAAAAAATAAATTCATACTTAATATAGCACACTTCTCTATGCACTACAGCCTCTGTCATGGCTGATAAACTGAAGACTGAACAGAGGTTCCCTTGACATTAAATAATGAACTTCCAACAGCTTAAGGCATTTTTTCCCCTGAAAACTTGTTATCTAATTATGAAGAACAAATCAAACTTTATCTCACAGTATTGTGTATCCCATAGCACCACCACTATGGTGCCTCAAGTTCCACATTTCACCTGTTTCAAAACATGGGCTCTAAGACTCTCATTTCAGGGAAGAAGGAAACGCCTTTCTTAAAACACTCCACCACGCATTATCAGCTAATGATTTTGTTTTTCATATAAAAACTACAAAAACCTATATTACTCCACTTATTAGTGCCTCAGTGTACCATCTGCAGTTAGGTTAGTATCCATTTCTTCTTTCAAAAGCATTAAAAATGACAAACATACCTTATTTCTGCCCTGTCATTTCTGCTGGATTTCATGCAAAGGATTTCTGCTAGTCATTCTTCCTGATTAAAAGGTAAGTGTCTGAATTTTCTGCATCTTATCAGCCACGAATGTTGACAGCATACATTCCAGACAGTCACATGCTCACTCTGAGCCTGTCACCTGCATGCTGAACTTTACGTCCTGCTTGAGCTTTGGCCTGCAAGTTTCAGATACCAACTGAATGCAAATCAATTGCCCCAGATTTGCTTAGAATGCTTTTCCATCTCACTAGAAAAGCAGGTTAGTCTCCCTGAGCAGTGTGAAAATAAGGAAAATATGTTGAAACCTGAGGATTGCTTCATCAGGTTACCACTGCATGTTTTTCTTATTTTCAGGAAATCCATGTCTGTGTGCAGTTCCTCACTGAGCACCAACTTCTGGTTCAGTGGAGAGTTAAAAATTCAAACAAACAAAAATGCCACACTACTACTGAAAAACCACCACCTTCAAGTTTTACCCCACAGAGAGTGATCCAGCTATTGCTCCCTTCCCCAACAAATTATTTTTCTTAGTGTTGTCTCCAATACAAATGCAATTTTGAGCACTAAAATGTTTAAAGTTAAAGAAGTTTATATACCCTACAACCTTTATGAAAACCCATTAGGATTTCTTTGCCAATTCTCTACTTCCACAGAAAACTGCTGACTCCTGCCAGTGTTGATAAAAGCAAAAACTCAGTTTGCAGAACACCAAAGGTGCTAGTCACAAGAAGGTCTGCTGATACACAACCCATAAAAAACACCCAGCTAAATGACCCAGTACTCTGTTAGTCAGCATGTCAAATACTTCAAACGAGATTTTAAATGTTTCAAATAGTAAATAAACATGCTGCAAGAGCTTTGAAACTGGAAGTATCAGAATGCTTTAAACATTCAGTTAGGCTTCTCATGTCCCTCCATTTCAGGTCTATGAGGAGGGAAGAAATTATCCACAAATCCTCTTAGAACTGTGGAGGAAAAGGCAATCTGACTGTCTAGTGTATTCCCTCCTCCACCAACACTGAGCTGAGAAAGCACAGAGTTGTTTGTCCCTCTTTCTTCCACCCAACTGTGGCTTGATGAACATTATAAAAATGTATTTATTATTGTCGTTTTAGCAATTTTACTTTTTATTCAGTTAAGTTTGTGATAAAATACATGCTTTTGTGGTCTCTCAGAGCAGCACAAATGCAAACGGTCAATAGAGTTCTACTGCCATTGAATTTCCTGGAAAATCAGAGGACAAAGGAATAGGAATCAGAGCAGTTCTTTAGCCTCCAAGAGGTCCAAGTCCCTGGACCATAGCACCTTACTGCCTTTTCAGCAGTAACTTACAGATCACTTTGGTTTCAAAACCCATCAGCATCTGAAAACACTAAAAGAAAACAAACTTGCTCTCTTAGGCCAAGAAATGAAACGTCCAGCTATGAATCTTTCTGGCCTCATCAGGGGAGTCCAGCTGAGGATGGACATGCAACAAAAATTTGCCCATTCTCAAGAATTAGCATCAACTTTGCCTACATGTTTTTTCCAGTCCTAGTGTTTGGGCTGGTTTGGAAACAAAGGCATTAGGACCAGATTTTAAAAGGGAAAATTTTTTTCAGCATGCCAATTCACAGATGTCATTCTCATGCTGCAGAAATATGTGAGAGCTTCAGACTGAAGAAAGAGAGAGAAAATATGAGACAACTTGTGTATAAAGAAATTCAGGCCATTTGTGCAGAAAACAATGGAGGAAGAAATTCCTTTTTCATGGTGAGCAATGGCTTCAGGAATCTAGATGAATTATTTCCAGAAAGAAAATGTGTCTTAAGAGTCTTAATCATCACTAACAATAATGCCTAAGTGACAAGAGAAATAAGAAATTCTTGGAACAAAAGGAAAAAAAAATACTGCATTCTGTGGAAGAGCAAATTTGCTTTACTTGTGATAATTAAAAAAAACCAAAAAAACCATGTCCTGGGAAACAGACAACAAATAACATTATGTAGATACATGAACAAATAATCCTTTCCCAGCATAAAATACACTCAATCGTAATGGCTTAATTCTTCGATTAAAATCTGTATTTCAGAATTAAACAGATTTAGATGGCCATTAGTTCCATGCCAGCATGGTTAACCCTTATTCTCATTCCATATTTGGGGGAGGGGGGAGGTAATGCTTCAAACAGGTGCTGACATCTCTGGAGCCATTCCCATCTGCAGGCTGTATGATATCACATATCTCCAGCACTACCATGTCCTTTCAGGTTACTGCTCAAGCAATAAGTAGCTCTCTTCCCTTGGCTTGCACTAAGAATGTATTACTGATGCTTAGATGAAGTTACTGTTTATTAATTCATTCACAGACATTTGCACATTCTTGGCAGTTTCAAACATTCCTTGCCATATGCTGAAATGCTTTTCTCAGTCCAAGTTCTACAAGAAAATATGACTTTTTGGATGAAGCTTATTTAGAAGAGAATGTAGATTGTAAGAAACTTGAGTACTATATTTTTACATGAAAAGCAAAAGATATTTTCTACTTAGCAGAACATCAAAACCCCTGTGAACACTTCCCCCAGTTGTTATATGCAAGAGTGCACTGATACGTAGAGAAAATAATTAAAGATATATATTTACATCCTACCATACAACACATTACAATAATTCAAGTTTAGTTTCCAGTCTGAAAGGTTTCAAAGCACTGCTGAAACTACTAAACATGCAGTAAGTCAGTATATGAAACATTTGAAACAGGATATTTACCAAATACTTGCACATATATCAACAACATTGCAGGTAACATTTTGCCTCTCCTCACTATGACACACATCAGATTTTCTCTTCTAAATTTCAGAACAGAAAAAAATTGTAACAAGATTCAAACCAGAATAACCTGCAGACACACCTTTACAAGTCCTTATTTCTGATAAGGAATGTACAAATATTCATAAATTTCTTCTTAAGTATTTCATTATTTAGGAAAATAAAGCACATTGCTGATCTACTCATGAAGAAGAGTAGCATTCTAACATGTATGTACAATGTGTCTAAAATAAGTATAATTTGCTTCTGTGTTTGAAAGATCACAAAACCTGAAAATATATTTAGCTGCACTTTAACTAAATACAGGTCTGTTTACTGCTGTTATTAGCACACTAATCCAAGAGAGAATGAAATAATTTTGTTGTCGATACATTATTGCTATGTTTGTCATAACTCATAAAATTTAGCAAATGAGGTAAATCAACCTACCCAGATTCTGTGTAATCTGAATAGAGTTTATATATAGAAATATATATGGAAATTTTATGCTGTTTCTCTAACATTCAGGTAATACCTGAATCAGTACAGGACTTTTTAAAAGAAAACTTTGTCCCCATCTTCTTTATGTGACCATTACCTTTCCATTGTATCTGTCAGCACCATTGTTTAATTAAATAATTTCTCTTACCAGTCCCTCTGTTAATTACTTTATGGAAAACATTTTCCTATGTTTCCTCTATCTCCACTTCAAAAGGCAGATACTTAATACTATTTACATTTATGCATTAATGTTTGTTAAATTAATGCAGTGCATAATATTTAAATCTGTGAAAAGCCAAAACAACTAGAAATTCTAGTGACAGATCATAACGTGAAATGAAAAAGGGACACCATATATTACATCAGACACAAAAGGAAAGATGAACAGGAATACGACCTTTCTTCCATGAGTACTCTAAGCCTAAGGCCATAACACAATTCTGTTTGAGCACTTCTGGTCATTGTAGTTTAAGGTGGCTCTGTTAAACATTACTGATCGTTACAAAGGTGAAAGAAGCAGCCAAAACCTAATCTCATTTTAAGAAAGAGATGTAAATCAGCCCTACTCACTGCACAGCTATTTTAAGCTTTTATCAGTTCTTCACACAGAGAAGACTCCTCTGCTGAGAGCTACTGCAGTGAGCAGGCACAGGGAGAGGTGTCTGGTTTGTCTGGTTGGCTCCCAGACAAAACAGCTACAGAACACTAAAAATGTTAGGCCTGGTTTAGAAAAATTCCATGCAAGCTCTGTACAGCCCTGTTCCACCAGCTCCAGGGCACTCTCTGGTATTCAGAAATAGCTGCTCATAGGAAGGACGTTTCTCTGCTGTTTCTCGTGTACCATGAATTGCTCTAACATGCTTGGGGAACTCTGAGGCAACCAAATCTTCCAGTTCAGGGCTTCCTTGCATCATCAACTCATTGAAAAGGAACTGGAAGACTGGGTCATACAACTTTGAACTCTGACTCCTCCTCAGAAAACATAACCCATCTAATGTTTCGAGCTGGCAAAAATAAACACGAATGCTTTCAGAATGACGGCTTTTCTACACTATCCCAAGCAGGCTCTACTGCTCCATTTTCAATTTAACATGTGTTAATACCACTTGGCAACGGGAAGATTCAGCTATATATAGTTCCATCATGGCTCTCAACAGTTGAGTTCCACAGCCAAATCTACCAGCAGACAAATATACTGGCTTTAATTGGCACTGCTAAGATTCCCACTCAGCTGTTGCTGAAAAATGCTATTGATACTTTTATAAAAGCACGTTTTCAAGTACATGGAAGTGCCCTGAAGTGCAGTCGTTTTCTGTCTCTTGCTCTGGACAGATAACTCTGTGAAATGAATCTCAGACAAAAGTGAAATAGAGAGACCAGTGATTATGTTTCAGCAGAGCACTTCAACACATGCTTAAAATAAAACTTTGAAGTAAGTTCAAAACTTCACAAACTCCACCAAGTCAGAATTCTGAACTGGGGTTTACTCTTTTAATCCAAGTCCCTGTGAAGACACTGGAGACAAAAAATTCCTTGATTTTAACACAAAGTGTAAACAATGTCTTTTGAACTTTAATCATGACCAAATAGCAGTCAAGACTCTAAGGAATTCATCCTGTTTCTGCTAAAAAGCCTCTGGTTTTACCAATAAAACAGATCATGAAAATAAACAAGGCACAACATATATCATAAGGTAAATCAAATTATATTTTAAAATGCCTCTAACAGACATTCCTCTACTATTTCCTATGCTCTTCTCCCCTTTCTGTTTCCTCAAATTTAGAATATTTAGAAAGATTTTCAGACTTAGGCTTCCAAGAAACAGAAAAAAACCACTAACCCTGTAACGAGGAAAATACTAATGGGTTTTCAAAAATCAACACTTTAAGGGTCAGTAAATAAAACTACATCATGAAGTGGTACTTTAAACACAGACATTCCACTAGGAGGAAGATTGTGTTCTGTAATCCTGAAAATGAGGCCTTCACTCATGCTCAAGGACCATTATAAGAACAGTAGTGTTCCTCTTTACTCAGAAAAGAGTTCCATAAAGATGTTTGGAATAAAAAACCAGAATTAAACAGCGTAGAAGTTCAGTTAGAGTTATGAAACTGTAAACAAATATATTCTCTCGTAGCTCACAGAGCCAAACACAGTCAGTTGTTACTGCAGCAATTAATTTTTAATGCTGAAATGACTATCTGCTTTGTGATATGTCACGTGGTCACTGGCAATACTAAAATATTTAACAAGAAGCATTGATACCATCCACAAGTTTGTTTTAGACGAACTGTGCATGCTAATCCCCAGGTCTTTTTGTTCTCTTTTTAAGGCCAAAAAATTTACAATCTTAAAGCCATGTAAAACACTTTAGACACATTCTTTGAGGCAGAATTTTTTAATACAATTCTTAAGTAGTTAAAAGTCTATCATTAATAATTTTTTATTTAGGTTTGTCAAAAGATTTGTGCAACCGCAGCATCTATAAAATCCTCATTCTATGGTACACAGTAATAACCTTTCTAAATTCAGTGTTAACTTTGTCAAACCTGTTTCATCTCTCTCAGAGCAGCGACAGCACAATTACTGTGCCCAGTTATACTGCAAACTCAGGAACCTGATATGTTCATAGATCCAAAGGAGCCTTTCCAAAAAGCACACCTCCAGTTCCACAAATGGTGTGCCTCTTCCTTAGAGAAAAATAAATCACTAATGGTTCAAGAAAAAGAATAAAGGAGATGTTCTCAAAAGGGCAAGTAAACAAGGCAGTATCAGGTATGAAACATGATGTCAAATATCTGAATTTTCCCACAGATTTGGTATTCACACCTAGAGCAGGCAGACCAAAGAGCATAACAGTTACCATGAGTTAAAAAAAAAAAAAATAATCCAATTGATCAAACCACCAAACATAACTTGGTGATATTTCATGTCTGATAAATTCCATAGCTTGCTGCTATGGAACTGAACGAAGGTGAGATCAGCTCTAGCATCCATAATCATCACAGAAACTTCCTGACTGATCAGTAATTCCATATTCTGCTCAAACTCAAGTGCTGTTAAATGCTGTTTGATACTATCCAGCAGGAATGAGTCTCAGTTCATCTTTCTGACTTCCCTTTCTGTGGTTTCCCATAAAAGCAATATGGGGCAGTAGCAAAACACATACTCAAATTATTTCCATAAGGCACATCGTTTGTATTCTTCATTAACAATGGCAGTTGCAACAATTTTTTTAATACTATATTTAATTACACATTTAAGTGAAGAAGAATCATAAAATAACACTCTCTTCTTGAATGAAGCATGCTTATCTGCTTTTAAAAATAAACATCGGATTGCTTTTTTTCTCTTTAGTTTCCACTGCATGCCTAACCAGTATGAGCTGGAAATATTTTTGACACCTATTTATGCAAAATGTTAGAAACAAAGCAATTGCTGTAGTCTCTAAAGCTATTCAGTTACATGCTAGAGCAGCCCTCCAGCTTCAAAGGAAGGTGCATGGACCTCCAAAGAAAACAGACGTGGAATTAATCATCCACAAAAAAAAAAAAGTCCCTCTCCAACCTGCAATAGCTCTAAAAAAAAAAAGCTCAAAGGCATCAGTACTCCACGGGAACACACAAAAGCTAAAGCAACCACGTGTGTGAGGGGATGTGTGTAAAACAGGGGAACCCACATCCACAGAAGAGGCTGTTTAGGCTTGTAACCAACACCAGCTGTGAGAGAGGAAACGTGTAACTGTGAATGTGTGTGCACATGTCTGTGGCATTTTAACTTTTTGGAATTAGTTTTAGGGCTTCATTTAGAAATTTGTAGGTGTTCCTTAACATTTCTTAAGCATCTAGTATCATGGTTTATCTAATGTATTGCTGATGTTGGTTCTAAAGATATAGTTTCCTGATCTCTAATTAATTATGTTTTAATAACTCAGCAAACTGTTTCCATCCTGATGTGTTTAAACCATGGCAATTGAGTGAGGTTTACTTAATGCCACTTCTGCATTTCACAGAGTAATGATTACCAAACTTCATTGGAGGCTTCCAATGTGAATGGATTCATGGAGACAGAGTTCTCATTCTCTATAGCTTAGTACCTCAACAGTCCTTATCCACATATTTAAGTGTCATGTTTCATAGCTCTGGGCTGGAATGAAAGAAATTTCAGCATGGGACATAACTACGAAATACATATTCCATTTCACTGAACTGACTTAAATTTTATCAGATTTCTTCCCAATTTCCAAGTGGAACTGCAGCTTGTCAGTGGAGAAAGTTCTCCCAAATTCAAAGGTCACGGAAGTTATGTGCACGCTTACAAATTATTTGCACTTAAAAAAATATGAGAAAGCTCTACAAATACACAGATTACTATCCATTTTCAAATAGCAGACACAGCAGCTGTGCCCTACCCTCCCTTGACAGGGAACATGGCAAAATATTTTAAAAACAGTGATCTCAACATAGTGCACTAGATATACTTTATGCCATCAACTTCCCCTGTTCTGTTGGCTCTGAATCCAGACTCCCCAGTTGCTTTACCAAACAAATACTGCTCTTGATGCAGTAGGAAAGGCTTTTAGGACATCAGTAAACTGCAAGTCTAAAAGGCAGAAGTGTGTGGCTTCTGTTTTGGTTGGTTATCCATGAAATAGAAGAGACACACATATATAGTTAATATGAGAAGTCAAAGCATCAAAGGGTACTTATGTTGCAGGACTGCAAAGTGAGCTCAATATTTCTGCACCAGAAGACCAAAAGCCAGATTACCAGATTCAAACTCTTCAACTTGGTGGTCTAGGGCTAACTTTATTGTGAACAACTCTGAAAATTTATGTTTTTTATGCACTAAAACATTGCAATAACTTGAATACACATAAACATTTCTGCTAAGGCAGGAATTCAGTAAGAGCTGGCCTAGGGATATCTAAATACAAAAGCTAATACTATAAATCCAAATCAAACATTGCCTACACCTTTTGTTTTCAAACCTGGTACCAAATTCTCATTCCTTTCTCTCATATGGACCCAAACAGGATTTTCCAGCCACAGACCTGCACTCTGTGAAGAATGCCAACAAACCAGCAGCTGACAAGTCCAAACAAAAGCAACTACATTTCCAACAACATCAGGTTACAACTGACACACGGTAGCTACAGCAGAAGGTAAACACTAAAACATAAGCCAGAGGACAAATTACATAAAAGGTCACATCCATTGACAAAATCAGAAGAAAATCCATTCACCTAGAAAACTTTTCTCATTTTGAGACAGTGACAAGTAGCTTTTACACCTGAGGAACACCACCATTCACTAGCAGTGTCAGGCTTGGTGTTGTGGCAGTCTTTCCCAGTACAGCCAAAGGTTTATTGCCCATCTATCCCAATATGAGTGTCTCACCTGCAGAATCAAGAGTTTTCCTGGATTTACTACCTCTGCCTGGTGTACAAGATACTCTGGAGGTTTGTAATATGGATAGTGAAAGGAAAGGACAGAAGAATCATCCAGTCTGAATTTGTTCCTTCAACAGACAATGACACTGCATTCCAAATTGATACTTTAAAAATTTAAAGTTTTCTAACTATTTATAAATTTGTTATCTCCAGCAAAGAATGAACCAAAGTAAACCAAACCAAAAACAATCCACGAAAAAGGCAACCTTTGTTGTAGTTAATTTTTACCATCCTTTCTCTCACCAGGGACAAAATAAGGTATTTTATCAACTTCTCATCTGCATTGCTCTGGTAATCAGCACATAAAGCAGTAATATGAAAATACTTGAACCAATCCATTGTTTCCATTGCAAACAAAAGGGAAAAGCTCAAATAGCTACTCACCAGATTCTCTTCAAACCACGCCCGCAGACACACTGCTGTGGCCCCTGGAATTTGATTTCTCAATGCCTCTTTCTCCTGAGGATCCTCCAGCATTTCCAAAGCCATCTTTAGATCTTCCAGGAGATGCAGAATTTGAAATGTGCCCAAGTACACTGATGGAGCAGGTGACACAATATCGTAACCACCATTAGCATACTCTGTAACTGACTTTGTACCTAAAACAAATAAAAACAGGAGAGACAATAACATTATATAATTGTTTCGTAGGTGACAAATATACAGATACTACACACTACAACTTTTGGGCTTCAGATGCTCACTGACAAATACCAGTATTTCAGGCTTAGAAACAGTTGCATTAGTCTCTAGATAAATCACAAGCACTGGAGAATTAAATGTGAAAGGGATGTACAGAAATATTAAAAAAGAAATTTGACCTAGAAAACATTTGCAACGCCTGTTAAGGCCAAAACCTTTCTCTCAAGTCACCTGTAATTTTCCACGGTTGCCATGAGATGTCACTAACTTCTCAGCTACACAGAAGTCCCTACACAGAGCAGTGTGAAGCAATGTAAGAACAACTGATGCAGTCCTTTGAGAAGAAACTTAGATCAAAATAGATCATGTTACCAGATCTAGAAAAATATATGACTGTGGGCAGGTTTAAAACTCCCACAAAGAACAACCCACCAGAAGTTAGCAATAAAAATGGCACATAAAACTTTGCTAGCTCTCTAAATTACAAAAAGATCTCTAAATTACAACACCTCCCTCCTGCCAGCCCTCCAGCACCAATATTATTTTCTCAACAACATTAAGCACAGTTAAAAACATATCTCACTTATGGAAGGATTATAAATAATACAAATTCTAATATCTCTAAATCTTTTTGTCTTAATACCTTGTGTTTCAATGAGATGCACACTAAAGTAAACTCTCTTTTCTCAGTCCTGAATTTCAGACCTTGGTATCATTTAATATCCCTTTGTTTCTTTAAGAACTAGTCAGGTGGAAAACTATCTGCTTTACTTTTTAAAGTTTTTATTTACAATTCATTGCCTCATGTACGTAATAGGTTGTACAGATGTCTTCACGTTCTCTCTGGCATAAGCCATTCCATTTCCCCCTTTTATTTACCTTAATGGAGGGTTTTTTAGGTTTTTGATCATTCATACTTCACTGGATCCATATAGTGTTCATTAGAAGACTACATAATTGATGAACACAAGGGTATTGTAATAATCTCCTTACTATTCTTCATTTTACCTCTGTGTTTAACATAATTTACATCTTAGTTATGAAAGGAACAAAAAATCTTCACTGGGCCTTTGAAAATTATTTGCTAACTTTTTTTTTTCCCCCTGAGCTGACAGATCCAAGGGGATGCATAAATGTGTAAGGAATTCAAGTTTTCTTCTCGAACGCACAGTACTTTGCATTAATCAATGTTAGTTTGCCTGCTACAGTCATTTACCTACCATGATTCAGACACTACAAACTATGTTTGGACCCAATGTTTCATTTTACACGTAGCCTGAAACACAACTCATGAATACACTGACACTCTGGGTCCTAGTACCCTGAAATACCTTCTGCACCCACATTAGCTTTTAACCAAAATACCAACTGATCATTTAATACTAATGTTATTCCCCATGTCACTCAGTTTTTGAACAAAGGCAATATTTTGTCTCTCATTTTGTGAATGCTTAACTCTGCGCAAAGTTTGGGGAAAATTTAAATAATATTAACCAGGTTATCTTCAACCACTGATTTAATGACACAAAGTGTTCTGTCAGATCTTTGCAAAAAATTGTGTGGCTTGAATTCTGCTGAACAATGAGCGTGGTTTTTTGTTTGACTGTTTTAAACAATGTAAAACCAACCATCCCTAGAAATTTCTGAAGTTTTGCAAGGTTCATTAGTAGGGTTTTAAACTTTTTTTTTTAAAGCAACGCTAATTTTCACTACCAAAGTATTTCATATTATCTTAACCTCTTTTCAGACTCAAAATATTCCTTTTGATCCTGCTGACTTCCGCTACTTACAAGTTTATTTTAATGCCCCAAGTGCAAGATCTCATCTTAATTTCTGGCTAAGGCCATGTCCAAGATAAAGTTTCTTCAATATCCGGTGCTACAAAGACTGCTGTATGAGATAACCTCACCTCGTAAATCAACCTTGTCTTCCTGAATTACTTCCTTTTGAGCTCAGGATCAACTGACTGTTTTGCTGGACTTGCTCGCTAAAAGGTATTTTCTTACATATTTCTATACTCTCAGCCACTCATGACAGCTTGTTTATGTTTATGTAGTTCCTAATGCAGATTAATATTAAACTCTAGCAACTAAAAATAGCAGATTTCCAAATTGTGTAGGAGCTGTCTGGATCATATAACATTCATTCAGCCAGGGTGGCTCACTACTTACTTTCTGAGAGATGTGCACACAAATTGAAATATGGCACTGACTGCTGAAGTGGCATTGATGCCACTTGGAAAGATGTGGCCTCCTTGGTTACTGTGGATATAGGACTTATAAAATAGTTTTCTCACTCTTTCTTTTGGAAAACTCCACATTACTTTTTTACTATCTTCTGCTTAGCAAGTACCTTTAACACTAGAAAAGCGGACAGGATTCAAAGTTATTTCATAACCAGCTTTGGTAGTTACCCCTTCAGTGAACAGAGGTTTTAAAATAGATATAGAATGGGAAAAACTGAAAGGAGCATTCTGCTATGGAGCTCTTCATGTTATTTATGTGAGTACTTTTTACTTATAGACAAGAGAGGAACAAACAAGCAAAACTCCACACAGTCCAAACAAAACCACACAAACTTTCAGGCCCACAACCAATACTTCAGGTATGAAATAAAAGCCATTGCATTTAAGCTAAATACAGTGTAAAAAAAACTGTGCAGGAGTCCAGTTAATTAGAGTTGGTAGGTAGTTTATACAAACACACAGCCATACCATACATGCCAATGTGACATCTTTGTTCACCAGTCTAAATGTCTCACTATGTATCATATCTTGCCTCCATCCTTAGAATATCATGACTATAACATTCCTGGCAACATCTACCTTCTAAAGAAAATAACTTTAAACTCCATAGGAAGATTCAGTGACATTTTAGCATGCCTTTATTTGGTTTGCCTCTATCAAAACACCAGGAAAAACAACATATACTCACACTCTTTAATCTTGGTAAGTGAAAGAATGGTCACCCTTAAGAAACTCAGTTCTCTAAAGGTAAATATCCTTAAGTGCTGGAGCACAGGCAGAGCCAGTCAGGAATTATGTGATTCCCTGAGACTGGGCATACTCCATATGCATGCTTGAGCTATCCCAGGCTCTTCAACTGACTGTTCAGAGTGGTAGAATTCTAAGCAGCTTCACATTTTGCAAAATTTGAAATTGCTTTAAAACTGGTTTGCTATAGGTTGTTAATGTAGTACCTTTTATTCCCCTAGATGAAATGGAAAATGAACTCCCCTGAATGCAACAATTAATGCACTTTATACTAGGTAAGGAAATGCAGAAATACAGAGTTCAACTCAGCATTTTAATTCAGAAAGCTTCCTGGTTTACTGCTAAAATTCAAATGAATCACAGGCTTGATTCTCTTATTTGTTTTCCATGTAGTTTCATATTAAACAGGACAAGAACACACCCTGAAAAACAGAAGTGTGTAGGAGTAAATAATTACATTTCTTTGCATTAGTTTTAGCACCAGACAGGAAGAACTTGGATGTCCTTCCAGACTCATTAAAAAAAAAAAAAAAAAAAAAAAAATGCTCAGGAAAGATGAGTGCAGTTTTGAACTCTTGGAAAGAGACTCATTTTTTTCTTGAGCAAGTCACAGTCTTCCTGTGCCTCACTTTTTTCCAGGGATAAACAGGACACAGGGGAATCTTCTGTCATGATGTTTATATAATACTCAACACCATGGTTTCCTAGTGTACTACTGGAACACAATTAATCACCATAAATGTCCACTTTAGAGGAGTAGGAGAGAAAGGGGAAAAAAAGTGTTGAAACTACGACATTCCAAGTATCTCACTTCTGGCTTCCCCAGACAGCCAGTGGATGCAGGAGGTTAAATGTAGTTGCACATTATATGGAGGAAAAAAGTAAAATAAGCAGTACAAAAAGGAAAACAACTTTTAAGTTACACATTTCTTACACCCTGACCATTAAAGCACATTTTTATTTCAAAGTTCCTTGCAATTAGCTGAATGGCTTCAAAGAAACATTCCTTTTGGGCAAATACATAACCTATTCAGAAAACAGCACTCCCGGTAGCCTGCAAAAATAAGTTACTAAGCAGAAGTAATGAAAGAAGCAGAAAGGCTTGCCAGTTTGAAAATCTACTCTCCTGAGCTTATTTTCTACACATTTGTCCCTCATACAACTTTCATCTCTCTTAGCAGTAGATACTGTGTCTGATCTCTCACTTTCCCTTGCACCTTAGCTTCTGATCCCCTGCATTTATCCTTGTCACCTCAGTCTTTTTGCTCTAAAACTGGCTGAGTTTTAAAGAAAAAATCCTGGTAATGCACAGCTCAACAATCAGTGGTTAAAAAGAGATTTTCTTAAAACTGCTGGCTCCTCTAGATCAGAAACCAGCAAAAAACAACAAAAGCCCCACAGCAAAAACCAAACACTACATCTATGCTGGGTCAGGACAACTTTCTATAAAGCTGAAATACTCAAGAGTAACAATTTTGATATCTGAACAACAGTGGTTAGATTAAAGTTATAAACATATATTTTATCTGGCCTTTCAGTTAATCATTACACTGCTAGAGAACACTTTTTTACCTGAATTTTTACTCAGTGAGCAAATAGGTTGTCCAAGTTCTTCCTCTCTCCTCCAAGACTACAAAGTGTAATTTTCTTTGAAGCACAATTTTCTTTTTCTCATGAAGATAGCCTTGAAAATGTGAATTTATGTAAACTAGTAGTAAGGTCTAGATGGGACATATTTCAGCGTCCTCGTTCCTAAGCCTTCTGTCAAATGAGTGAAGAGGTAGCTCACACAATCCTTTCTTCTAATACTGTAATGCAAAATACATCACAAATGGTATGTTTTGAATCATAGCTTACATTAACTTCTCCTCAAATCTCTGCTTTTAGATCTTTAACTACAGGGAACAGTAACTATTAAGCTGGATTAGCAGGAAGCCCTAGGAAAAAATTTCCAAGCCTAGAAACGTTAATGACCACATTCAGATGCAAGTTTCATGCAGCTCAGATGATTTTTCCACTGAGCTCTACGTACAATCACACGTGGAATCTTTGAGACAATTTTCAAGAACTGCCTATAATTTCTCATGTAAATGATGTACATAATTACTCAAACTTTTCCCTTCCAAATGCTTACAGACGCTGAGCTGTGATGTGCAGCACATTTAGGTACTGCGTACACAGCTACAACAAAAAGATCTCTCCTGTCCAGAAACACAAGCTAAGCAGCCTTACTGCTGGTGAGAAAAGTAAGAGGGATTATGCAGTTATGATGGAGCTTTGAGGCTGAGTCTCTGTTGCAAAGGAAAAACAGGGTCAACACATTTATTAAAGACAAAGAATAAAAAATACCTGCATCAACTTTCTCTCTTTACTTTTTTAAATTACAAATAAAAAAGGAAGGTATTTAGGGCCAGTGTAACCAGTAGTCTAAGTACTAAGTACTAAGTGTACTAAGTACAACAAATACGTCTTTTTAGTACAAAATTCATAACTGCTTGTAGTAAGCAGTAGTAAAGTACTGGTAACATGAATACTATTTCATGAAAAAAAATTAGTCTCTGTAAGCATAGGGGAAAAAAGACCATTCATTTTGTGAGGATATAAAGGCAATTTGTTTTATAAAGATTACAGTATTTTGACTTTTAAAAAGACTCTCAAATCAATTTCATTGCCTTAAAATAGTGGACAAGACAATCTTGAATTTGAAGATCTCAAACTTGTTTAAATTTAAGTCTTAGAAATTGGTTCGCTCGCCTGTTAAACAACTGACTCTCTCATGTACTGAAAAACAGATCACATCATACAAACCACAAAAGAAGCTTTGTGCTTCAGATTTTCAATCCCATGGGGTTATGGCCATCATGATTTAACTGCCTTTCTTTGCTACATATTGTATCTGCAGCTATTTATGTTTGTTTCTTTTCAATCCTTCCTCAAAACCTAATACAAACAGCTATGATAGGTGGATTTTGGTTTGCACAGGTGCAATCCAGTGCTGCAGTTCTGGTAAACTGATGTGGGTGTCGAGGACACGACAGTATTTTTGCTGTTTTAAACTCACAGAACTGTTTATCTGCAGTCAGAGATGAAGAATTTAAAGTAGCATAGTTAAACTGTAAATATTCATCCATTTCAAACGAGTTTAAACTCTCACTTTCAAGAAATCTTCTAATTTTGTTGTTTTTCTGGAAAGGCAAGGGAAGTCAAAGACCAAATTGGTCAGTAAATCAGTTTGACTTGGACATTGAAAGGGAAACTTTGTCTTAGGCAAAACAATTTGAAAGGCTTATTTTTTGTAGAAGATCATCAAGTGTTTAGGAAACAAGTTCTCAGTGCTCTCAGCTTCATAAGATTCTGTAGTACTGTCCTGTTTACAGAAGGAATCCATCAGTCCTACAAACAGGATTCAGAGTCTTCACTCTATCCCGCGCTCAGAGCCCCACTATCTGTGAGAAAGTATGCTTAGGATAGTGAGAGCGTATTTTGGAACAGTAGCCCAAATAGCTCCAATGACCTCTGGCGAGGTTAAGCACTCAAAACTGAGGAAATTCCAAAGTTCAGGTTGCTCTGGCAACCCTGACTGAGGAATGAGTAGCCAACTCTGCTCATGCACAAATCAACACGTGAGTTGCCATGATTTTCACGTGCTTTTGAAACACAGATGAAAACAGCACCTGAACAGTTATGCAAGGCCTTAACCTGAGGGCTGCAGCACGTGTAAAGGCCCTACAAAACACGGTAACAAATGGCTGTAATGGTTATTTGAGTGTGTGCACAGTCTGAGAGGTCATGCCTTAAAATGCCTTTAACAAACCTAAAAGCTAGACCACAGACAGCTGACCTGAAAAGTTATGCATTAAATACATAGACAGTGAACTACGTTTTTAAAGTTTTAAAATATTTTTAGTTTTTATGCATCTGTTATAGTTGACATCTAAGGAATGACCTAATTAGCTTTTCTGAAGTCAAGTATCTGAAGATACGTGTCAGCATCTAAAACAAGTTCTAAGAAGTGTTATAAAATAAAGAAGTACAAATTATAGACCCTAAATATTTGTGCTAAGTTGTTATATTTTCCCCTTTAATATACTAGATTTTTATCTTTCCTTCCCCCTCACAATATTCTTGATACATAGTTTTTTGTAACTGTTACGACAGGAAGTAATAAATTTCTCTATCAAAGATCTCATTTCAAGTAATGTACTGTTTAAGTTCCTTTTTCATCTCTCTATTGCCATAAGATCTAAGCAAAAACACACTGTAACTAAGGGTTCAAAAAAGCCACAATATTGTAACTTCACAAATCCTCACCTTACCTAATGCAGAGCAGTAACAAGATAAACAAGTGCTGTAGATACATTATTTTTTTGTTCAGAAAAAAACTCCTGAGTTACTGACTGAAAAAGAACAGAAAATGAAAGGGAAATACACTAATCACAACTGAAGCACAGCCTTTTAACACAATTATGATTTATCTGGAAAATACAAGAAAACCACTGCAGCTGTAGCTGCTCAATTATTCTGATCTACAAGGAAAGAAATTGGTCATTATTTAAATTCTTCTGTTTCTCTCATCATTATTTTAACTACAGTCAGTTCAGTGCTCTAAAATGGAATTCTACAAAGATTCCTATTAAAATTATTAAAAAGTTATACACCTTTACCATAGAAACAAAATTTTTAATTTGAAAATATCGTGAACCTTGAGTGGGACATAAGTGATAAAGAAATAAAGCCACCTGGAAGTGTACAAATTGAAAAGAAAAAATAAAAGCTATTCTCCAGTCATCCTACCCAGGCTTTTACTGCCCATCAGCTGCATGTCACCCAGCGTGTATTTCAAATAAGACCCACTAGCACCCCCCCAACACACACCACAAAAAAATAGGATTAAGTGCTTTCTGTCTGGTCTGGACAATTTCAATCCCTTCTGAAGCAGAACAGAGGTGTCTATCTCCTTCAGTTAAAGTGCTGGGAGACTGAATGAATCCTGTGATGACCTGTGACTATTCATGGTAAAGGATGAGGTCACTAGGAAATATTTTGATTTCCTATTACTGATACAGGAACTTATTTCACAAAACCTGAAATTCATCCAAAGAGGTTCAAATGAATGTCAGTAATTTTTGTCCACTCTTGCATTTAGAATCCAGGTTCAAATCACTTAACTAGCAGTGATTTAGTAATCTAACACATCCAGGGTCATAGTGTAGCTCTGAAACTTAAACTCTGTTGTTTTCTTAGTAAAATTATGATGGGGCAGACAATAAAAGAAAAAAAAAAGAAGAAAAAAACACTCCACAAACAGGTCCTCCTCCAAAGTCTGGCAAGTATATCCCATGAGGAAAACACATTAAACTTGAATTAAAAACTTGTTCATCTCTCAAGTACAATTACCTCTAAAGGTCTCTTTTTCAACAAGGGTGTGGGAAGTGGTTGGGTTTGTAGCACATAAGCCAAAGCCATGAACTGAACATTCTGCCACCTCAAGAGAAGGGAATTAAAACAAGCATACTTCTTGGACAACTTTTTAATTATATTTACTTTGTAATCTTGCAGTGCTAATACTGTAATATTAGTAAGCATCCATGTGATAACACATTTAACTTTCTCATTATTTTCCAGTAAGTAATAATTGAAGGAGCTCTGGTTAAAAGCAAACTCAATAATTACACTGATTACTTGGTGGATTTGAAGAGACTCTGGAGCTGCAGTACACTCTAATATTGTGACAGGAGCTTTTCAGTCTTACAGTTATGGTCATTATTCACAAAGGGAAACAATGGATTCCCAAACCGTTGACAAAGAGAAGCAGTTTGACATAAAATAAACATAAAATAAAAATTATTTTAATTCATTGGGATATATTACAAAGAAAAATAACCAAAATCTACAGCCCTACAAAGCAACAAATTTTAATAAATGGGTACAAGCTGAATAAAAGGAAGAGTAATGACTTGGTTAAACCTCAGAGGGAAGCAATGCCAAAGTCAGGCACCTCAAACAAAGAATGGGTAGATGGACCTGACATATGGGTGCTTTCTTTAGAGGAAGCCTCTGTTTGGAGTGCAAGTCATTCCAGCTAATGGGTAAGTCTTGTCCATTGACAATCACATTAGCCCTTTTTGCTATTTTAGTCAAATAAGGCTAATCATTTAGCGTGCCTAATTTATATAGCCATGAGGGTGGGTTATCAGCACAGATGTACTGAAGCATAAAAGACTTGGGAACACTGACCTATCTGTCAAATTTGATCAAGCCCAGTGAAATTCAATTTGTTAATCTTGCTTCACAATCCTACCCTCATGCACTCTAAACACTAAAACATTTTGTATTGCACTGAGGAACACAGTCTACAGTGAGATTTAGTTGGACTAATCAGACTCACGTATGAGTGATGTTAACAGTTGGAGCAAGGGATATGACTTTTAGAATTAGAAGGCTAAAAGTAGGACTGAAAATCTGTAAATATTGGTAATATGTATTTGCATGCCCAGCTCTTACCTTAGAGTGCAAGACAACAATGTAATACTTTAATAGTAACTGCAGAAAATAAAAGAAATCAGGAACGTTTTCTCATTAAACAGAGAGGATGCTGGTTTTGAGTGTATATATATACATACATACTCAAGCTTCAAAAATTAACCAGGGCCAGATATTCAGCTCTGGACTTCTCACTTCTCTAAAATAGGGATTAATACTAATTTTGTGCCTAAAGCCAAGGTTTCTGAGGTCAAGAGAAGAGCATAGCTCTCCTAGTACCCACCCAAAGGAAACATCTTTTCCATCACCTACCTAAGTTTACCTCAGTCATGAAGTTTAGCCTTGGTCTTTGAATCCAGTACTACCCAGAGATGTCCATGTTTCAGTGAACTGAAATAGCACAAGCTCTTAGCAGTTGATTTTTTGCTGTTTCCAGTTGACTCTAGGAGTGGCTACATTTGTACAGATTATTTTTCCAACATTTGCAAACTATGGCATATGTAAATCTGCAGTTAGAAGAATCTCAGTCCTGGTTTGTTTCATGACACTCATCCAGTTATCCTTCTGAAGGAGTTTTCTACCTTATTTGTTCTCTCAGCATACAGGACAAGAGAACATTCCTGTTTTCCAGTCCCTGCCCAAATTGCAGACAGAAGCTTACTGGATTGAATTAGAGAGAATCAAACTTGAATAATCATTATGGTCCTCAATTTGAGACAAATTGGGATAATAACTGTATCCAAGTATAGACTCCAGCAGATGCATTTGGTCCTTAAATCATACCAGAATATTCAAGAAATAGTTCTGGAACACAAAGAACATCAGCTAGAGGAGAATGACCACAGCAGACTTAACCTGTCTTAAAACATCTTATCTATTTCTAGTTATGAAGAATAATAAATAAATGAATAAGGTAAAACAACCTTCCCAACTAATTGAGCTTTTACTAAGTAAAGGACTAAAACAATATGATTCTTTATTGGTACAGGTAGACACAATTCTGAATCATAGGGAAGTATTCAATTAACATTGATGAGACTTGACAGATGCACTGTCTGGGAAATATCTTGGTTCTCCTCCCATTAGATTTATTTATATAAGCCCATTTTCAATGTTACACTGATTATCAGTGAACATTAGACTAAAAAAGTAGGTAATGTAAAGCCACAAAGTCAACTCTCTTGAAGAGGTTGCCAATCTGCTCATGACCTGCCCATGCACTTTGGAAACAAACTCCACATACCACTGGCATGCCTTTTTGTTTTAGAGCTTGGTCACCAACACCTCTACAGAACAACTGTGAACAGGACCTGCATGCAGCTGGTTCACACAGAACAGCTCTTCCAGCATTTGCTTTGCTTCTCTGTATCATGATAACTCAGTGAGGGAGTTAAAAGTGATGTTGTTTGGAAACCTGGAACAATTTATCATAATTAAATGCTAAAATGTAATGGCACAAACACTCTGAAAAGGGTGTGTGGAAAAGGAAAAGAATATGAGAAACAAACAAACAACATAAAATCTGTCTGCTGACCTCAATTATTTTCCTAGCATGAAACCTAGAAAAAAAAAGTGTATTTCTTAGGCAGTCATATATTGCCATTTAATCAGTTATGCCACATATTATGAGGCTATCTTTCCATAACATGGAAACAACACCCAACACTAAACATCTATTGTCTTTCTCACAACTCTGACGGTTCCTGGAAAAAAATAAGTGTCTAATTTGAAAATCAATTTAAATATAAAAACTCTTTTTTCTTTCTTGAGTTTTCTGAAAAATGGAATCAATCAGTGCATCCATGATATCATCAGTGTGTGCTGAGCTGGGTATAAATCATCACAGAAGAGAGACACTGAGTTCCACATGTATGCAGGTAATTTGTGGACAGAGGTTCCATATCCTCATTAAACAGACATGGCCTTCTATGCTACTTTGGTTACTTTATAGCACTAGCCAGAATCATAATCCAATGTTTGCAGTGGCTAAAAAAACATTATAGTTTCCTAGTTTATGAGTTATGGTTTGGGACTTGTTTTACTTGTTCTCTCCTTAGACATGTAAGGGGAGTTCAATGCTTCCCTGTTTATATGTTATGTGAGGAGTGAAAAAATAAAATCCCAATTATCCTCTGTTGGTTAAAATCTTGTTTGAATAAGGTTTTGCATTCATAAACAGAAGGGAGAAGGAAATATATATCTAATTTTTTCCCTATTTGTCTAGGGCTTGTTCCATTGATGTGAAAAGTTATTTGTGTAGTTACATCTATCATGTATTGACATTCACAATTAGCAGTCTGTTAAAGCTTACACATTTAGAATGAAGCGAAGACTCATATGTGGGTGAGAAAAAAACCCAAAACCTTGGAGATTCTTTAAACTAAAAATCCTGGATAACGACTTCCAGACTAATCACAGCTGGCCAGGTGGTGAGGTTTGAAGCTCCACATTAGTCTCTGGATAGAAAGCTCCAGTGGAAGAGCAGGAAGAAGATGAGGAAGAAGCAAAACTGCAGCAACAAGAGGCTGATGTCATCATCATCATCATTAGGGAAGAAGGCACAGCATGGGTGTCACTATTTAGATTTCTAAAGCTTTGCTGAATTCTTTCCCATTGTGCACAGGTGAGAACATGGCCCTACCCAGACACTCCTTTTAGGAGCTGACACTGAACGTGTGTGAGCACAAACCCCAAGGCTACCGAGGCCTAACCACAGAAATTAACTTCTCTTCTTGAATGCTGTAATGTTGAGAGAAGATCTTTTAATTGCCTTACCATGAGAGCACCAAAAGACAGCAAATCCTGTCTTGCATCATAAGCCTTTCCAGTGGACAGCTGGGTAAAACACAGTTCTTAGCTCCACTTCTGGATATAAATGTCGACAAAAAGATACACATTCTAACTCATTAGGCTGTGAAGATAATTGTTAGGCAAACTATTTTGAATATATACATCATAAAGAAAATTATGTATATTTTTATATATACACACACATTTTTATATACCTATGTGGGCTTGTGTGTGTAAAATACAGATATATACTACCCAGCTAACCAGAAGGCTCGGTGAAAACTGTTTTTAAAGCACACTGAAATAAAAAACTAACATATACAGTATGGAATGTTACCACATGGCTGAAGATGTGTTTAAGTTACCATACAGCATTAAAGCAAAATAAATCTCTCTTACTTCAATATTCACGTGTCTGAGGGGGAATTGCAGGCTTTCTTCCTTTATTTTACTTTCAATTTTCTTCACTTAACTATTGAACCAGAGTGTCAATAGTGAAATCTGTGTGTCAGAGAACTTGATAAATTCAGAATAATTATTAAAAAGTAAAAAAAAGAGAAACATACTTAATCTCAAAATAATATGGTGTAAAATAAAGCATTATTATACCTGCAATGATGTCATCCATCTGCTCCAAAGCTGCCTCCAGCATATGACTCGCGTCAGAAGCCATCATCTGGGATTTCTTCAGATCTCTACTCTTTCTACTGAAAAGACAGATGAAACCATGTGTATTACACGAAATAACCTGACAGAAAAATATGTCACTGTTACGTTATAAATCAAGCCACAGAAACACAAGTCCATGCTAGCAAAAATAAAGCCTAGTAAGAAGAAAACTAACAATAAACCTGTTCCTATTCTTGATAGATGATTTGGGATTTCTGAGGTTTTAATTAATCATTGATTCATTTTTTGAAGAGACTTTACTAAAACAAGGAAAAGAAAACTAAACAACCTCAAATACTGGAAGCTTGAGATGCCCCTACTCCTCATCCTTAACTATGGCTTCCTAGATTCAAATTCAGTGCATCTCAACCTTTTGCTCTGTGGGGAAAAAAAGTAGATTGACTAGGGTTCAATAAAGGAATGGAGACATAAACAAAACTATAAACAAAACTCCCCCTTTTTGATTGCTGCCTTAAGAGTAAAGACAATTCTGAAAGTTTTTACTCCTCCTTTCTATATCCCTATTCAATCTTTCCACCACTTCTTTCATGACACTGAAAATACAATTCTTTCTGTTCAAATAACAAAGATGCCCCAGGTATGAATTGTCTGAAGTTACTGCTGTCTCTTTAAAACAGGATTAAATACATTCATGTTACCGTCTGACATTAAGGATAACAAACAAAATCTTCCAAAATGAGTCTCTACTTGTGAGTTGGTGTTGCTGGACTCTTAGACAAGTAGCAGTCACTGTTGTCAACATATGACATTTCAAAGGGGAAAATAATTTATGCAGCCCATTTCACTGCCAGTGAGAAAATTCCCTGTGAAATAAGGCCCTTTTGCACGTCATTTCATTGTTGAAGCATGAGACCAGTGCCCACACAGTGAGGAACATACTTATGCATGACTTTCACAGTGCTCTAACACACAACTCAAAATACTGACAAAGCCTACAAAGGGTCACAGTATTTTCATTTCTCTTCCATGAAGGGTGCAATTCAGCCTTTTGACATTCAGTCTTCTGACACAGCAAGTTTTAAGATCTGTATTTAAAAACTGTTCAATTTTGACAGCTTTCTAAGCCTCACAAAAGACATCTGTCTGACAATGGATAGACATGTCCTTCAAATGACTCAGGTTGTAGGTAAGTGCATAGGCAATGGCCCTATGTTTGTGGGGCCTATTTGTCCAGTGCTACTGAAATGCCATTAATCTGTATTTATTGTGTCATTACTTACACTAAGAAATCAAGTATTTTGAATTTAAATAAATATTACAATAATCTTTAATGGCAATTCACATAGACTTGCACTGTGTTCATTCAGTGACAGTTCAGGCACTGGCCACCAAGGCCAATTGCATGACTGGTAGCTAAACCACTCACATTTATTCTCTCAGCTGCAGCCTGACTAAACACTGGAATGTAGAATCAGCACCCAGGATAGTTAGCTTTAAAATAAAATCTTAATAATTTTTTCTTTCAGTGGGACTGTCGGGGCAAAAAAAACAATCTCTAAAAGTACACTTATGACTGACTCCAAATTACTGCATCACAACTGATATTCAGTCTCAGTAATAAGCCTGATTCAATGAAAATTTGTACTATCAAGTCAAAATTATTTTCTTCTCTTGCAAACTAAGAATCCTGAGACACAGACTTTTCTCCATAGTCCTGGTGAATTATACACAAAGAAAGCTAATTTATTAGTAACCTCTGTATTATCAGTGCCCTATGTCCATGCCAGTCAATGTATATAACCCCACTATCTAGAGAGACAGATGCAGGAATGAGTCATAAACTACAACGTTCTAATTTGAACTCTGCCATTTATAGCTTGTCATAATGGGTAAGCCATTATCTAACTTCAGATCACATTGATCTGAAGAGCAATGTGAGAATGTGTTATCTTTAGTGTCACCCAAGGCAAAGATTAATGTAAATGAATGGTTGTTTATGGACTTTCCCTTTTTTGTCAAAATAATCTTTTAAGTAAGAACAATGCTAAATGTAACTAAACTTTACCAAAATACATGTCACACAAATATTTCATTTAATGGTACTGGAAATAACAAAAATTGTGCACAGAATAACTGGAAAGTCAGCTGATATAAACTTAAAATTTCAGATCCCTTGCACACATGAACTTTACAGACACTCCCTCTGATTCTGTTTCTCCAGTTAGTTGGTTCGGGGAGATTTCCATCTTCTGTTACCACATTTACATGCCACTAAAGACTTGAGAGATCCCCGATTCTCCACTGCAGAGAGCTTCCTTGCTTGCAGTATTTCCTCTAGTTCAAAGCAGCCATAACATCAGTAATAATCACCTTAGTGAAAGGAAATCCACCCACATGAGCAGCTGCCAGAGAGGCACCAAGGATACCCTGTGCCTTTGGCGGATGTGGCCACCAGCCACTCCCCCAGAAATGTATGGCCACCAGCTGTGCTGGTAAATCAGGACAGCAGACTGGCTCAAAATCAGAAGGAGGAAAAAGAGTGAAAAATACTAAAAATAGCATAGAGTTTCTATTTCTAGATTGCAGTCCATACCCTTCTTTGCGCTGTAGGCTACTTCTCCACGGGCTTAAAGCAGCTAAAACACAGCTGTTGTTACAACAATAAATGCAGAACTACCATTTTTCTGAACATCTAATATTTTTATATCTACTATTTGACCACCTGTAGTGACAAAGGTACAGAAAATGCTGATACACTCCATCACAAATGTGAAAATTTACTTATAGAAAAACCTTCCATCAAGACCTTGGCAAAATCCAGGATGTTTTGCTGAAAAACACCACCAGAAGTAAGTCTTCTATCTCCTCCCAGCCTCCACACTCAGCCTGTTTTCTCACCTGTACCCACAGTGTATTTGCTGCTTAACTGCACTAAGGTAAAGTAAAACCTGCTTACCAAACAACGATTTATTAATAAAAGCAATGTTCTTTGCTCCATAGCGATAATGTAATATTACTTGCTTGACATCTTTTTCTAGACAGACCTGTTGCTTGTGCTTCAGGCAAGTCTTACTTTCCCAGACACTCCCTTCTTACAGCCGGACTGTTCTGAGCAATACTGTGAAAACAGCTCACTAGATCTCCTGTGTTTTCAGTTACCATTTCTCATCTAGTTCTATACAAATACCTGTAATTATGGATTCTTTTTCTAATACTATTAAATAATAAGACACCTGTATCAATCCCTCAAATAGGATTCATCTATTTGCTGGTATTTTAATCACAGTTCCTTTTACAGTTTTCATTCCTGAATGACATCAACAGATGCAGAACATGAAGACTTACTTAATTATGTAAAAATATACATATATTTCGGAAAAAAAGGTTTTTTCAGCTTTGCTAAGGACTGAACAAAACCTATCCCTAATATTATAGTACAAGCTTTAATATTAGCAAATTCTAACCTTCAGGACTTAGTAGATTAATTTATATGCCAGCAAAATACAAGAACCAATCCACTCACCTTTTGAGGTCCCTAAGAAGAAAAGAATTTACTTTTTTGCCTGATCAGTTAAAATTCCTCACTATTAATAGCCAAAGTTTTACTATTAAGCAGACACAAGTCTAAATTATTACCAACCCTTCTAAGCCACACGCTCATACTAATTTAGAGCCCAGCCCACAGAGATATTGCAACCCTGTTTGTTATAATTACCTAAGTAATGAGATCTTCCAGGAAGTGCAGACAGAGCAAACTGGTCTGAATCTCTTAAATTTATTTTGTTAAGCTAGTTTTACCCTATAAGTCTCAGTCTGAGATTTGCATTTCAAATAAAATGAAAAAGCTCTGGCAGAACTATTGTGCTTAGAGTCAACATCCCTTGCAAATTTCTTAACCTACATTCTGTATGTAAAACTACAGCTTACTGTGTCCAAAAAAACCATAATATTTAACAGACGTATTGACTATGAACAAGATGTTCTTCAGAATTATGGAAAGCTTTAATTAAATTTGAATCTTTTACGGCTGGCTTGAACCAGCAGCTATCCAGAGGTAAGAATGTTAACATTTAGGCAACTCAGATGTTTTCCCAAGGTTGCTCCTAAAAATAAGGTTGCCAATACTATCAGTTATGGAGAGGGATGTGTTTTTTGACAAGAACTCCAGAAATCCAGATCTTTGGATCTCGTCTGTGGCCTACAAATTCCTCTGCCGTTTAGCAGACATAGCTAACAATTAACTACCACCAGTATTTTTTTTCCCTGGGATGAATAAATACATGTTTGTAAACTGTTTAAATACTCAAATTCAAGCATTACACTGCTTTGTACCTAATGGTATAATGAAATAACGAGTGCCTCGGGTAAGCTTCAGAAGTCCCCCACGCCCTTCTTCAACTGCAAGACGACTCCTGCCCTGGAAGGAAGAAATGTGCACAATTTCCACCCTCGCTATTTCCCACCTTGCTTCTCCCCCAGCCACATGCTCTGTTGTATCCAGACACCCCACAGGAGCACAACTGCTGATTCATGTCTCCCACTGGCTCCGCAGGACTCAGGACACCGTCAACTACAAAAGCTATAAATGCATATTTGCATCCTGGCCTTTTAGAACCTGCCATAACTCTCTAATTAAGATAATCCTTAGTCCTAAATAACCATACACAGCTGCTGGGAGCAGAAGAATTCCTGATGATCACTAGAATGACTGCCTAAGGAACACTACTTATACAGGATGCTCCAGGGCTACCCAGTCAGAAATCCTATTTCTCTGACAGGCTGAGAGAGTTGGAGCTGTTCAGCCTGGAGAAGAAAAGGCTTCAGGGAGACCCTCCAGCAGCCTTCCAGTACTTAAAGGGGGGGCTACAAAAGAGCTGGAGAGGGACTTTTTGCAAAGGCATGTAATGACAGGACAAGGGGTAATGGCCTTAATCTAAAGAAGAGTAGGTTTAGATTAGATATTAGGAAGAAATACTTTAATTGTGAGGGTGGTGTGGCACTGGAACAGGTCACCCAGAGATGCTGTGGATGCCCCATCCCTGGAAGTGTTCAAGGCCAAGCTGGATGGGACTTGGTCTAGTGGAAGGTGTCCCTGCCCACGGTAGGGGGATTGGAATTAGACGATCTTTAACATCCCTTCCAATCCCAACCATTCTATAATTCTCTGATTATGGTTCAAATTCATTTTATTTCTTAATACAGGCACTACTTGCTCTATTTCCCCTTCATATGCTTCACTGGAATAGGCAGAAGGGTAACAAAATTCTTTCACTGATTACCCATTACGTAATAAGTAAAAAGAAGACTATTTTTATTTTCAGCAAGAAAGTATGAAGTGTCCACACTAAGGCAGAGGGGAAAGTTTCATAGAGAAATACAGATTAGCCAAAGTTGAACAAAGACCTGATACTGAACTATTTCAGGTAGAACTGCTAAACTCTCTGGTCAGTGTATTGCTGGGAGTCCTTACATGAAGGGACATCCTTAGGTGAAGCACAGTGCAATACCTCCATGATGAAAACCAGTTAACTTAATAAGCTAAAGTGGCTTATACAGGCAGCTGGGTATTACCCTGGCACTGTAAAACCACCACCTTTGTGCGCTACTGATAAAAGTTAGTGACAAGCACTAAGAACTATGATGCTTCTAAACATATTATGCTAAATAATTTGATTTAAGATACAAAGGGAACTGAATGTAGTTAAATTTACTGCACTATGAAGTACCAAAGGCAAAGCTGAACATTTCTTTTCAAAAATAAACCCATTAAGTTTGCTAATACAAGTCTGAAATTCGGGAGAAGGAAAAGAGAAAGCACCCTTTAAAAAATGCTAAATCTGACTGATACTTTATGATGCTTTTAAGAACACAAATCACCTCACAGCAGCTCCTCCACAGGACTCATGGATATTGAGTTACAGTTACTATTGGTACCATACCCAAATTTCATTACTCATGTTTGTACAAAGTCTCATCCTTACATATAAAAGCTGACATTGACAGAATGGCATGTGCAAAGTGAGCTTCCTTCAGCTCCTCTCTATAACAGTTCTAGTAACTGAGAACCCTGCATTCCTTCAGTGTTGTTTTAAGCATTGTTCATAAAAGCTTAATAAAATCCTTCTTAATTTAATTTTAAATGATCAGATATTTTAAGTTTTCGGTGTTATACATGATATAAAGGAAAATGTTACAGCTTCCAACTTTGCAAATCTTCATTCATTATTTGTTACTGTATTAGGTGAAAAAATACCCTAATTATTTTAGTTCAATACTCATCTAACTACTTCCAAGTGCTAACTAGTTCAAATTAAAAAAAAAAAAAAAAACAACAACCCCACAATGAATAAATGCTTTGGATTTAAACTTCTGCTGAACAAAGCATTACCTGGTAAAATACATGAAAGTTTCTGAAGCAAAATGTGAACATTTCTGCTTTTAAAATAAACACAAATGTGAATGGTAAACAAAAGTCAGATTTTGTATTACAGTTTGCATTTAGTTCTAAGAGTTTTAGAATTAGAAAGAGTTGGATCCTCAAAATTCTGACATTTAAAATAAACTATGTTTATCTCTTTTTTTTTCCAGTCTCAGGTATTCACCGGTCTCAAGGTCACAGCTTCAAATTTTCTTCCATGAAGGTCAGCATTTCAACTAGATCTTTGAAGCTACTTAACTCCAGATCCAATGCCTGGGAAGCTGCACACACCACACCTTCCCCCCACCCTCGCCCCATGAAAGTAAATTCATGCTCTAGAAAATTGAAAGGTGAGAAGTTATAATAAAAGTAAACACAGAATTCATGCACAAATTAACTCTTTGCCCTGCAGTAAAGCAGAGGACAAACCCCTTGACAGAAATTAAGAGACATCAGATATAAATTATTAGCAGAAGTTTTCAAAGCTATCCTCTATCGAAATCATACAAAATTAGACAAGCTATACTGCTGGAAAGAACACTCTAAACCTTGAGAATTAGGAATAATATTTCTTATGGTTCATAAATTGTTCTTGGGCTTTTTTCAAAACTCTCTGAGGTAAAGTCTGGCCAGGACAACTGGATCAGGTCAGTTCCTTATGGAAAATCCTACTGTCCAATTTTTATTTGGCTTTGTGCATTTCAGTAAGTTGTGTAAATGGAAATAAGTTGATTAGAGGGAAGGAGCACCTCTCCTATGAGGAAAGGCTGAGAGAATTGGGGTTGGTCAGCCTGGGAAAGAGAAGCTTTGGGGAGACCTAATTGCAGCCTTCCAGTACATGAAGGGAGCTGACAAGGAAGATGGGGAGAGACATTTTACAAGAGCATGTAGTGACAGGACAAGGGGGAATGGATTCAGACTGAAAGACAGTAGGTTTATATTAGATACTAGGAAGAAATTCTTTACTGTGAGGGTGGTGAGGCACTGGAATGGGTTGACCAGAGAAGTAGTGGATGTCCCAACCCTGGAAGTGTTCAAGGCCAGGATGCATAGGGCTCTGAGCAACCTGGTCTAATGAAAAGTGTCCCTGACCCTGGCAGGGAACTGGAACTAGATTATTTTTGAGGTCCCTTCCAACTTCTATGATTCAGAAACAACTCAGCAGAACAAGCACTACTACTAACTTAGTTTATTAATCTAAGTACACATGTATAAATCCCACTAGGGATATAGAAGTGTACATAAGCTCTGTGAAACAGATTTTGCACTAAATTCTGCAAGTACCTTTTGGAATATTAGTCTGAAAAGGCAAGATGCTTCATTGAAGGAAGCCAGTGCCAACGTAAGGTCAGAAGATCTGATATCTCAAAGAAATGTAAGGAGGTCCAATTTTCAAATCTTCTCCATTTCTTCAGTTCCTTGATGTACACAGAGGATCACTGTAAAAATCAGCTGCTTTGCCAACAAAGAGCAAACACTCCTCAGCCAGTTGGCATGGTCTACAGAGCCCATGCTGTCCTTGGTCCTAGTGCCTCGACCTCTCATTTATTATTGCCTGCAATGTAATCAAGACAGGTATCCATCAACTTCACATGACTCAGAGGCAGAAACAGCTCTGTATTTTTGGAACTCTTACAACACCATAAGAACAGTCATGCTCGTTCAGACCAAAAGCCTGTCTGGCCTAGTGCTTTGTCTCCAGTGATGTTCAGTGCAACACAAGCTACACAGTGATCAGTCTCCTGCTCTTTTCCAATAACCAGTAAGCCCAAGACTTTATGAAACACAGACTGGATAGGAACTACAATGTTTCACAGGTGTTGAAGATTTATCTCATTTCTCTTCAAAGAATTTTTCTATAATTTTTCAGTGAATGCTATGACATTACAAAAAAAAAAAGACAAACAAAACCACAAAACTGCATTCTAGGTTAGACTGCACAGAGAAACAATTCCACCTAGACACAATGAAGAGAGACATTTCTTGTAATTATTTCTTATTATGAAATGGTCTGCTCTTGGGTTACTCAGATTATAAAGTTCAGTATCAACTTTACAAATACGATGTGAAGGCTTTTGTAAAGTCTAAACTCAGCTTCAGACATAAGGCTTAAAAATGAATACTGTAAAGACAACTTTTTGACTTTGTAAAGTATATTTTTATATCAGTATTTTTCCCTCTTTGAAACATTCTATGCAGCAATTTATAAATAACTGGAAACATCACTAGACTGGTTTAATATTACCCATCCTGCATTGTGAATACAAATATGCTGAATTCATACTAACAGGAACTGACAATATCAAGTACTTCTGTATAAACTGGAAGCTTCAGTAGCTATTTTGAGGAAAGTGTCTGTGGGAAACAAAGAGAAGAAAAATATACTTCTTCTAGAAACAGCAAATTCAACAAAATTCAATCTGCTTGGATTAAAAGCATTAAACTAGGAACAACAAGTGGATCACTGTGAAAGCACCACATTACTCAACATATCAATGAAAATATAAATTTTAACAGCTGTGTCAGTTTAACGCATGGGCTTATAAACAAAACATTCTTATACTGATTGCTTTCTGAAGATTAATGAAAATGTCTTTCTAAAAGGCCATCTTCAAGGTTTTCCTCTTTCTCTGCCTAAGGAATAGGTATAACTGTTGTGCCGAAATAGGTTCTTTCACCCTGTGTGCAAGAGGCCAATCTACACACAGAGTTGAGACATCTGATTTATTCACAGTTCTGTGTAGAAAGGGATGTTGGGTGCCAAATCCACAAAGCCAGCACAACGAGTACCAAAACTTTTCACTATTCATACATCTTAGCAAACAGAGGCATTAATGTTCATGGGCTACAAGTCACCTAGTCCTTTTAATAATGAGGGTTCTATCTTCTATTGGTTAATGATTCCACATTCCTTCTCTTCTTTTGAGTCACTGGGTTTCTTGGGTCATGGTCTGTGAACCGGTGGTCCTGATCTCTCCCTGCCAAAATTACCTTTTACCCAGCCGGAGCTGATTTCAGCACAATTGCTGGGTTGGCTTTGTAAGTTTCTTCCTTATCTTGGGAGTTCTGATGAAAGTCTTTGTGGCTTGTAAATTCTGTATTTTTTGTGTCCACTATCAGTAGCACATCCTTCTTCCCAAGCTCAGATCCCTAGGCCTGAGATCACTGAACCATGGCAAGCCCTAAATTTTAACAAGACAATTCTACTGATGAATAATTTATCTTTTTAACATCTGGACATCATAACCAAAAGGCAACAATTCTTCATGTCAAGTTAAAACTTGATCTAAAATGATAAATCTTATTGATTTTGCTCCTCCATTATTCAGAACTACTTGCAGAACTAGCCAACACTAAGGAAGTAGCTGTACCAAATACTGTGCCACAGCCAAATTCTAAATCAGAGGATGATATAGTCTCCTCCCATACTTACTTTCCATAGTTAGTGGAGTTACATAATTTCATAACTTTTTAAAAAAGCGTTATACAGAGAGGTAATGCTGCAAGACAGACAGAACAGTAACTCGATATCCAAGAGCAACATTTAATACTTTTAAGATTCCAATAAGTGAGAGAAACTTGTAATATCTCCCAGTTGAAGAAACATTATTACAGGTGGCAAGAATAATTCACTGTCCTTCATCCTTGTTCTTCCAGTGGATCCTAGAAGAAAAACGAATACCAAGATGCCTAGAGACAGATCAAGCATGCACTGAAACCAGAAGCTGACTTTAGAGGGAACACACAATGAATGCAGCCCACAATGAATGTGTGACAAGATATATAGGTCTCCTCAATGACCTATTCTATAGAGGAGCTGTATTTGCTCACTGAAACACATGTTTACCTAGCAAAGGATCTTAAACAGAATCACCTCACTGAAAACCCACTCAAGGGCTCAGTTTTTTTATTTCACATTCATCTATGTGCACTGTTATTGTTTTGGTTCCATCACCACAACTGAAACAAGCAGGTTAGGTAATTAAAAAAAATAAGGTAATTGTATACCCAGTTTTGAGTATCTGGTAAAAACTTTTCATACACTTAAAAGAGTTCTGAAGTGCTCAGCATGCTGCTTCCATATAGTAGATACATCCAATGGCAAAGGATGCAAAAGAGATCCTCAAACTCTACTGTTATATATAGCACCTTTTAGTACCAACCATGGTAGGTGTTCTCAAGTTCTTACCACCCACAAAGCCCATCATGCCATTTCTGCCAACCATTTCAAGGCATTTATTATCAGTTCTATAAAAATGTAAAATGAGTAAGTTTCCATGTCAAATCACGTTATCAAGGGTAAGCAAAATCAACATATATATATATTTCTCCTTATAAATTATACATGATATGAAGGACTGGGAAAGAGATAAGAAAAAATCACAGCCACAGTTCCACACCTCAGAATGCCTATTTGAATTTGCAAAACTTTAAAATTATGTGTCATTTCCAGATAGAGACTAATTGCTCAGTAAAACTGGTTCCCCATATGAGTCTCTAAAGCTACCATATTCCAGTTCAGTCAGTTTAGCTTACAGTTTTTCCACACTTGATGCAGAAAGCTTTTGGAAGTTTTCCAAATTAAAAAATGCCTTTCTCAACATGAACTGAATGCAAGAATTGAACCTAGAAGCAGACTTATTCATAACCTCGGTATTCTTCTAGGTTTTATATACATATTTATAATTTGAAGTTCAGGATGCTGTCAGCATAATTCATCACTGGGGTATATATAAAGGATCCCTTTTGTTTCTTTTAATAGTGAATCCCCATTATGGCATGAAAAACAGAAAAGTTAAGCTATCATAATGAACATACATAGGATTTCTTTAGATTCCTTTCTAGATAAGTATTTTGACTACTTGAACATAAGCAATGACCCAAAAGTATCTGCCAAAAAATAAAACTGTAGCCTAAAATTGATGCTACTATGTGTTACTTCCAGTCCAAAGTAAAACTCTTTCATATTATTGAAATAAAAAGAAAAATTGAAGTTGTTACTGCAAGTGCTACAGTATAGAAGCACCTGAAGCAGTATATTGTTATAAAGTTAGTCAGATTTTTACTGGTTCTGAAATAAATGGACCTTTGTACTGGGATAGAAACAGAATTCTTATATTACTTTAAGGGGCCCAAATGTCATTATAGCAAGGCCAGAAGCTGTAAAACACACTGTCAAAACCAGCAATGACACCTGAGGGCATACTGAGTGTCAGGCTTTTACACATCCTGTTTTACTTCAGAGTATTTCATGTTAAGACTCAGAGCAACTGAGTCTTGGAACTGTTTGAAAGTCCTCCTACTCATATTTGGTCTGATTGTGACCAAACCTATGGAGTTTCCTGAGGTAACTTAATCATGTATTTTACTGTTTGATAACAACGCCTTTATTGGACCTTTTAGTAAAACAACCACAACATGGAATTATTTCAGGCTAGTGACTTGCAAAGTCCTTTAATCCCTAACAGCTACCAGCTGATTTGTCTGGATGAAAAGCATCTCACAAGTTTCTTGCAATTTGGGGCCAAGTGACACTGCATCAAAATCAAAATTTTAAAAAAATTAGAAAAAAGACTATCCAAATTACTATCCATTGCAGGAAGTTGATTTTCTCTTCAGAATTTATTATCAGTTTTTTTAGTTTATTTAATTTTCCAGAAAATGGACTAAAATCTGCTTCCATACCAGTAATCATGACCTCTTTATCCTTTCATACTAAATTTGTAAGGAAAATTTGATTTGCTACTTATTATATAAGACATTTAGTCCCCTGTGTTTCAGCGGTTTTCCAAAACTCCAAGTGGAAATATACAAGACAGTTTTACTAATTCCAAAATAATAAAGATCCAGTCCTTTCCTACTTGAAAAGAAAAATATGGCCATATTGACAAACACTAAAAGACTGTTCTGTCATGAAGAAATTTCTTCTTCTCTATTAGTCCTTACTGATAAGGGATTGTTCTGCTTCATGACTGTACTGTGCTGCAAACAGTACTGTTTACTCTGTTAGTTAAGGAAAGCAAATAAAACACATTTACAGTAAAATTATATTTATGAGCATACTGCCTCGGCAAGCTGCCTAGCATGGCACTTTTATCAGTCTCAACTAATTTGGAAGCTCTTCTTCTAAGTACCCAAATCTGGGTTTCCAAAGGAAATGAGCAGCTGCTAGTCCCATTCGTAATTAGACCTGGATAATCAGCAGCTCTGATTAAATAAAAACTACAAATGACTGGTGAATCCAAGCTAAATTCACTCTGGAGTATTTATAACAAATCATTTACTCTGAACACAAACTCCTCTCCCCATGTTAAAAAAAAATATATATATAAAAATGCAGTCTTCCGAAGTCCCTCTTTAGCCAGTGGTTTATGTGAAATGAGAACCAGCTGCACTTCACAATCTACAAAGGAAACTGAAGATTCTACCAAATTTCCCAATTAAAATGGAGAAGGCAATCAAAGCAAAAGAGATTTGGACCACACTTCCTGAAACAGTTTCTTAATCCTTAGCCTAATTTACAACTATTATGAAATGTTGCATGCACTGGACAAAGTATGGTTGAGTAACTACTGTGGGCTATTAAGTACTTCTCACAGCACTACTGTATGCTCTGCAAAAGCAGGCCAGACCAGATCTTTTCCTTGTACAAAAGCTTTTTTTAACAACTCTCCTTTCTTCTAGTAACAAAAGTTTCTAATATGATTTTGCTTTTCTATATGTGAAGTTTGCTAGATCAGACTACAAACTGCACTTCAGAGTTTCAGGTAAAATTACTACTTTGGATTCATTCAGCTTTCTAAATTGAAGAACATTTTAATTCAAGAAATAGTTAACTAATCATTTATAATGTTTATGACTGAGATTTCCAGGTTAGCATTATCTGTACTAACACCAAAGTATTTTGTACATACACTTTTAGTTACAGAAGACTACTCTCGAGAAAAGAAAATACTCACTAATTTTGACTTTTTTTTTCAGATGTAATGAGTACATTTTTAAGAGAGTCACATATCTTACTTTCATTCTTATTTTACAACCAGTCTGTGTTTCTGGTCCATGTAAGTAACCTCCGAATTTTAAGATTTGTTCTTCTTGCATTCTTGAAACAGTTATTCAAGAATGTTCTGCAAAAGAGTTTACAGCACTTGTACCCTCACTGCAAAGCACATAGGAGGTTACAATCACAAATAAACCAAAGCACAACTTCATACCTTACCTTGGGCATAAAAAATTGAAAAAAGAGGTTTTCCACAAGAAGGAAAGAAACAGAATTAATACTAAACTTTAGGTAAGAGGCCTGGACTTAAACCTATTTGAAACAGTTTTTTTTTTATGCAGGGAATGTTATCACAGAATAATTGAGTCACAGAATAGTTGCGGTTGGAAGGCACGTCTTCAGATCATCTACTTCCATTCCTAGGAAATCACCATTCCATTCTTGGGTTAACATTGGCCAGAATGTCACCAAGGCATTGACATCAAAGATGATCTAACAGAAATTTCATATGAGCTACAGAATGATAGAACATTGTAAGTAAAATACGAAAAAGTCTTTTTCAAGAAGATCTTAATACATTCCCTGTCTAATACTGCAAACAGCAAACACCAGGAGAAAGGCAAAACCTTTGCTCCCTGGGATGGTTTGTGCTTGTTTCCTATCTAAAATATCAAATTTTCCTCCTCAAGGTCATTGCTAGAGAATGTTTTTCCTCTGCAGTGAAACATCAGAATACTTCTGTTTAAGAGCTGACTGGATTATGTGCATTAGTTTACCGCCATCACAGAAACACATTCATAAATCTTACTGCAATGTCATTAGAATAAGATGTTCTGATTGTGTGTTATTACAGCAGATGCTTCCATCTGCACTGTACTGTGGAATAAAAATATGATTCACTATATTCAAGAAACACTTGAATATGTTCCCCTGTCCAACTAAGACTTCTGAAATAAACTTTGGGTCGAAAATAGGGCAAACTGGAAACAAAATTACTTTTTTGCATGAGCAGTAGAGACAGAAATAAGAAGGCAATCACCAGCTAAGTCACCTCTGAATGGGGAGACTAACCAAACCTGTTTCCAGAAGAAGATAAAGGAAAACAGCAGTTCCCATACTGTAAATGCTGAAAATCCAGATTAGAATGCAACAGCTTAGATTTATCTTCAGTAATTACTTTAACTGGCACACAATCTGTTGATCTCAAGGAGTATGAGGACCTAACCAACAAGTGAATCATTCTCTATGAATATTCATTCATGTTATGTTGCTCTAATGAAAACAAGACGCACAGTCAGCAGAGGCAGGCTTTGGACCTTTGTCTTCCATCAGTATGAACTGACTTTGGTCATTCAGTCTTATTTCATCCCTCTACTTTAATTCAAGATTTTGCTGAAGGACAATCAGGCCTGCTGATCTGTTCTGTCCAAATTCATATCTGCTTCAGGAAACCATCATCAGCTTAGTACCATGTTCTTTGGTGATACGCAAAAGACTTCCCATACAATCACCAGTTCACAATCTGCCATTGCAACTTTTTGGAAGTCAGATACATCTTTTAGCATTCAAGGAATGCTGTCTGCCACATGCTATCTGGTCACCATCAGCTTTCTTATCTTTTTCCCCCTCTAAAAAATGCTCTGGTTTTCCCTGTATTCAGTTCTCAACTTTTATCTTCAGTTACTTCAGGTTTTACCTGGAAAGCTCGGCTAAATCGATAAACATACATTTTTATGTGGACATGAAATAAATATAAGAATATATTTTATGCATCACATTCACGAAGTTGAGAAAACCACTAATGGTTACCCATTTGTTTGGTGGTAATCTGACAGAGGAATAATGTCCTGTCTTATGGATGCGAAGATAAATTTTCCTTTTTGATCAGTATGAAAATATACAGCTTTTTGCCCTCAGCAACTTTGGGTCACAGGTCTTCCAGAAATACTAGCAAGCTACAGAATATTCATAAAAATCTTGCTTTACAGGTTATCAAATTAGAGTTTAAAATCCAGGTCGTGCTTACAGTCCTTTAAATGCCTACACTGTAACTCGGTAGCTGCACAGTATAAACACAAACTGACCTAAACTGGCAACAGTGCCATCAGGGTTTACTTTTTATATTTATTTCAGAAAGAAATTATCTTTGCAATTTAACTTTGTTCTCTACATCAGTGAATTACCAATTAAGAGCTATTGGGAAATGGTTTTATAGCAAATAAACACACGAAGATGTAGGGAAACAAAAGTAATGTTGAAGGTCACAGAGACTTGAAATAAAAACATCATGCTAAAACTTATAGGCAGAGGCATCTAGCTAAAAAAAAATAAAAAGCACCTTTACTTTGTTACTTAATGTGTATCTATTTAAAAGAGAGCTATGTAAAAACTGTAAAGGTGTGACAGGAAGAAATTCAAGCTGTCAGAGTTTATCAAAGACGTTATCACCTCAGAGCTGGTGCTTAGACAAAGATAAAGAAGAGATTGTCCAAGGGTGGGAGTCTCAGTTTCTTCAGATCTACAAAGTAGCAGGTGAGTTGATGGTACTGAACAGACAAAAGCAAACTGGGGAAAATTTAGAGAACTCAAAATAATTCAGGGCTCAAACTTTCTTAGTTTTCCAGGGGTCAAGTTACTGAAGCAAAGTTATTTCATAGCTATGAACTGAAGTCTGGTAAGTGATCAAGTGTGCCTCCTGGGGCAGCCATTGCTGCTAAACTTTTTTCAGCAGCTTAAGAAAATTTCAAGAAGTTGAAAGGATCTCTGATGATGAGGTGGCAAATAGACAATAAACATCTCCAAAGACTGAATGATGCCACTTGACTGACAGAAAAGTGACTTCTGAAGGTTCTAAACTACTGCCCTAAACGATGTCATCTGTTGTATTACTATTTCTACACTACTGGATATTTCTGGAAAACACAGAAAAGCCTTTCTTTGTACTGCTTGTTCAATGCTGACATGTTTGCACCTATACTGAGTGATCATTATCACAAAACACATTTCCTTATCCATAATTCTCTGCTTTGATAAACACTAAATCATCATATTATAGACTTCTAAAGCAAGGAGATGGTTTCATCCTATTCCTGTAAGTATCTTTTTTGGGGGGAGGGGAACTGGAGGACAGTGGATTTTTTGCTAATAAGCAAAGCCCCGCTGAGGCTCTGTTTTACCTACATGAGGTAATCTTTTGCTAATCTTACCAGGTCAAGGCTGTTTGAGCTTAAACAAATCCTTAGCTGTGGGGAAAATGAGCTAAGTTTCTTGTCTGCCTCTGAGTAGCCTAATAAGAGTGAAAGCAGTGTGCAAGTGCTTTATAAGGTTTTGTGGGAGTTTGTTTGTTTTGAAGAGAGAGACCAGAAAGAGGCAAACAGGAAACAAGTTAGGTAAATGAGGGCTAGAAGCAGGGCTGCACATGGAAAAACAAAGAGGTGGCTCAGTAACTTCTGTTCTGTTTCATTTTCCCATCTTTTGCACTCAGAGGACATTGTCCCCCTGCCTTTCCTGCCTGTCTGCTGACCCTATCAAAGTGTTCAGGGGAGGTGATTCTTAAGGTCTCCACTTACTCTCTTCCATCTGTTCTCTTTCCATCCTCTACTCAAACACACTCTTCCACATGAAGTCACATTATGCTGCCTTAGAGCCTGAACAGTCAGTCCAGAGAAACCAAGAGACTCGGTGTAACAGGCAGGACAGGAAACTGGGAGAATTGATTCAAGAGCCCAGAAAGCACTTCTCTAGTCTATGCCTACACCAATATATTCTCCCTCTGTTTACATACACACCCACCCTGATCACTTGTCCACACTGCTGGTCCCATGTGAAGACAGAAGAAGTGAGATCAGATACAGCAGGGGCGAGGGGAGGACAGCGCTTATTATCTCATCTTATTTCTTCCCTATTTCCTTCCTGTCCTGCCTGCTTATAGCAGAGTCCTCACATGGATAAGGTTGCTGGAGTGAAATCAAGATGGTAGCAGCAGTGCCCTCTGCCACCATTCCTCTAATTCCTCTACTTTCTGGGACAGCAGATGAAAGCAGCAAGGGAACATGGAATCAGGGAACAATGCTCCCAGCCCAATTCCTACCACACTTCAGTCACACAGATTAAAAAGTTTCTGCCCCCTCCCTTTAATTTGGGCCTTCCATAGGGCAGAGTCCCAGATGAATGACAGATAAACTGCTATATGTTTTGCCAAGACACTTGATTACTAGCTGGCTTAGGTAAATAAAGCATTTAAGTTTTCTAAAGTGATGCTAAGATTAGTTTGAAACAGTTACAGGTGTGTCATATGTCTCTACAGCAGATACCTCAGCACTCAGTGGTAAGACTAGTCTTGAACTATCCCTCAGCTCAAGTCTTGTTACTGGGGACTTGAGATTATTTTATATATTACAAATTGCATTTTTTTTACATATTTTTTTTTTCTCACATTCTGGTATCAAGCTATACTTGTTCTCAAGATGAAGCTAAGGTTCTTTTGAGTTCTGTCTCTGCTCTAATTGACACTGGGTTTCCTTCAGGTTCAAGAGGCCCTTATAATTGCTTCCAGCTGGAACTATGAGCAAGTGGACAGAAAATCCATACCATTTAAGTCCAACACATATATACTTTGTTTTGTCCCAATTTGTCCTTTCACTCTCCTAGTACACTGAGTTCTACTCCCAGCATTTTCCCATTAGGAAGACAGAAAGAAGCATAAAGATTCATTGGTTTTAGACAGGTTCATACAGCAGACCCAAGTAAAAATCAGGAACACAAGCAAAGTAAATCAATAAACTTGGAAAGCTGAAATTCTGCTTTCTTTACTCTCCCATCTACTCTTTCCACATTTCCACACAAGTTTCAGAATGAAGTCCTTCATGCACCTGGTCACATATTCCTGTTTGAAAAATCCCAAAACAACAAGAAACAAGAGCAAAGTGCTCCTCAGTATCCCCCCTCCTGCCGAAACCTTAAAATTAAAAATCTGAAATTGCAAAGGACCTTGATGACTGTGGAAATACAGTGTGCTGTACATGCAAATCTTCAAAAGCACATGTTGCACTGCACTTATGTACAGTGCAGTTACTGACATGCCAAATTGTTACTTAGCATCTTATTCTGCCCCATGCAAAACTGAGCAACTGATGATACACAAATGGGTGTAATTCCTTATCCTTCTTGCAAATGTTTAAGGGGGAAGTATTTTTATCATAGCAGCACGATAACATGAGTGCTGGCCGATGGGACGGGAGATCCTTTGACATCTCCTCACACTCCTACCTCCCTTATCTCTGCAGTGCTAAAACACCCACTAAAGTTTAAAACAGCCACTTTCATCTTCCAGCTGTTCTTTTCCGAATATCCTTTGAACGATCTTATTTCCCCACTGCAACGACCCAGACGACCCACATACCTCTTTTTTTTTTTTTCAGTCAATTGTCAAATACAGACTGGGGGCGGCGGGGGCGGAGAACACCTCGCTTCCACTTCAGAGAACTTGGCCGCAGCTGGATGTCATTACCGACAGCACCGAACCGACCGTTCCATGCCAGCAGAGCGGTGTATTTTACTGAACCGCCAGCCGAACTCAAGTTTCGGAGCTGCGAGAATAAATATTTCACTTACAGGAGCCGCGTCTGTTTAAAAACCCCTCCCGGCGGTGGGGAGCGCTGAACTCCCGCGGCAGGGCAGAGGAGGGAGAAGCAACAGGTCCGGTCCCCCCGTTTACACACCGAGCAAAGCGCCCCGCTGACCTGCTCCTGCTCCTGCCCGACGGTGCCTCCGCCGCCTCCGCAGCGCCGCGCCGGGACCGCCGGGAGCCGGGATAGCCGGGAGAGCTGGGACAGCCGGGATCGCTCGCCACCGCCTCCTCGCGCCAGGGGACGCCCGGGGAGCGCCCGAACCCTCCCTCGCAACCCCTCTCGATCCCTCCCGACCCTGGTCCTGATCCCGACCCGGCTCCGCTCGGGGCCGCCCCCACGTGACAGCGCCCGGCGCTCCCGCCCCCCCTCGCGGGCAGGTGCTCCAGGGAATTTCTGCGCGGACCCAACCGAGGGTTTGGAAAATTTGCCATCGGTTTCTGAGTTTTATTCTTCGTGTCGTTATTGCTGGAAGAAGAACTATTGACTAAAAGTACATTTAGTTTATTAACTAAAACACGCTACCCGGCCCGTTTTTCGACACGTATTCCCGCATTCCTGCATACCAGGGATTGTCTAGGTTAACAAAAACATTATATTTTAAAAGAGAAAAACAATACACTCTTTCTTCAGAGATTTAAAAATCAAGTATTTCTATACTTAAAGCACTTCTTATCTACTTTAATTCTACTAATAAAACAATAGCATTGGTCATTTATATTAGTAAAAGCGTTTCATATCATATTCCTGTTGACTCCTGTTTAAAAAACATTCTCCGGTGTTCTGTTTATGATGGCAAAAATCTCTGGTAGAGGAAGTCTCCAAGGAAGCAAACATTAAACAAAAACTCACGCTCAAAAAGTGTAGGATTTTCTTGTGCCTCTAGAGATTCCGGGATTACTTCTAGAAATGTGGAAAGTGCTGCAAGTTTTAGTCCTTGGGAGTTTGCTGGTCACTGAGTGCTTTACTGATCCAACATCTGATAAGGGTTTCTGGTGACCAAACAGGTCATCCCACCTGTGCAACACTGACACAGCTCTTTCACAGCATATGTGTGTGCCAAGTACTTCTGATGATGTCATTTTTCCAGTGAGTTGGCAAAACAAATTTAACCATTTAGCAGAAAGTGAGGCAAAGAGTTGGGAGTCACAATGTAATTAGCACACACTTTTCACTGTGTGTGGAGTGGTTGTATTTAATAAGCACAGTTTGCTGTCTTCCTTCTATGATGATGCTTTCACCTAAATAGTCTAAGCATGTTTAGTATGCACGATGTTTTAATGTAATTTTATTACTTATAACAATCCACCTGAACTTTAGAATCTCTTTTTGCCTGACATAAGCTTCCAGTGTCTCTGGAATGTTGAAACATCTCGTTCCCTGTTACCAACTGATGCACTCTCTGACCTTGGGAAGAATTATCTATTATTTCAGTTGTGTTTTAAACTTCCACGCAACACCAAAACTGTGAATCACACACCAGATATTCCAGATAAGGAACTGGACCTCACGTACAGAGAAAACATGCCCAAGGTGTAAGAGGGAGAGAATGGGAAGTGAACGCCTTTGAAACATCTCTGAACATGCCGAAGAATAATTAAAAACTGGCAAGAATCCACAGGCTGTGTATTAATTCAGCTTTTGAATTTTTCTTGTCTTTCCTCCCAGCTTTGAGGTAGTCATTTTACATGGGTCTTGAAGAGGAGTGGTGCAAATTACAGTGGTTGATAACATTTGCATCTGATAATGCTGATACCAAAAATTATATACCAAAAATGATATAGCACTGCTTGTTGCAGTATCCATAAACCATTTAGGAAAGAGTCAGTGGAATTTAGAAAAATCTAGGCAAAGCTGAGCATCTTTTCAACACCAGCCTGGTTTCCCCTCCTTTTCCTCACCTCACTGGAGGTCTAGGACAGATGTCTGGGCAACTTTCCATGTGATAGAAGCAGTATCTAGGACATTAATTTTCTCTGTTATGATCATGTAGGGTTGTTACCTCCTTTCTTGTTTATTCCTGACCTGGAATAGCCAAAACCCTGCTGGTACATGCTGTACCCCAGTGCTGGGCTGGGAGAAGCAGCGTCAGCCAGTGCACGGGAAGGTGAGCATGGCCTTGCCCTGGTGCTGTGAAGGGGAAGGGCCTGGAATGGAGAGGCTCTGCAATTACTACCACTCCCTTGGGAAGCACAGGCAGAAGCAGAGAGAGGCTGAACAGCACAAGCCAAACACAGAACACAAAACACTGTCCTGCTACTGCTTCATTGTTCATGTGCCATCATTTTACAGTTCTGTTTTTGTATTTCTTGACATTATATTATTGCATCACTGGAAAGCAGAGAGAATCCTAATTTTGGGCTCCCTTAAGCTTTTTGTTCCTGTCTATCCTGTTTAATATCATTGTAAAAAGTTAATTAATTCTGCATCTCTCTCTCAGTGTAGCGGGTTTCAGAAGCACTCCCTCAGCTGTCCTGCCCTCTTGGCTAATTACCATTCCAGAAGTCCCCCCTTCAATAAGAGTGGTTTGTTTCCCTGTTGCAGTGGTGCAGACTCATGACTGTCACAAAGCTGGCATTGTGTTAAGTCTTTGCCTCCCTTATATAACAATGAAGTTTATTCAGTGAGAACAGAATCATCCTTCTCGGAAAAGACCTAAGAAAAAAAAAGAAGTCAGGAACCCCAAAAGAGAACGCTGCTGGACATTGCTTTATTGACCATCTTCATTTCTTCCATCTCAAAAGACGGTGCAAAGCTGTCTGTAAGATCCCACGTGTTGCTCTATAGCAGTTTATCTTAACTAGATATAAAGACCAGGGTTAATTTTATGTTGTTAAAACTTACTGAGCAGAACTGTCTGAGTTTCTCTTCCTCAGTGTCACGTTATGGTCATTTTGACAATGCTGGGAAATCCTGTGTTTCAGTTCAGGGCATATTCCTGATCCTGCAAGTGTGCCTGATTGGTGCTTAGACTTATGCATTTGGTGGTTCTTTCCTAGTGCTATTTGGGCCATTACTGGATTATGCAGAAAAGTGGCAAAATGGCTCATAGTCCCTGAAGGGTAAGGGCCAAAACAGACACTTAGATGAGGGCTCTAAGTGACTGTGCTCCCTAGATAGAAACTTGTGGCTATAAGGCAGGAAAAAACATCTATGTTTTGATACATCAGTTTGCAGTACGTTCCAAATTGCTGGTTTATTTGCTGAAAGGTTTTTATAAAGCTTTAATTTCCCTGTTTATAAAACAGAGTAAATTAGCTGCAACTAATGTAGTCTAAATTCAGTCCCAACCACTCTGATATTTTACTATCAATTCATTCAAAAATTCTCATAAGAGATACCTGAGACCTCACTTCCTTCTTTATCAAAAGCTTTGTTTCAAAAAGACTACAACAAAGATTAGTCAGAGTATGGTTTCATTGCTTTCCTCAAATCACAGTCCTCATAGTCTGTGCAGGCTTTGAAGCACCAGCATTAAAACAATGAATAAATACTTTGATGCAGGACTGTGAAAGCTGCAGTACTGTGTGATCTCTTGTTTGTGGGGAAAAAAAAGCAATCCACTTAAATGCTCAGAGATTGCTTATCATGTAAACGTGGTTAAATCAGCTGTAGATAGGAAATAATGTATTGAAGAATCCTCCCCCATTAACTCAGTACAGCTAATCCATTATGTCTCGTTAGAAAGCATAGCCTGCCTTATCTTTAATAGAGATTTGTGGCCAGTCATGTCACCAATTTCCTCTGGTAAGGTGCACAACCTTCTCTCACCCTTCAAAACTTTTTCTAGCATACGTGATGTGCTCTTTTTTTAGTGTGTTTTTTTTTTGTGTGTGTTATTTTTTTCCCCACCTGTTGTTATTTGGTAGAGTTAATTTGAAATATTCAAGATGAGAGTTTAAATAAAGAAATTTGGCCTCTCTATAAAAGTGCAATTGAAATTTTTTTGAAATCTGGTTGGATAGCTACAGCTACGTGACACTAAAATGGAACTTACTACTTTTTCTTTTCCTCTGTCACCGTTTAAAGCATTGTCTGTTCTGCAGTAGAACACATGATGTAAGAGTCTTCTTTTCTGGTATTTCTTACCAGGACAGATGAAACACACTTAAAAAAAAAAATCCTTAACATATAGATAGTTTTGTTAGAGCGCACTATATTTGTTGAGCGGTTCCCCCCCACCCCCAGTCTTCTCTTTGTATCCCAGAAGCTTTCATGAGCACATGCAATTCTTTAAAAAGGTTTTCAGGAACGCATTGTTACTTTTGTTCAGCGTTTTAAAAGACATTTAAGCAAGCCATTGATCTGGTTACATTTGCGTGTAACCGATGGGAATTACACCTGAGCCAGGTGTAACGATCCAAATTTAGGCGGTGGTGCTACAAGGACTTAGCGCCATCTCGTGTTCAGATTTTAAATCACACACAAGAGATCTAAGAGTTTTTAGAATGAGCCTTTTTTGGCCCCCAGGGAAACACTACCTCCATGTGTTGAGGCATTTTATAAATTTTGGGGGTAGCAAGCCTACCATAAATTAAAAGCTAATGGAGGACAGCTGATATCTCCTCAGGCAGACACAGCTGTTTATAATGTTTCATTTGCTCTCACCATCAGGCAAAGGCCTTCTAATTGTAGCTTGGAAAATAGAGCTTATACTGTACATCACTGCATGAATGTATGTAGAGAATGCAGTCCCATATAAGCTGCTATTCCACCTACTTTGGTGAGGCAATGTGGAGTCGTGGGACTTGTTTCAGTTAGACTGAACTCACGACTTTAGGGGATTTGACAGTTGTCTAATTTTTTGCATTAAGAAGTTATGGGGTTAAAAAAAGAAAAACATGCTAGAAAGTATTGTGAATTATATAAGATGTTATTAAGCAATTTCTTGACTGAGAAGATATCCATTGTTCTATTATCTCTTCATGAACTCTTCCGGCCAGCATTTGGGTTTGATTCAACTAAGACTTTTTCTTTTTTTGATAAGATAGGTCTTATTTAAAAAAAAACCACATGAAATCCCGTACCTTCAAACATAGGAAAGAATGTAGCAGCAGAAAAATTCCAAGTTCATCTTACCTGCAAGCTTTGAGGCAGGAGGCAGGGGTCTCTGTCCACTCTTTTTTCCAGACAGTGTTCTTGGTTACTTCTGTCTGTGATTGGGACGGTTGCTGTCACACAGTTCTTTTTCTCACAATCATACATATAGACACAGTAAGTCATGCCTTCACCTCTACTCTAGAGGCAGACCTTGGGCAGCTCTGGATGATGTGGTTTGGTGTTACAATTCAGTTAGTCTGATGAACAAAACACACTGTACTTGCTTAGCTGCAGAAATGAGCTGTGGTGTGTGACTTGTCACAGCTCTCAGGCAGGGAAGATTAGCTTAAGCCACTTTCATCTGAGCTTGACATTAGCCAGAGCAGACAAGGTCAGTCACTGTGACTCAGCTGATACGCAGGAACTCGGTCACATGCCTGAGCTCTTGATTTGTTTACTGATCAGCTGTCTTTTGGTGTTTTCTGATGTCTGCTGAGATGTGACTTCATAGAGGATAAATGATACCTTCTGTGGAGATTAAAGAAGAGTGGGCAACTGCGTAGCTGAGTCTCTGCTGATACACATCTTAAAATTATCTTAAGGTCAGTCTGCAAGCAGTCACAAAGGTCTGTTAGAAAAAAAACCAACCAACCAAAAAACCCAGCCCATAAAGCCAACCCAACAAGAGATAAAGCAGCAGGTCCCTATCTCTAATGCTTACCTTGGACCCAGTAGCTGATCACCTACATGAGTGTACTGTAGCATACATGGCCTGGAAATTATGAGTAATTGACTGTGATTGACAAATCAACAGGAGCTCCCAGGTTTACAGGTTCCCTGGGGACATGTAGCTTGTTTTTACACAATACAGGTTTCCTGTCAAAGAATCCTTCTTGACTCTTTCTGTAATCTAAATTTTATCTATTTCCCCATTTCCTTTTTTCCCCTCTCTACCTTCAGAGATAAACTTTGTGTTTTTCTGAAACTTGATCTAGCATGTAAGACTTATTTTGTTAATTCAGCAGACTGCTGGTTTTCAACTTTTCTCCACTCTTAAAGTTTTTTGTTTTGTTTTTGATTGTTTGCTTTTTTTAGAGGCTAAAATGTCTCCTTTCTCTACCCTACCTTTGAGGTCTAAGCCTGTTTTGCAGATGACTGCCCACATACTGGTCACTGTACTTTCATTAGATTTCAGAAGTAACCAGAGAAATATATCCTAACGTGTTTTTATTTTTTAAATTAACCAGCGTAGTGATCTAAAGTCTCATACCACAAAACCTGACTACAGAAGTGTTAGTTTTCCAGTGTATGGCCTATAAATTTAAAGCTCATTATCGAGAAAGAGAGTCAATTTAAGATGATGAAGATTGGAATTTATGGCAGATTTTATGTAAATTTGAAAGCATTAGTGAGGGACTATAAATAATGTCAGCCACTTTAAAATTCTTCTTTCTCTGGCATGGCCAAAACAGACCACCTTACCCTCTTCGCTTAAATTTAGATACATGTCTTGTGCACTTTATGGTCTCTGCATAGATGAATGGATCTTATCACAAATGAAAGTCTCAGCATATGTTTCTGTTGGTTGGAAGCAGACAAATCAAAACCAAAGTCTTCTCTGTGAGCTCCCTATGAACACATTTCCAGTTAGGAAATCAGAGACGTGTTCCTTATGAATCATGCATTCTGCCCCCATCCCGTAACGGGAGGTGAACTGGTCTAAAACTCGTGGGTAGAAGGTATACAGCCTTCATGCACCTTGGGACTGGAGCTGGTAGGGAATCAAGTTAAGTACCAGCATGAGAAAGGTGGTTTTTAGCTTGATCACAGTGCCACAGCTGCAGGAGTTTTGGTTGATTCTGAGAAAAACCTGCCAATGACCTCAGAATCCTGTTGTGATTTCACACTGATTGCAGCTATATAAGCCTCTAAATGAACTTGTCTCTGTTTGAAAACTAAAACTTACCTTCTGTGCCTTGCTGTAGTTTCTGTTAGTTCAAACAAAAAGAGGATTAGTCATAGAAGAAGTTGTTTATGAACACTGAATTTTGACACCTGGGGAGTTAGCAAGCCCTTTCAGGTAATTTGTGGTTTAATTATGTCATACAGATTCAAACTTATATTTAAAATGTATATGTTACTGTGTGTTATCATAACACTGTTTTGTTCTCTATGTCTCCTTAATGTGAACTGTCTTTGACTTGCTATGTTAATAAATAGTTAGGAGATTCTATCTCCCAAAAAATCCTCTCTGAATAGGAAAGAACTATGGTCAGTCATCTTTATTGTGACTCTGATTTGTTTTAGAAGTGCTCTATCTTGATATGGAACTAGATTTTTTTTTTTTACATATTTATAATTTATGGTCCTAATTGTTTTCCTAAATGTGAATTTATGTCAAGTTAAAAGAAGCACCCCAGTATAAAAAACCTGCTGGTGTGATAATGGCTGCATTTCTGTCATTACTGTAGCTTAAGACAGTAGCTTTCTGCATCCAGACCTGAATTGTATCTCGTAGATTCAGCCTGAGAAATGTTTCACTTTTTGATATTGTAAATTATTTATTCCTGCTGTTAAGATCTCTTTTTAGCTGATATATTCAGGAAAAGGTTCACTTCTTTCAGGCTCCTTTAAAAAACTCCTTTGGTCTTAAAGCCTAGTTCACCACTCACAGAGAAACTAGAACACTGACTTTATTCAGTGCAACTGTACACAGATTAAATATTTGTTTCCCTGAAGGAATGGAACGAATAAGGATATGAATTTAGTTCTTTGTCGTGCTTGCACATTGTCAGATACCAGGATTCTCTTTCTGTGTACATAGCACATTCCTTTTCAAAAAGTATTCATACCTTGTTTATGAGCATTCCTTATTGTTTTTCTGGTTAGTCGGTCATGTGATGTTGTATTTCCTCACCAAACAGCCAAACAAATTCTTTTAGCATAGACACAAACAAGGGTGAAATTGGAAGTGATGTTTATGGATATGAATACTTACAGTGTTGAAGTTAATTTAATGTTGTGAGTAGTATCAGACAAATATAATGACAGCAAATGTTAATATAAATAATTCACCAAAATTTTGCTTATGGATATGATAATCAGCACCTTCCTTGCCCTATAATTCCATTAGAGGGAGCCAATAAAATCATGTATAGTAAGATAAACTGCAACTTAATTGTGCCACCTGGATTTCAGTGCTGTGCTCTGACTGATAAATCTTTGGAGGTTTATGTTGCAGAAGTAGCTGGATGGTGGTGGGTGGCGAGAACTCAAATGTTTTCATTTTAAAAAATTACATCTCTTCTGCTCTTCAAAAAAAAGATGGTGCTGTTATGAAATAAGCTTAAGATACATGGTTATAGGGTTTTGATTTCACCTAGAAAACTATAAAGGCTCATATGGATTGGTTTGTATTTGTACACTTGTGTACCTTTTTTTATTCCTGCTTATGTATATGCACTTGTGCTTGTCAAAACATAAACATACAAGTTTCTGACCATTACCAACATATTTTGAATTTCTTAGAAAAAAAAATGTACATCCTTCGTACCTATTAGTTAGTATAACAAACATTTCACCTTTTGGTATAAGTTTGATAAGGAAAATAGATTTATTCAAAGTGTGTATTTAAAGTTCTGGGCTGCTCACTGTGAGAAAGACATTGAGGGGAGGCACGGAGATGGTGAAGGGTCTGGACCACAATGAGGAGCAGCTGAGGGAGCTGAGGTTGTTTAGCCTGGAGAAGAGGGTGCTCAGAGAGACCTCTACAACTCTCTACCAGGCAGCTATCGACAGGACAAGGGGCAGTGGCCTCAGGTTGCACCAGGGGAGGTTCAGTTTGGATATTAGGAAACATTGCCTCACCAAAAGAGTCGTTAAGCATTGGAATGGGCTGTCCAAGACAGTTGTGGAGCCACCATCCCTGGGGGTGTTCAAGAAATGAGTAGATGTGGCACTTAATGCTATATTTTAGTTGACAGGATGGTGTTCAGTTGACGATTGGACTTGATCTTGGAGGCCTTTTGCAACTTTAATGATTCTGTAATTCTATATCATACAATTTATGGTTGGGGAATTAATGATATTTCTTTGAAATTTAGTAAGAAAATATTTGTTGACAAGACTGACTAGAAATGTAGTGGTACCAAATGTGCAGCAAGAATGGGAATATGTTATTTTGCTTATGATACCAATACTATGGGGAGGGGGAAAGGATTCGGAGTAGCCTGGAGGTTTTTCCAGTTTGTCTGCATGCAAGTTCTGTAAACTTAAAACAATACATATTGACTTTACTACTGTTATTAATCCTGAAAGTTTATGTTTGCATTTTATGGCCAAACAGTTGAATAGGAAATGCATTTTTTCTGGATGTACTTGCTAGCTTCTGAAATGGGGGAGCAGACAAAAAATTCATAGCATTCACCAAAATTGCTTTTGCTAGAAAGATTACTGAAATAAATTTTTTTTGAGATACTGATAGGACATAACATTTTCCATGGTGATACATGTTCTGCACAGACTTCAGAGGTGATTGCCTCTGGGACCGAAATACCTGATTTCAGATTTATTTTTTTTTTTTTTTGCTTTTGTATAAAGAAGAGCTAAGGGTTTAAACCAGGTTTTGAATCTTTTCTGTCAAAGCTGTTTTTACCAACTGTACATGTGGCACTGGAAAGCTGGCATTAAAGCAGTATGCATCTTGCAGACACATTAAAATTGCTTTTGGAAAAATACAGTGTGAGCATAAAGCCAAACTAAATCTTTGCAGTTCTTACAGGGAGAGCCATCCTTCTGTATGGGACAGTATTGATTTTAAATTGAGTATATACACAGGAAATTATGTTGGCACTATCTTCTAATCCTCAGTTGAAGTAAATCGACAGTAATAATGCAAGTAGTTTAAGACTGGGCATTTAAAAGAAAAAATAATTGGTTATATGTGTTGTTTAAACTAAATAGTCTGACAAAACCCCTATATTTAAAAACTCCCCAAAGCACTTAATTCTTTCTGGGTGTTAATGACTACAGAAAGTTGCAGGTATTACATGGGATCAGAGAAAAAAGTACAAAATATAAGATCAGTGCTGCTCCTAAAAATACTGTAAGATGATTACTTATAAAATAGTATTTGGATAACAGATAAATGTGTAAGAAGTTTAGGATCTAATTCATTACATTAGCAGCTAGTGTTCATATCTTTGATTCTTTCCTTTTTCAGCCAATTAAGAATAAGAAAATAATGATTAACTTTGAGGTCACAGAACAATCAGGTGCAACAGTTCTCTATTTAAATGATCTTTACTTGGACATCCTAATTAAAATACTGTTTTTAACCTCATTTATCACAAACATGGGACAAGAGAACCCAGGTAAGGATAATAAAATGATCTATTTTTCAACGATTGCCAATCATATTTCAAATCAAATGAATGCAACATCAGCCCACGCAGACTGAGTGTCCCATATGCAAATACAGAAAAGCTGGTCTATTCAAGTGATTTTTGTCAGCTTTGGAGCTTCACCAATTTTCTGGAGGGCCACTGATTCCTAGAGAAAAAATAGACACCTGACAATATGTTCATTTTTCTCAGTTAACTTACCAGGATGGCTTAGATAGGGCCCCAGAGACCACTCCTCCTCTCTGCAGGTAACTGCTCTTGTGATCTATCGCCTGCCAAAATTCAAGGTTGCTCAAACCAATATTGTTCCTGACAGTGGATATTGCGAGTCTCCTGTCACTGAAAATTTCTGAGATGAAAAGGTCTGTACCAAGGCTCAGTAGCCTTGTAGTGAGAGAACTTTGTGATGTCTAACCTGACTGCAGTTTGAATTATTTCTCAGCATCAGTGATAAGAGCTTTTTACATATTTGAAACTTGGGAACTTTTTTGTAATTGTGAAAACCATTCCTGCCCAAGGGTAGTCTTTGCTCTTGTCCTTATGGAATTTTATTGTATTTTTTTCTGACCGTTTTTCAGATGAATTTTGTTAGAAAGGGGTAGGCCAAAAGTTGAGTCTTTGATGACAGCTAAACTTCTAAAGAATTGGTTTAGCACACAGAAAACAGCACTGAGGTAGCAGGAATTGGATATAATGCTTTGATAGTAGGGACCAAAGGCAGCAAACTGGGCCTCTGCATAGCCTGTGTTCATTAGAGATTTCACTGTCCTCTTCATGAGAGTGAGTAAGTTCCTCAGAGTGTAGCAATTCCAAGTCTTTGAGCTCACAGTTTGTGAAAACTTACAGGCTAAAAATGACGACAGGTCTAGTAAAGTTAGGATTGATAGTGTCACTTTCTGTGGCTATGGTTTTGTTTGGAAATCATATTAGTGTTTAAGGTAAAAATACAGTTAAAACAACATTGGAAACTCCTTATGTTAAATAACCTCCGTACTCTGTGTAGGTATTACTTTGTGTAGGGAAAATCACAGTTGCTTCAAACAAATTAAGTTTAATATTTCTGTATATTCTTTATGACAACCACTGGAACCGCTGTGGCATACACAGTGTAAATCTTGAAAATACAGAAATTCGTTGTTGCACATACTAGTAAATAAATGTGTTTACTCCAGAATGCCAAAGATTTGTTTTAAAAAATTACTTTATATACTCACATTCTTGCAAGTTTAGATAAACTTCCATATAGGTCTGAATAGAAATAAGATATCTGACTACTCCAGACAGGTCAAGAGAGTCCTGTGTACAGACAAACATAACTTATCACAGGCATTATGAAAAAAAAAAAGACCAACTCTCAAGATTAAGACATTTTTTGTCAATTTTGATATTTTCTTCTTCTCATCTAATTTAAAGGAAATCTAGGCCATAACATCCCCAAATTCTGATGTATATAATGGATTTATTATATAAAAGCAAAGTAATGATTTAGAATGTTTGCTCTGGGAATAAAAAACTAACCTGAACTAAATTGTTTTTCATTTTATTGGGACAGAAACACTAATGTAACACATTTTCTACTTCTAGAAGTTTAAGTAAACTAGTCAGAAACGAAGATGTATTTTCCTTTACAGGCCCAACATGTCCTAAAGTGGGTATTTCTACCACTGCTCCCAAATGCTGGATCTTTCAGACTGTCATTAGTTGGATGAAGGCAGTATTGGGAAATACAAAATCAGTTCAGAGACTACTTAGAACTCCCAAAAATTAGCCATTTTAGAAGTATTTACTTTTTGAGATATTCCTAAAGGTCTATCAAATAACAAAACATTTTCTACAGATATTTTTTTCCCTTGTTCCTCTACTCTTAAGAAACAGTTCAAAGAGCAAAAAGAAAAGCCTCAGTCTTGTAATCATGGAGTGGGCACTGACTCACTGCATGGGGTCAGTCCCACTGAGAAGTCAGCTCAAAATAAAAAGAAAAGGCAGATGGTTATCTGTAATAAATACGACACTCACATAGGGAGCATTTCAGAGATTTTTTTTTTTGCAATAATAAATTCCAAGACAAATTAAACCCGGGGTTTATGCTGTCAGTGTGAACAGCTGAAAAAACTGAGTAACACCCAGATATCACCAACAGAAAACTTTTAAGGCTTTATAAATACATATATATGTGTGTGTGTGTGTGTGCACAACATGTATATTTGCACATATAACATTGGAAAATGTTGAGTCATAAATTAAACCTCCTCCTAATACTGAGAATCCTACCATAATGGGTGTGTGTGCACATCCCCTTTATGCTTTGTATGCAACCTCCAGATGACTTTATTCTCATGTCAGTGAGCACAAGATTTTTTAATTGAAATTAACTGTTCATTTCAATCACAAGAGAAAATTTTTATACTTATAAGATATGAACAGAATGGAAAAAAACTTCAATATTGTCTTTTTTATACCTGTTTTACCATAACCCACGGTGAGAGGTATGTTTCTAAATTGATCTTGTTTTTTAGGGAAACTCCCCGTATGATTTGCTAATTCTTGTGCATAGTCAGTTGTTTAGTCTTATCCCTTAAAATATCAGCTACTATTAGCAATAGTTTGTTTTTCTAAATACCCTGTGTAGTTACAGTAATGATGTCACAGAACTTATGGCATGTTTAATAGGAAAGGTCTCTAAGGAGAAGTGCTGGTTCCTGCACTGGGATCATGCGTTTGCTACAGGCTTGGGGATGAGTGACTGGAAAGTTGTGTGATGGAAAAGGACACAGAGATGCTGGTTGACAGCAGCTGAACATGAGCCAGCAGTGTCCCCAGGTGTCCAAGAAGGCCAATGGCACATGGCTTGTATCAGGAATAGCGTGTCCATCAGGACCAGGGAAGTGATTGTCCTTCTGTACTTGGCACTGGTGAGGCCACACCTCGAGTCCCATGTCCAGTTCTGAGCCCCTCAGTTCAGGAAGGACATTGAGGTGCTGGAGTGTGTCCAGAGAAGGGACAGAGAAACTGCACCAGGGGAGGTTCAGACTGGACATCAGGGGGAATTTTTTCACAGAAAGGGTTATCAAGCTGCCCAGGGAAGTGGTGGAGTCACCAACCCTGAAGGTGTTTAAGGAAAGGCTGGATGTGGCACCTAGTGCCATGGTCTAGTTGACAAGGCAGTGTTCACTCAAAGGTTGGACTTGATGTCAGAGGTCTTCTCCATCTTAATCAACTCTGTGATTCTGTACGTTCTTTATTTCTGGGCTTAGGGCTCAATACGGTGCAAGTATAATAAAATATTATTTTCTTATATGCAATGCAAAACCACAAAAAGTTCAAATAACTTAAAAAGTCACAGGTCTAGATTTTTGCCTTCAGGAGGAGCTATTTCTTCAGTATTAGGGGAGCTGCATCTTAATGATTTCGGTTCTGCAGTTTCTTTGCTGAGCTTCCATGCACTGTCTCTGCAACTGTGTCCTCTGACTGGTGACTCTGGCACAAGGGGTGGGAGACAGCATGTGGGGAAAAAAATGCACTGCTACAGAGCAGGATGACAGTAGGCATGTAATATTTGCACTGCTTAGTGGTAAACCCATCTGTAATAAATATTTAGTGTGGGGGTTTTCTTATATGATGTCTGCTTGCATGAATGCTAAAACAGGCTCATGTCCTCCAGATCCAGGCAGATAGAAAAGAAGAGAAAGGAAGAATATTTTCTGAGGATCAAGCTTATCTTTGATGGGCACTGTAGAAATAAACCCAGTTACACTGACATAATTTACACCATGCTCCCAGCATCAAGCTCTGCTGTACTGGCAAGTTGCTTTTAACATACAGTCCACAGATCCTTGGCATCCACAAAAAACTAAGCAAGCACAGTGTTTTTAGAAAGCTTAAATTCATCACACAGGTGTCAACAAATCAGAGAAGGCTGCAAACCTTTCTGTCTGTGATAATTCTGATTGTTTCAAGTGCAAACAGGACATAATCCTTGTAGATTATCTGACGTGAACCAGCTTTCTGCGGAGGAGTCAGTCATGATTTAATGCTGGAAAGGACAAGGTGACTTTGGTATCAGTGAAGAGGTGAGGGACCTTTATTGCAACCAAAGCATCGAGGAGTGCTGCTGTTGTTAGGAGGATGATGATCCCGCTGTCATAGCGCAGAGCACTGGATTCTGCCCTGAGAGCTGCAGCAAAGCAAAAGAGCCAACACAAGAGGGACCTGTCTGTCGAGTCAGAACATGAAAATGCAGCTCTGAAAAAGCAAAAAGCCAGTGGTTCAGATGAAATGAGCACATGGAGAAGGCACACTGTGAGAGGACAAGGGCAGTAATGGATGTTATCTAGATGGTGAAGTTAGAGGTCATAAACTCATTTGTGTTTTTTGTTCCTGATGAAGACTTCTTTGTGTTCATCTCCTTGTACCAATTTCATTCCCATGGTAACAATCATATCATCTACCTGAACTGGGAGTCAGTGCCCTCTTTCATGCAGTCTTGTCACGGCTTAGTACTGCTTTGCAACAGTGCTTTGTCCTTGCTTTTTGGAGACTGCTATGCTGGAGAAGATTATTCAGTTCAGATATTCGTGACTCTTTCTTTTCCATTTCTGAACAGGCAGTCCTCATTTTTACCCTTTTTCATCCAGGAGTTAACCAAATGCCTCTTCTGCCTTCCTCAAAAATATCTGCTTGTGTGCTATCAGTTATGAAAATTAATGAGATCATATATATTTATGAGATTATCAAAAAGTTGGAGGAGAAAGCATGCTGTCTTTTTCTTACCTGAATGTGAATTGATCAGCAGCACAGAGTGTATTCACACACATGACTCTCTCAACTGTGTCATTGCTGCTGTAAGCCCAAGATACTGTTGTCACTCCAGTCTGCAAAATTCAGTTGCTACCACAACCCACAGCCCATTTCCCAGCTTATTTCATGCTGTAGGACCAGTAACCTAATCTGTGTTGTGCTCCAGGAAGAGTGTGAGCAAGACTGAAGTGTTATAAGTTGTTCTTTGTCATAGCCATGGTGAAATGCACGTGGTGGAGACTCACAGATGAGTGTGGAGATTGGATCATATTTTGAGTTAGAGAAGAATACTAAAAATATCCATGGGGATTTAGAAAAACAAAATCAATGTGAAAGTTCATCCTCAAAACTATAAAACAGAGCCAGAGTGAGCCTCAGACTCAAAAGAACCGCCCCCACCTCCAGGTCCCAAGGAACTCCTTCAGTGGCCTGCAACCGACTCCTTGTGTAGTCTGGCACAGTGGCTCTAAGGATTCTAACCCCTCTGCTCCCCTCTTCCTTGGGGCTCCATGCAGAGGAGATGGAATCTCCTCACACTCCAGGGACAGGACCAGGTGATGGGGAAGGAGGGCCTTGGCAATGAGCAATTCTTTTATGGAGTGCTGGGAGACCTTGTGCAAGGTGGCTGTGTCTCCATCTCCTACCAGTGGGAAGTCTTGGCCACTGTCAGGCACAGGGTGCTTTAAATTTATTATGAAGCTTGGATTTCCCAGGCAGCAAGGTTCAGAGAAGATCCTGTTTGAACTTTTGAGGATGGCTCATTGAAAGCTCTATGTAAAACAGTAAGATAGGCTTTCTCTGTTGTGTAATAGTGTGGCACGTGGCACATGGCACATCCCAAGAATGCCTTTTCTAAAGAACAGACTCAATCCACGTTTGCATCAAAAGCTTTTATTTCTTAAATAAAGCAAATTGCACATCTTCTTGCAGTAAAGGATCTCAAAGCCTTCCAAAGGTGGCTAATACCATTTTGTATTTAGGTGTTTTTATTTTTACAGATGAGGAATAAAAGGCCAAATAGTCAAGCCTGCCTTTAGCCCATGGTCACACAGGAAACCAGTGCCAACTCACCTTACTTTCAGCCTGAGATGTCTTTAATTGTGCTTTCCTATGGCTTCTGTAACACAGAAGTAATGCTCTAATCATTAAGGCTGCTTAGAATGTTACAGTTTTTTTTTCTAAAAGCAGAGTATCATTATTGCAGCTCAGGAGTCTATATACTCTTAGTTGAATTCTGGAAGTCCTTTTCAAAATTATTCTCTGATGTTTGGCTGTTCTGTTGTGGCTATTTTTAGGCAGAACAACAGCTCTTTCAGTGTAAAGAACAAAATGGGCTTTCTGTAGGAACAGCTGTGGATTGCTATTCAAGCACCACTTTTTGTGGGTTTTGGGGGAGACTTTATTTTTTGTGTTTATTTTTTCTCTAGGGTTTTTTTTTTGCTTGTTTGTTATTAAACAGAAATACAGATGTCATTAAAATTAAAAAAACACAACAACTCAAAACTACAGCCAGTACCTGTATTTCACACTAAAAGTCAGTTTGGGTTTTGAAACAAAAGTGTATTTGTATTTACCTGGAGTTTATCTGTTACTCACTAATGCAGGACTGAACAATGACATACCCTCTCTTGCACCATTGTGCTCATCAGGGCCACCTTTTTGAACAGGTATTTTCCTGGAGCTGGAGGACAGGATGAGAAAGATTCTGCTATGACCAGTGGAAGAGATTTGAAGCATTGGGAAATGCCTCACAACTAGATGCTGAAAGGGACTAATGAGAAGGGAAACAAAGAGTGACATGTAGAACATTTAAAAAAATAGTGTTTGATACAGAACAGGATAATCTAGGAACATTCCTTCTGACACACAAGCAGTTATGCACTAAAAAAATATTGAAAAGTGGCAACTTGAAGCTGATAAGAGTGAATATTTAGCTGCAGCTAATGTATGGTCAGGTTCAAATGTGGACTGTACAGCTATATGGATAAGAAAAATGTGGAAATGTAATGGAAAAACTCTAGAAGTTTGATGATTAAGAATAAACTTGATGTGATATACGAGAGTTAAATGTTAAATATAAACCATGTTTGTGAGGGTCTGTACTCTTATACTTTGTGATGTAATAAACCTCTGCAGTTAAAACTTACAGATAATTTCTCTGGAAGCATGTGATTTTATATTGCTTACCAGAAGGCTTTCTAAACCGACCTTCAGAGTGGTGGAGATTGTCAGATAGTGTGTATTGGGCAGGAAGGACTTCTGATTTGATTTCCATAACACTGAAGCAGAATACATAATTTTGAGAGGAAGAGAACATGTCAGAGATGGATTGTTATTCCTTACTCTTTAGGACTAGCACGTCTGTGTATGGGTTGTCCACATGTAGTATTTAGTCATCATGTAATTTATAATAATGGGGACTTTACATATTCGTCATTGGACATTAGTTTAAGATCACTGGGGTATATAAGCCTAAAGTTATGTGAAAGAGGTGAAAGTTGTAAGAGATGGGCATAATGTAATTTTAATACATGTTAATGATCATGTGGATGTGGGACTGGCAGCTTTTAAGTCTATTTGAAAAGTTGCTAAAGATTCTAAACTTTCTGCTGTGTGCGAAGCTTGTAAATGATCTGGGATCCATCACCCCAAGCGAAGAGTTGCTTTTCTTTGGGGTTGTAATGTATAGTGGAATGGCTCCCCTGACGTCTTGGGAAATGCAGTACTGGGATTTCATAGGTGTTTACAGCATCCAAAACATCATAAACACATCGTATGCGAGAGGTACCTCCGCTACGAGAGTTGTAGACAACGTAGAGTGTGTTGCATGCCATGAAAGCTGCTTCAGCATCCTTGCTGTTGCAGGGTGTGTCCCAGGTGTGCTCCACTGCCATGGTTATGTGGTTGATTTTAGTAATGACAATATTTCCTCCAGTCTCTGGCTCTGCATGGATTGCCCAGAGCCCTTGCTCATCAATGGCAAGATCTATTTTTGTGTGTGGGGAAAGCTGATAGGCAGGAATCCTTCCAGCCCCTGGCAGCAGCATTTGGTCAGCTACTTTTCTGCTCTGTATATTGAATTTAATAATCTCATTTAAGGAACCATATCTATGATAGAACAGGAAACCCCGATATATGACGTGGCCAGTTCCTTCCCAGGGAAATGGCAATGTGACTCTGCGAGCACTCAGTGTCTGATTGTTTTCCATGAATGTCATTATATTTGCAAATTCAAAAATAACATTATTTACAGAACCATTTAATAAATAAATCTTCGTATGCTTTTTGCCAGGATCTTTCATCCAAGAGCCATGCTTATCTCCAGTCTTCTTAACTACCTTTAGGGACTTTATACCTGCAAGCATGTGGTCACAACCTGCAAGGAAACACCCAAAGGAGAAGAAAATTAGGATATCTGTGAATTTTCTAGTTGCCTTTCTTTGAAATCCTTAATTTCCTTTCAATTCTACTCTAAGATGAGGGTCGATGTATCAGTAGATGCCAGCAGTGTGGCTATGATAAATAGTGCTGAAGATAGTTTTATATGAGATATTCCTGCTAAGAAAACTGTGTCTTCAGCTACCCATAGTGTGTTGGGCTTTGTTCTATTGGACCAGTGTTATCCAAAAGGGATTCCATTTGTGTACCTGAGAGGAGACAAGAGCACAGTTACTAATTCTGTGATTATTCTTGTCAGTTCTTTTACAGGGTTATAATTTTTTACTTCAGAGAACTGACTTCTGATCTCGGTTAACGCAGTAAAAATAATCAAATTTATGTCCTATTGAAGGCGTATAAATCAAAATCCATTTTCCTAATATGCCACATGTATAGTATTTTTCTTTCAGGACTTCTCTTATCCTCACTTAGCCACTTTTTATGCATTTGTAATATAAAGACAAATAAAAATAGATCAGCATAACAGGAATCCAAAACACTGGGCTATCTTCCCATTCCCCTTCCCAACACCTGCAGCACAAAAGAACTAGAACAAATGCATAGATCACAAAACCAGGAATGTGCATACATTCTTTAAAGAACTGGTATGGTGTCTGTGTTATCAATTCTTATGCCAGGGGCATGGCTGGTGGGATTGCATAGTTGTTTACCTCACTATAGGGTTAAAATTGGCATCACAGAGATCCAGTCATAATTTTGGCTTCATTGCATTTTGTATGCACTCTGCATAGAAGTTTAAAACCAAAAAGCATCAAGCTTGTGAAGACTCAGGCATTTAGACGCTAAGATCTTTATCAAGCACCATCCTTTTCAGCAAAAACTCTATTGCAAAACATATTAACAAGCTTGTTTACCAAAGGCACCCATAAATTACAAGGCACAGTATTTGAAGTTTAAAGAATTGCTCTCAGTGAAGTGCAGCCATTTCAGTAAACAGAACAAACAAAGCTCTAAGGCAGGAAGTTCTGGCAGCAGATGAAATAGAGAAAGCAAAACCAGCCTCCCTTATTTGGCCTGATATGAACCTATTGAAGTCAGTGGCAAGATTCCAGTTGCCTGTAGAAAGCAATCTTTATGTCATTTGTGTGTACTGATACCCTCTAATCAAAGAATTTGGATGTTACTGCTACAGCATGGAGTTTTTTTGGGGGGAGGGGGCTGTGTTTTTGGAAGTTCTCACTCTAGAAGCACCATCTCTGAACAAGACATAATAGCTTTCTCAAAAGTAACGTTTCTTGATTAGACAGATTGTAGAAACTTAAAGCTGCTGAATCAAAATACCTAACCAGCATCAGCAGCATCTTCCTCTGCAGGAGAAATAACCAGGTTACTATCACAAATCTATGGAGTGTCTCTCGAGAGAAAATTTTTAACTCCCTCTTGGTTTTTATAACAGCTTGGAGGGAGACGGAGAAATCGAGACATTCACAGTAAGCAAGAAGTTTGCAGAGAATGTGGAAAAATTTTGGTAATGATACCTTCAAAGCCCACTATTATCACACCCCAAAATCTGCAGAAGATAATTTTGCATTTCCCACCCAAAGCAGGATGAGATATTGGCTATTGCATGTAAAAACTGTGATTCTACATCGTTGTTTTCAAGGCTGTGTGAACTTGAACAAAAACCAGTAGCATAGCTGGACTTAAAAAGCACTTTTCTGCCTGAGTTTTGGAGTGACTCAGCAAAAATAATCATAGATTCTGGATAAGATATGGTGGCATAGAAGCAGAGATGCTATTTGCTAAGAGTTGAGGGTCTTCCTACTTTTTCCAAGCGCTGTAAAATCTAGACAGGGATTAGTTTTGCCATCGACTTCAATGGGAAAAGCTTCTGACTAGTATTGACAGTAAAATAAAAGTTGAAAGTAAAGTCACTAAGAACTACCACAACAATTTCCAGCAAGGGAAAATGGAAAGTAATTTTCTCCCCCTTAAACCCTCAGAAAGCTATAATTTTCAAAGTGTCCTAAAAACACAGTCAGTTTAAAAATTCCCCAGTTTTTTTGCCTCTCTAAAAAAATACTTAGTGTTGAAAAGTTCTGTATATGGAAAACAAATATTGATAGTCAAAGCACTCAGTTGTGGTGTATGATTAGAGCTTAGAAACAGAATAGGTGATTGCTTTTGTAACCATCTGCCTTAATACTGTTTTGCTAGAAAAGTTCAAGGAAGAAATTGTAAATTTATTCGTAAAATTCAGTCAGTCTAATTCTATTGAACTTAGTGGAATTATATAATTGATGATGCTAGAGGTCTTTCACCTGTCTTTTTAAAAAAATAACAGTTAATATGTCTTATTGTTTATTTTTCATTTCTTACTTCTATGAAAAGAAAACAGACTACTTTTAAACATGTCTACAATACATAATTTACATTTATAACTCAACTTTTTAAGGTAAAAATACTTATAAATTTAATTTTTTTAAAGTATATATTGTATGTGTGTGTGTGTATGCGTATATATGTATGTATATATATATATATATGTATATATATGCTTCATGCTAAGTACCCTAACATTTAATTTTCAAATCAGAACTGAGCTTTGCTTATGGCTAAGCCAGAGTGCTCTCCTGATAAAGTACCTAGGAGGGGAGAGAGAGAGAAAGAGTAACAGAGGAAGACAGTAAACCAGATGCAAATTGTGAATGAAGTGTTTATTAACTCACTTTTGAGTTGAGGTTTTGACCCTTGCCCACTCCAGAAAACAAAGGCCACCATTAATTCCTTATTATAGCTGCAGTACTCAGAAATGCATATCTTCAGAGGATTTTACATTACTTTATAATAAAAAGCAGCTTCCAAAGAATTAATTTGATATCCAAAGAATTAATTTGATATGCAGTTAGGATATCTGCAAAATAAATGTTTGACTTGTCCTTTCTTCCCTCCCTCTCCCATACCTTTTTTGCATATACATAGTTTTTATAAGTGTAATATTTTCACAGCCAAACCCCCTTGCAATTATCTGTGGTATCCACATAGGTAATGGAAATCTGTTATCCCTCTATCAGCATTCACACATTGGTTAAGGTACTGGCTCATTCTGAAAAGCAAACTGTTCTTACTTGCATTAAGCATGAGTTTAAGTTTCTTTTTTCCTTCTGCCTCTTCAAGCAGCTGCTGTTTCACCAGGTCTTCGTGCACTTCTATGCATGGGTTAGAATCTGTGACAGATCCAAAATAGTCAATGTCCCTTTGTGCTCGTTCAATTCTTGTGAGCAAATTCTGTACTTCACTTTTAACCTCAGCCTTATAAGAGTTCAGTCCCGCCAGGCGCGACAGTGCCATCTTTGAAAAGTCTCGGAATTCGTCCACGTAATCCAGTATGTCTTGGTTGCATTTTTCCAGCCTCTTCTTAAGTTGGAACACAGGAAGAAAATACATGGATATTCTGTATACATTACAACATCATTCATGATCACTTTAAAAAAAACCCATGCTGTTCTCTCCTGTGCAGTCCTGCCCCCCCCATCTGTTTCAAACCAGTGGCTATCTGTGTGAAGAGGACATGTGAGACTGGTACAAGGTCTGGACAAAAAGCCACATTTTTTGCCTTGATGTGTCTACTGACAGCCAGATACTTTGTTTTGCTGCTTAAAGAAGGGAAAGTTCTCCGGTGGAAACAGCCAGAGGTACTTAATGGTACATAACCTATCATGACTTGCTTTCCAGAATCTTTGGAATTCCTCCTGTAGGACCACTGGTGAAGCAGTCTCAAAGTTTTCTGCAGATCTATCAACAGGAACGTTTCACAAAAATACACCTCTTCTGACCAAGGCAGAATCTAGTGGAGCTATTTTACATCCATTTAAAAGGGAAAATGAAAATACCGGTGTGCTATATTTGAGGAAGTTTTAGTTGATTTTTTTTTGTTTTGTTTTTCGTTTGTTTGGGGTTCTTCTCTGTGTCAAATAATTGGTTATATTTAAAAACCAAAACCAAACCTTAACATATTTCTTTTCACCTAAATTCAAATTAGTAATGTTTTCGGTGGTGAGGAATGTGATTTCTCTGTTGCAATGCAGCTGCTTCTATAAAGATCATAGGTGTCCTGAAAACAGTAGCCCAGCTGCCACTTTCGGAAAATGAGGAATTTGAGCCAATCTTTGAGCCCAAACACACAACCATAGCAGATCTAACTGCTAGATTTTGTGTTCTGGTTTGGTGCTTCACACACAGATTTCAGGTATTTTGGTTTTAAGGTGGTGTTTGAGTAGGGTATATCCGAGTTTCCCAAATGATTAGTGTAGTTTGCACATGTTCCATGCAAACTTGGTGGTGGTGGTTTGTTTGCTTAGTGCCTCCCTCCCTCCCCCGTTTATACATGACTGTAAGTCCCCAGGAAGCTCTTTAATGACTTTCTACAAGGACTTTATTTTAAATGTTTTCAAGTGCTGCCTTCAGTGCCTGCCTCACCCTTTGTGCTGTTCTTTGTTTGGTGCCCCTTGCACCAAATGCCACAGGTGGAGTTGCATAATATTTAGTAGGTGCCAAAAAGAACAGGAATTACCATGTGAAGTTATCTCTATAATGGCTAAGAAAATTTAAATCTCACTCTGCACAATGGGAACAGAATGTCAGAATAATCCTTCAGTTCTTTCTGTGTTGTGAAGTTTAGACCAGTGAGAGTTTTGCACAAAAAGGGACATGAGACAAGGCAAGTTAGAACTTCTCTAAAAGTCTGCCAGTGCAGGCCAGGAGCCAAGAACATGTTAATCATTTAAGATAAATAATACATGATTATAGCACACCAATACTGAAGAGGTATTTTGCAGTACTGGTAGTATTTTTACTGCAGAAAAAGAAGCAAGAACTGGTACATATATATAATTAATTGAAAGGAAGTACTTATTTCAGTCTCCTAACTGTAAGGGGATTATTTAAAGTCAAGATACACTTCTAGTTTACATAAATGTGTCTTAAACCCACCTGGAACAGTAGTTTATCTGTACATAGAAAAAATACCTGATAAACTTCTAACTCCTCGTTAACACTTGACAGCACTTCTACTGCTGACAATATGTTTATACTATTCCCTAGGATGAACTGTGGCAGTACTATATAAACATTTTCATTTTTAGCTAAATTCATTGGTGTTGTAAAACAAAACATACACATGATAACAGAATGAAAATACAACATTATGAAATTATATCCTGCAATAAATGACATGGCAAGTAGGAATCATTATAGTTCAAGGTTTAGCTACAGTTTTACTTATTTATTTGAAAAAGCTGGAAATGTATCATCCTGGTATTGTATATCATACAGACTGTTCTGTGTCCACACACACAGGAGAGCATTCACACGTGTTCAAAGCTCTTTGCAGGCAGGCAGAGTTGCAGAAGGATGCAGGTAGCAGCACATACCTCCAGGGAGAGGAAACGCCGGTCCATGTAGTTCATCAGCGCCGCATCCTGCACCAGGTACTGCGCTGCTCCCAGGGTGCTCGTGAGGAAGGGAACTAACAAAAGTTGGACTTGCGAGACTCCCATTGTACCATAAAATTTTGAAGCAGAATAGCAGTGAATTAATTGCGTGTGTGTGTGGAGGGCAGTCCCAAATGCTGCCAGTCTAAGATCAAATGAAATTTAACGTTCTGATGCCCTAATGTGAAAAAATAACACTAAAAAATCCTAAAAAGTTAAAAGCATTGTGGCTGCAAGTATTGAAAAGACTTAAAATGGCCGTTGCATTTTATCATTAAGAAAATAATGTTGTGGAAGAGGGACTGAATGTGTTTATTTCTAGAAGCCAGATGACTGCTTCTCGGTCTGTGATCCTGTGATCAATCCCAGATGTTCAGTACTGAGTCACAGAAAACCTGTGGGCCAAATTTTATTAAATACAAATAAAAGTAATTTATTTTTCCTCTTTTCTCCTCCCATCTGCTTTCCCGTGTGACCAGCACTGTGCAGTGTGTGCTTGGTGTAAGTCAGCATAGATTCATAGTCAGCAGAGCACGGGTCATCCTTTCACAGGGAGATCTGATGCTTAATGTCTGTAGCAATTGTTTTCACTTCCAGCCTACTTACAACAGGACTGAAAACCGTAGATAAAATTATTTAAAAAACCCCTCATTTTTCTCTTCACTTGCCAGTACTTTTCCAGCTACAATCAATATCCTTAACAGAGTTCTGTATCAATTTAGTTAAATCCATGATAGAGCTCTCCTTTTCGAACAATAATTCTTCTTAGGATGGCTTAAAACTGAATTATAATTGACTTACATGAGTCTATTGCATTTCAGACAATACTTATTTATTTGACTTCATAATTTTTATGACTGAATTCCTTGTCTGGAAATATCCATGGCTATGCTAACACTGTATTTGCTAGGAAACCATGTGTTAGGAGGTTAGAAAGCTCCCTTTGTATCTGAAGCCAAACTGGACATTTCCATTTCTCAGAATTCTCCACCTCTTCAATTTCCCTCCCCCCCATTTTTCTTTTTCTACGTTTTTTTTCTCTCCTCACATTTACAGAGTTTTCTTTTTCTTTCTGGCTGCCTTGTGTGCAAACCTTTGTTTCATGGCAGAATTCAGGCAAGTGTGTCACAGCAGGCAGATTTTCACCTCCACGTGCTTGATCGTTGCACGGTGCTTGTTTGTGCTTTGCAGGCAAGTTTCACAAAAGTGCACAGATAAGTATTTGGTGTTTTAGTTTTCTTTTATCCTCAGAGGTGTTCACAATTTGCCAGTTCCTGTTTACAGGCAAAGTCAGTGGTGCACAGAGAGGCTAATACTTGGTCCTCTGCTCCAGTGTCATTTCCCTTTACTTCAGAGCTCCTGCCTGGGAGGGCAGAAAGCTTGCCTGCTTGGATCCTTGTGCTGAAAACAGACACCCTAGGAAGTGTGTAGTCTTCCTTGATTATGTACTGTGGAACATCTTGACCTCATGTGCTGCTTTTCCACAAGATAATCAGCTACGACACTGGGGAAGAACGACACAGAAAAAGGATCCCTTTCCTAACCTCATAGGTGAACCTGAAATCCTTCAGTGTTCTCTGAGGTTAGTGTGTTTATCCCAACAATCTAAGGCAGTGATGAGGAGATGAAGACTGTAGAATTTAATAGGTTAATGTCTTCATTTAGTGGAGGAAAGAATCATACCTGTGTAAAACAAAATCTGTCACAGTTTGCCTGCGCTTAGGAACATGCTTGATTTAAGCTGTGACTGCAAGCCCTATCTGAAGGTAATACGAGGTAGCAACTCCATGGCTTTTAATATTCTTTTTAATTGCACTCTGTGGTCTAGATTGACATCTAAAATAAGACAGTAGTCTCTTTGGAGAATTTATTAGAGTAGGTCAGAGTATTAGTCATAGCAGAGCTCCATACTGAAAGTTTTTCCTTAGAAAGGGTATTAGAGGTTTGTGTGAATTTTTTATAATTAAAGACTTGACTAGATGAACAATACCATTTATGAGTTTCAGGACAACCTTATTTCTGTTTGATTCCAGACACCCAAACAAATAACATACTCTAAGCAAAATATTTCAAACTTACTTTCAAGAAAGCATGCTTAAAAGTCAAGGTATAGATCTGTAATTTCTTTCCTTCATCTTAAGACAGAGAAAATTACCTACAAGGCAAAATATCTTGAAATGCTAAACACCCTGGATAAGCTTAAGCGTGCTGTATATGGAACTGGATTTTGTAAAGTTGCTCAATCATTGCTTAGAATTGCCAGCAGTTCAAAGACCAGAAGCTTCCAAGCATTTCTCTTAATGAGGGATTCCCATGCTTATTAAACCATGATCTCACGGTAAATGGTAATGACGTTCCATGAAAAATGCACCATTCCAGGAAGGCATGTTATAGCATCTGGTACAGAACTGAGCTTTTTGGGGGATTTTCCTTTTGTGTGTTTTTTTTCTTTCAGTTTTGTTTGTTGGGGTTTTGTTTTGTTTGTTTGTTTTTTCTCTTTTTATTTTTCTTTGTTTGTTATTCCAGTTCTGTTCTGCCTAGATATGTACAGAAATGTGACTTTTTTTTTCCAGCCACATATTATGTATATATATGATATATATATTTGTGTGATGTGTGTGTGTATACATATATATTTGATACTGATTTAAAGCAGGATTTCTTGGCATGCCTGGGAAGACATTGGTCTCAGTGCACAGTATGTTGCACACTAGCATTAAAGAAAGTTTGTTCTTAACTCAAGGAACACTTCTCCTTGTGACCACTGCTAGCTCCATTTGACAGACCTCTCAAACCTCTAAAAGAAAACAAGTGTGTTGATGTAAGTGCATATGCCTTTTCACTGCTCTTGTCTTCTCTCTGGGTAAGATGGTATTCTTTTCTTGACCGTGTTGCTTCTTTTGTGCTCTTATTCCACCTTTTTACCATTTGGTGTCTATTTTGACAGGTGTTAGAGATTTCCAAATGGAAAATTAGGCATTTTCAGCTCCTCATCTGTGTTTGTGGTTTTGATTTCAGATGCTGAATGGAGTTTTCTGTGCTTTAAAAGTGATATTGAAATCAGTTCAGAGTGAATACTAGATTTGGGTAAAAAAACAGTATTTCTTTAAGATATTATTTCACTCATATGATTGCATTCTATGTCTTCTTGTTTGTGTTTTTTTTTAAAGTCAGTTCCTTTCTGGTATTTCAGTTGGTAAAACTAGAGCAGTGCCACAATAAATCAGGCTCTTTGCAGCAATATGTGGCCCTCTATGATGCCTGCAAAACATGTTACTGTCAAGTAGAATGTGTGTAAGCTGTAAGTTTTTACCTCTTCACAGAAACTACTTCTCCATCACACTAATGATGGAGAAATCTCATCTATCATGAGATAAGAGCCTCAGCCATGGAGATGTCAAGAGTACTGTTCAAGGCACTTCCTTGCCTTGTCTGAGATGGGCCTCTCTGATTTGTCACAGATCTCCAGCTCTTCCACATTACTACCAGAGCTTCTTGTTCCAGGTTTTCCTCAGTTCTTTGACTTGCCTCCAGTCCCACTCTGGTTTCTTGTAGGCATATCTGAGTTCCTCGCAGGAATCATGAGCTGTGAGTGTTGTACCATCAAAGCCATAACACGTAAACCCCACTGTGTCACTGCTGGTTCTCTCCGTGGCTGTAATAGATTCCCAGTGTGCTCTGTAAACCCACATGGACACTTCTTTCTGAGCTTTGGGAACATCCCTGACTACCAAGCACCCTCACCTTTCTTCTTTGGCTTTTACTGGGCAATGGATGCTGTTCTGATACTGTGCCCTGTGTTATTACAACCCTAAAAGAAGGTAGGAAATCCCCACTCCTGTTGCTTAGATCCAGGTAATACGCATATACATATACATCAGATTTTGCTCCTGAATTCCAGATTGGCTTAAAACAAGGTTAATTATGTTTTTCAACTTTAATTACATGCAAAGCAATAATAGATGAAAAGGGAACATCAGAGTCATGGTCTGATTTAGAACTTTCTACATTACTGATTTTATACACACCTGCATTAGAATAATTGCTGCTCAGCCTGATGCATCAGTGATACACCAGTGCGTGTGTGCCTTGCAGTTTTGCATCTCATGGTCATTAATGAAATGTGTTATAGGCAAAGAAGAGGAAAAAGATATCTATCTGAAAGAATGAGATTTTGTTTGTGATTGCAGTTTTGTTTAGTTTACGGTTGCCTACTTTCGTAGCTTTTGATGCTGGGGAATCAGACTGTTTTATATTAATAATATGGAATGTATCATTGTCTAGTTGTGTATATTCTAATTTTTTTCACACTTGCATCTACAGAATTAAGTTCCTTGTTAGTACTGGCCACTAGTCTGATGCTGAGATCTGTGAGGTTAGAAAAGATTTTTGTCATAGCAGGAAATAAGCACTTAATTCCAATTCTGCTTTTTTTTAAACCACTTCCAGTGCTTTATCTTAGAAAGTGATTCACATTTCTGTAAAAAAGACAAACATACGAAATCCAGTTGAAGTCCTTATGTAGTGACAGAGTTGGGAGTGATACCAATAAGGAATAAAATGCACTGTGGTAAGAAGTTTGGGCTGAATTCTGGCATCCGGGCGGAGGCCTCCACTAGGCGGCTCTCAAGTTCTTAGAATTGAGAGGCAAGTTTGACTGAAACACACCATTTCCAAACCCTCTGTACGAGAAGTAATGCAAAAGGAAGGATGGTTCAGGTGGTGCAAAATGACAGGGAGAGGGATGAATGGAAAACTGTTGGTAGGCCAGCTGTTTGCAGGCTTTGGCACTGTGCTGCTGCAGGGCCAAGCTCACAAGCATTGGGGGTCTGCGTGACCCAAAACACCACAGAATCACAGAATATCAGAGTGGGAAGGGACCCACAAGGATCATGCACATAGGAACCCATAAGGATCATGTCCTGCACAGGAGTCACACCATGTGCCTGAGACTCTTGTCTAAATGCTTCTTGAACTTTTTCAGGCTTGGTGTTGTGCCCACTTCCCTGGGGAGCCTGTTCAGTGCCCAGCCACCCTCTGGGGGAATAACCTGTTTCTAATATCCGACCTAAACCTCCCCTGACACAACTTCAAGCCGTTCCATCAGGTCCAGACACAGGTCACCACAGAGCAGAGATCAGCGCCTGCCCCTCCTCTTCCCCTCACGGGGAAGTTGTAACTGCAGTGAGGTCTCCCCTCAGCCTCCTCCAGGCTGAACACACCGAGTGCCCTCAACCACTCCTCATATGGCTTCCCCTCAAGGCCCTTCACCGTCTTCATTGCCCTCCTCTGGACACTCTCTAAGAGCTTAATACCTTTCTAATATTGTGGTGACCAAAACTGCACACTGGGAATCAGTAAGAGCTCGGAATGCCCGGTACCTGCAGGAAAAATGAATCATCTCATCAGGTCTGGCTCTAATAACCATAAAGGCAAAATAAATCCGCATTTTTTTTGTGCAGATTTACAGATGGAGATAGTTAAATCATAGAATCATAGAATGGTTTGGTTTGGAAGGAACCTTTAGAAGTCACCTAATACAACCCCCTTGCAGTGAGCAGGGGCATCTTCAGACAGAGCAGGTTGCTCAGAGCCCCATCCAGCCTAGCCTTGAATATTTCCAGGGATAGGACATCTACCACCTCTCTGGGCAACCTATTGCAGGGTTCCGTCACACCCTTTGTAGAAAGTTTCTTTCATATATCTGGTCTGAATCTATCCTCTTTTAGTTTAAAACCATTACCCCTTGTCCTATTGCAACAGGCCCTACTAATAAGCCTGTTCCCATCTTTCTTGTAAGCCCTCCTTTAAGTATTGAAATAATCCACTGCACTTCATCTGGACACAGATCATGAAATAGTCTGTCATAAAAATCAATTTTGAATGGTCTGTTTGTTGCCAAGCTCAGAATCACGTTCTGTTGATCAAAGACAATTCCCTGTACCTTGAAGCTTAAATTTGTATAACCCTAACACTAAACAAACTTTGAATTGCACAATTCAATATAAGCCAGCATTAAAATTTTTGCTGCTTTTGGCTTGTTTTCAAGTGTGAGATCTGCTCATGAATATTGTCACTAAAATTTGTTTTGCTTGAATGTTCATGTTCGTTAAACCTGGTCACAGGAGTACAGTAGTAAAAGTGATATCATTTTAAATGCAGAGTATTTACAGGAAATGATTGTGACAATTGCCCAACTCAGTTCAGTTGAGAATGCCAGTTGCAGTATTTTGGTTATGTTGACTTTTGAAACGGGCGTTTTAGTTGTGAGGCATGACTTCTGAAAACCTGAGATTTTTTATGTTTTAAATGCCTAGGATGATATATTTTCCCTTTTTTAAATTGTTAATTTGTGTTGGTTTTGTGTTCTGTTTCTTTTTATCTTTTGGGATAGTAGACACTGATGTGATAACATTTCATCATATTTCAGTACTATTTCGTTTAATGCTGCAATGAAGAGACAGGTTCATAACCTGTGTACTACATGTTGCAAAGAACCAAGAAGGGATCTGTATATACCTAGGAAAGCTGTTAAAACTTACCAAGTGACTTTCCCTTTGAGATGACTAAATGCTACTAACTGATGGAAGAAATACATTTAGTGATTATGAATAACACATTTGTTTACAGGACATTGACACACATGAAGAGAGTTTGTAACAGGGTGATGTGCTCTGAGACTAAAGCAGTGAATTCAGGACTCTGCAGTTCTGTTGTTTAAAACTAAAACTCTGATCTTGCATTAAATTTCGAAGTGGTTGCTGATGACATGTTCAGAGATTATGGTGATAGTTACGATAACAGAAACTTGAGCTGAATAGAATGGAGTTGTGCTAGCAAGTGTCTAATTAAATCTACCCAAACCCTAAAAGATAGGAAAATGTCTGTGAACTGGGGGAACTAGGACAGAAAAGGCCCTGAAGGGGCTATGCAGGAGTTGATGAGGATGGTTGAAATTCGTTGTGCTGTTTTTTTCACATTACCAATAAAAATGAGTCCTGTAAAGGAAGGGGGCTCAGCCTGAACTCAAGAGACATGCTGAAAAACAAGGGGTACTTTTTAATAAATTTTTAAAGAAAGATCAGAATATGATTAAAGAAGAAAATATCTGTTATTATGTTTCTTGCTATTTATATCTACTTGCTATCAGCTGAATCCTGGTCTGAAGGTAAGATTAATGAGGCCTGCTGTGTTCTCAGGTTTCTACAGAGGACTCTTGAGATTTCTACTTCTGGAAAAATTGGTTAAATTTTTACACTCTTCGAGAATACTTCTCTGGATGAATTCAAAATTAACAGCTGCATTCAGGAATTGAGCCAAAGAGACATACTCTGACTTTAAATGTAGATCCACAGGTATAGATTTCTGTTTCTCTCTAGTCTGGCCTGAAAAATGAATTTCATCACTTCAGTCTTTTTTATTTCTAACTTTTACTTCTGCCAACCAATTTATGATCTCAAAATTATCTTCGATGCATGCCAGCGAATCTAAGCATAATAAACTTAGTAATTACAGTGCAAAGCAGGGGGATATGAGCTAATGAGTACAGAATAAGCACATAACAAGAGAGCATGTTTTTTTGAGGCATTAATTCACAGAAATCTTTTAACAAACAAGCTCCAGGTCAGGAGAGGGTCTATCCACTGGATCTGCAGAGCAGTCAGCTGTACAGCTTTTCAAATTGACACTTTTCAAAGCTCCATCACGTCAAGACATTTTCAAATTTTCATTTAATATATGCTTTATATTATGCTGCACCCAATCTCTGAAAGTGAATAAAAAATAAGACATTCACGAAAGACTTTAGATTAGAAAGAGTATCTTCCAAACCAACAGAGAGTGAACTCTAAGCATGACACATATGCAAGAAATGGATTTTGTGGCCTGTATGCTCTCTTTAAGGTTAGAGCTATCAGATTTGAAAGTCAGTGCATCAGATGAAGTGGTCCTAATGCTGGTTTATAATGAATAATAAAGCAGATGCACTATGCTGACTGGAAAGGACATAAACATGTTAAGCTGTCATGAATAATAGATAAATATTACTTTAATTCTTTAGAAGTCAGCCTGTTGTTTAGCAGTGCTATCACTGTTATACTGAATCCATTCCTCAAGCTTTGTTGCATCACCAAAATTAATTATCTCAGTTCAGGAAAAAAGTCACATTTCTGTGCTCAGTGTACATTCTGCAGTACTGTATCAAGTGGATTCAATCTGTTCCCTTTGACCTGTCAGGGCTCAATGCACACTGAATTTGTATGGTTTGATATGTGCGTTTCTGCTGAAAACATTTCAGCCTTGTTGTAAAAATATGTAACCTATAGAGTCCTTTCTTAGGAAGAAAACAGAACACTTCTCTTAGGAGGAAAGCTGAAAAGGATGGAATCCATTGAGTAATACAGAATAGGTGGTAAAATTTTCCATCTCTCTAGCCCTCAGTTGGCCAGACAATCAGAAACTGTTTCTGTTAACTGATTAAAATAGAAAGTCAGTGCCACCATTGTGGCCTTTTACTGGGTTACAGGAGAAAAAAAAAAGGAAAAGCTGTTCTGCCCTGCAAGCTATCCAACCTGGCTGTGTTTGTTTCTCTGAGTAGATAGGGCATGACTAACTCGTCCATATGTTCAAACATAAAATTCCTGCTGTGATTCTCTGCAACAGAGGACAAGCAGCATCTGTACATAAGGGATATCTTTTCTGCACTTAAATCAGCGTAGTCCTCCAATGGGAGATATTTATCCCTGACACTTGGGAGCCAGCACACTACTGCATCTTTTAGGCCTGCTGGTATAATAGTGAGATATTATTCCCTTTTCCTACACATGACACGTGAGTACCACATTCAGATGTTCTACCACAGACTCACTCTCTGCTCTGTGCACTTCTGCCTCTGGCAGAAATATTGTACAGTCTCTGTGGAATTGTTGTTGTACCGGGCCCATGAACACAGTTGGGTTGAATTTGAGAATAGTCCCATGTAAGCAATCAGTGCAGTCATTCTTAAATGCTCTGCTGCCTTGGCAGAGTTAGGCAGAGGATTTGTGTCTGTTAGTGTTAATACATGAATTATGGGCTGTATTAGTGTTAATACATGTACAGGTGTTCCGTACATTCTCTCAGATCCTTTGACAAAGTTATCTACGTATGTCTGCCTGAAAGGTGATTTAAAAAGATGATGCTCCCTCACATGGCATAAAAGTGACACATCAAATTTGACCACTAGCTTATTTTTTATGACTTTCTTCCTGGTTTTCATTACAATCTAGTTCCTAGTCCTTCAAACTCTAAAGTACATCTGTCATTTATTATTGTCACACCAGATGAAATGGCCCAGGGTGTAGGAAAAAAATCCTATGGCATGTTTCTGCAGAGAATTTACAGAAGGAGGCTTCACAGAAAGAGACTTCAATCTTTAATTCTAGGCTTCATTCTTTTATTGGAACTTTCTCCTAAGGAAACGTTACAGCTCCATGTCTGACATGTTCCAGGTATTAGAAGGTACAGACAGCTTTGTAATCTGTCTGAATGATATCCTTGTGTGTTACTACCATTTGCTACATGGATTGTTCTTAGCTCCTAAGGGCCATTGCTGTCACACAGCTGAGGACGTTAATTATAGATTAGCCTCTCAGGCTGCCTTTTCCTGCCTTCATGCACATTTCCTGCTTGTGTATGTTTTGTGTAGGGAACAGGAATCATCATCTTTAGCTGGCTTCTCTCCCTAATTTGTTATTCTTTCTCTTCTTTACTCTTTTTTTTTTTCACGTAATGAAAGTTCTGTGAACAGCTTTCCCTTTCAAAACAACTGAATCATGTTTGACCCCAGTTTTCTCCATGTGTCTGAAGTATTTATACCTATTATCCAGACAGGACACCCCTTGGACCAACCAGAAAGCGATGTTGGTATGGGAATTGTTGCCATAAAAACCTGTTGGAAGCTAACAAGCCCTTCCTTCTAGTGCTAAGTGCTTCAGAAACCATCTCTATATAATAGTTTTGGCTCAAGTATCAGGTGGATGAATGTGATATAGCACAGATGGAGAAATATATGGGATAAGCTTTAGCTCCTTATTAAACCTTTATGAAACAAATAAGATGTCCACAGTCTTACAAACAAAGAAAACACTAGAGAGTTAAAGGTGACTCAAAAGAAAGAAATGCAAGAAGATGTCAGCCTACATAATGCATCTGTAGCCCTACCATATAACAGGCCCAAAGCTGCAAACACACTGCTTTTTGTGGAATAACCAGATGCTGCCACTGGAAAATGTCTCAGTTTGACATCTACGGCCAGATGGTCAAACCTGTGCCCTCTGTATATTGTAATGCATGCAGATAATTCTGCCAAGTGTAGAGAAATAGGAATGTGATCCAGCGGCTGTCAGCAGTTAAACAGGATTACAGCAAATTCTTGAATATACAGCCACAGGACAAGTTGTTAGTGATTGCCTGTGTTTCATGTGTGACCCAACTGTGAGATCTAAGCTTTGGCCCAGCAATGGTCCTGACCTTCAGCAGCTGTTTCAGTTTAGGATGGGCAAGTATTTTTCTCAGGAGGGAGGTAAGAGGCACCGGACCTCTCGTATCCTGGCCTCAGTTGCTACTGGTAATGGATTTCATTGTTTCATTTTTGTTCTACTCCACCATACAAAGGGATTGAAACCATCCACAAATTAAGCTAACCTGACTGAAATGTAAACAGGAACAGTTTCTGAGATCACCTAGGGGCAGGAACTAAAAGCCCTGCCTCTTAAATCCCATTTATTGCATAGAAACTTGGACTTTTGTTGAGTTTGTCATGCTGCCTCTCTCCTGAGTAAACTGTTGTGAAGCCATTCAGTGCACTAAACATATCTACCAAGGTGGCTGTGAGTTAGGGTAGAAACCTGGTCTAAAATCCAGGCTAACTAAGACTGTGGATGACCACAGTTACTTTAAATGGGGATATACACATCCATAAACCATCTTGAATTGTTTGTGGCAGGGGATTGTATGACTCATATTAGGGGATGGTATGACATCGAAAGAGAGAGCTCTTGGATAGCACTAGTTGACTAATAAGTGATAATTACAGATCCTACTCCATGCTTTGTAGCATGGAGAGTGGCTCCAGCTGGATGGTCTGGTAAAAATGAGCTCTTGATAATTTCTTTCTTCTTGAAGTTGCCATTGACTGAAATGAGTTTAAACCCATTTCCCTTTCTCCCTCTAAACATTACGTGGTTTCTTGAGATTATTAGGCAGTTGTGTTTTTCACAGTTAGTGCATTTCAGCCATAAACATGGTAGTTGAAATACACCTTGGATGAAAGATGCCACAGACCACAGAGTGCTATTACAGGACTCGTTTCCATAGTAGTTACTGGGAATGCAATTGTACGCTTGAGAGTCTTTTTTACCTACCTAATTACCCAGTTTTTCTGTCTACAACTGGGCTAATAAACTTTAAAGGCCATGCAAGGATTTTACAACGCTAGCGATACAAGCAGAACATTTGCCTTTATTCTTGCTGCTCCGAAGCTTCACAAGCTGTGCTACTCCAATTACCTTTTTTCAGTGAACACCATCCCATGAGAAATTTCCAGTCCTCTGTAATCTAACTGAATATAGGCAAAACGGAAAACGCACGTGGAAAAAATCAGTTTGCCCAGAAGGACTTTTGCACAGACTTATTCTTAGACAGAAATCTTAATTTACTCCGAAACAACTGGAGTGATCGATTCCTCCAGGTAGCAAGCGCTAATTTATGCTCAATGAGAAACACAGTTTCCACAACTAAATGATTATTATGATATACTTCCATTCTCTGCACCAGTATCCTTGATACTGTAGCTGTAAATGACTCTTTTTTTCCAGATTTTGACATATGGGTGATGATGGTTGGCTGCTGTAGAGCTGCTCTTGCTCGTATCAGACGGGATTCGCTTAGAGCAGCGTTGTGGGAGGGGGCAACTTCTGCAGCCTCATAGCTGAGGTCATAGCCAAGCATGACGTGACAATGGAATTCTTCTGTTTTAAGCATAACATTGCAGATTGCAAGAGTTAATTGGGGATTAGTTATTCATAAAATATGGTTCTATATCATAAATATACGTACAAAGTGATCGATCTCTGGTTTGAACAGTTTCCATGGATGTGGAAAAAAATGTCACAAAGTGGTTTAATATAGAACAGCAAGCAGAGAGTTTGTGCTGGATTTAGAGCCTTAGGGTAAGCAATCTTTGCATGGAATTGTATTTTTAAGTAAAGAACTGTCTAAAGTTTGCAAACATTCCCATCTGGCACTTTTTTTCCCGTTTTATTTTCCTTTTGGCTTGTGTTCAACCTTTTTAGGTGATGCAGTTCAGCTGGGACTGCTTTGATGTGTGTGCTGCTCCCCTGTTGCACTTTCCCCAGTCCTGTAGTATCTTGAGAACCAAGTTAAGGAACCTGTGCAAACGTGCCCAAGTTTACATCATTCACTTGCTTGTGTATTCACATAACAGGCTCATGACAATGGACCTAGAAATGCTATGGGAAAGTGTGTTGATGGCTATAAACTGTATCATTATGCCAACCTACTAAAGTGTATTTTTTTTATCCAAAAGCAGCACATTTTCTGCATAGTATCTACTGCAGAGCGATTTTCCAATTGAATTTTAAAAGCCTCTTCTTTAAATTTACACTTATCTATTTTGGAATATCCTGATGCTTGTCATGTTCTGATTTCCTTTTTCTTCACTTTCAGAGCTGTTTGTAATATTAAGTATATGCTCATAAATAAAAAAAAAAAATTCCAGATCTCTTGCCTGAAGGAAGCTTATTGTGCTTTTGTAAAAGATTGGTTCAGGGAGTTGAATACCACTGGACCACACATGCTTGCAGGAGCAGTCATAAATTTTGCAATTGCAAGCATGGTTAAATCTTTTATTTATAAGTTAATGTACCTTTTATACTGTCAGAAAATAGTGAGCAGAGTGTACTCCTGGTGCATCTGTCTTAATGTCAGGAATGTCTGCCAGTTTACAATTTTCAAACAGTTTGTTATAATCTCGAACATCAGTCTTGAGCGTGAACTCTTGGGTATTAAAATAAATGGAAAACCTGCCTTAGTATAAATAGAAGATAAACATGTTTTGATAAATTCATTTTAAAAGAGCCTTAATTGTATGCAAAATATTGTGGAGAAAATATAAATTGCAAAGGTCTATTTAATTGCAACTGGCAAACAAAGCGAGCTGGACAGATTGTGGCTTTTAATTCTCAGTGCTGCCTATGGGGGCTAAAGAATCTCAGTTCTCCCAGAACCGATTATTATCCATCTGATGTAGCCCTGCCATCTCAGAGATTTGTGAAATACATGAATTTTACTGTACAATTCGAACACAAGGACTAGATCTGTGTTCTGTGGATTTTAAACTCTGTGTCCTTGGCCTGTGTGCATATATGTGCAGGCACACTAACCAAATTAGAAGTAAGCTTACTTGTCTTTGAAAGCTTACTTGTCTTTTTTTCTACCTGCACCACTTGATTTAATAAAAGGTATCAGGTGTCCCACTAAATCTTGCCTGACTTATGTCCTTAGGCTGCTGTAGTTGCAACAACGTTAGTTAATTTGTCAGCTTTTGCACAAATATTGCAGCCAGATTGTGGAGAAGTATAAAGTAAGATGGACAGAATTTGATACATTAGGCAATCCACTACATGTTAGTATTTAGATTATTTTTAGTCTGGCTTCTGTGAAGAGTTGGTAGACAGGACAAAGCAGGAATAGCTGGAGAAGCTGCACAGCAGAAGTGATGAGTAGGAAGGCTACTTGTTTACTTCTTAGCAAATAAATGTGTACTTTTGCAAATTTATTTTTGCATTCTGCACACAAAATAATCAAATTCAAAAAAGCTGTCTCTTCACAGCTTTCTGCATTGAGTACTTTTCAAATTATTAATTGATAGAATAGGAAATGTTTCTGGAAGGCTTAATCTGAATAATAAATAAGCAGAATAATTTACTACTCACCCTTTGCTAAACACAATTTCAACAACTCCAGCTAAAAGCTACATTCTGCTGCTGTTCAGTGAAGGCTGTATTATGTGGTGTTTTGACAATAAAAATTACCAGCAGGAAATTGAAAAGGCATTCAGTAGCTCCAGTTTTATATTATGTACAGTTTGTTGTTTTAGTAATGGCCTTTACAGTGAAATAACATAGAAGTCTATCAAGGTATTAGGTGTGATGTCCCTGAAGACAGAGAGAGAATTTAATTATTTGCTTTCATTTATCACAATATTTATAACATTAGTCCATTAATGGCTGAAATGAGGAATACCAAGATTTTTATATCACATGAATTTAAATGTAGTTAACGGCACTGGATGGAATGTACGGAATGGAATCAGTGATACAATAACCAAATAGTGAAGGACTTTGGCAGGAAGTTACCAGAGTTATAGAAATGCAATAATTTTTTGCACTATTTTTCAGCCTCTCGTGTTAATGTATTATTGGGGAAGATGGATATAAGACCATATTTGCTTTCTCGGGGCTGAATGCCTAATTGCTTTTCTTTGTCATGGCTTTGCTTTGGCTTTGCTGCACAGCTGGTTGTTGCAGCAATCTTTGTGCCATCCTCCAGCATGGCCCATCCTAATTGTGGTGCTGGACCTTGCTCTGGGCTCAGGGCACGTGCAGCACTGTGACCTCCTGGGTCTGACTGCTCGTTCATGGGCTGCCACTACACCTTCTGCCTGGCCTTGCTGCTACCTTTCCTCCTTTGGGACAGGGATGAGCCAAGCTGGGTTGTCCTAAGGGCTCTTTTGGCTGTCAGTTTGACTGACCTGCTATATCAAAGTGGTCCCACACAGGAATTTAGATTGCTAAACAAATATCCTTCTGCTCTTAAGCCAGAAGGAACAGCAACTTTCTTCTCTTGCTTTTTAAAGGGTTACCACATATCTCCAAACTATTTTCTCTTTTCTTTCATTGTTCAGGGAATGCCACTGATAAATCGGAGTACAATATACATTATGGGATAGATCTTGATGATCATTTACCTCTCAGATGTCCTTCAAACTAATTTGGACACAAGTAAACACTGAAATTTTCTGTCGTGAGTGCTTCAGACATGATTTCTCACTGACTACCTCAAATGGGTATTTTGTCATTTGGCTTCTTCAAGTTAGGAGGATAAAAAATGGGTACTGTCAATTGAAAGCACTCTAAATAGCTCAACAGCCATTACCTTAGGCAATACCTTTTACTCTTCATTTTGTCTTGATTCCAAAATATGACCTTATCTTTATCATTTGTTGACTACCTTTTGAGATTTGCAGTCTCAGAAGATGAAGGTGCCTTCCTGTACCCAGAATAGCTCCCACAAATCTGTCTGAAGGAGTGTTTTAGAAATGCATTACTATAAATCATTAAATGTTTGTACCAAGGGGGCATAAGTAACCACTCATTAAGCAAACAATACCTCTTTTCAGTGTCTGGCCTGGAAAAGATACAAACATATTGATGCTACTAAGTGAAGTACTGATCTTTGGTTTCTATTCTTTTCACTATTATATGTTTGCAAATGCAACCAATTCCTTCAGAAGGTAAATGCATAACAATGTGCTTCAAAGCAGATTGTTTTCTCAGAATCTCACATGGTATTTAATAAGCACAATAGACTGTACATAAGTGCACCACGTGTCTTGCTTATAGCCAGGGATCTCAAAATATTTTATGAACATTAATGGTGAACAATATACAATTACATGTAGGGGGAGAATTTATTTTGGTTTTAATTCATCTTTCTCTGAGTTTGAAAAGTCTTTCATTTTTTCGCAAGAATCTCGAGGTATTAGGAGCAAGTTGTAGTGACTGAGATATTTATTAAAATCACCTTGGGTTTTAAAGTGGAACTCAGTGCCCAGGACTTTACCCTCAAATCTCATTTTAAAAACTAGATTATAAAAACCAAAATCCTAATTTAAGGCACTTTGTCAAAGATGCCAGAGTTCAAATAATAAAACAAAATTTTATAATCTTATATTCTCGGATTTTTTTAGTACTACAATTCCTTGGCAAAAAGAATCATAGAGTGGCCTTTGTTGGAAGTGACCTTAATCATCTCGTTCCAACCCCCCTGCCATGGTTAGGGACACCTTCCACTGGACCAGGTTGGTCAAAGCCCCATCGAACCTGGCCTCGAACACTCTCAGGGATGGGGCATTCACAACTTCTCTGGGCAACCTGGTCCGGTCTCTCACCACCCTCACAAAAAGGAATTTTTTTCCCTCATGTTTAATGTACTCTTGGTTTGAATCCATTCCTCCTTGTCCTGTCAATACACTAAAAAGTCCCTCTTCATCTTTTTGTGGGCTCCCTCCAGGTACTGGGAGGCTTCAAAGCCTTCTCTTTTCCAGGCTGAACAATCCCAGTTCTCTCAGCCTTTCCTCACAGGAGAGGTGCTCCATCCCTCTGATCACCTTGGTGGCCTCCTCTGGACTCCAACAGGCTGATGTTCCTTCCTGTACTGGGGACTCTAGAGCTGGATGCAGCACTGCAGGTGGGGTCTCACCAGAGGGGAGTAGGGCAGAATCCCCACCCTCAACTTGCTGGCTCAACTTGACCTTCAAATCCCATTTGAACAACTAGAATATAAAACCCGAATTCCTAATTTAAGGCACGTTGTCAAAGATGCCAGAGTTCAAATAAACCCACAAAATTTTAAAATTTTATTTTCTTAGATTTCTAGTATCTGGGTTTCCAGTAATGTACTTCCTTGGCAAAAAGGCTGAGCATTTAAGTGGCCTTCTGGAAGTGTTTCAAAATCATAGGAATTAGACCTGGTGGTGGAAACTGCTTTTGAGAGACTGAAAGTGTTCTGGACGCTGTCTTGAGCAAGACTTTCCCATGGTGAGTGGTGCTAACTCTTTTGGGGAAATCTTTCTGCACACCCTTAACAATGTTCTACCAGAATATTGCCGAGGAATTTTCTGTGTGATTTTTCAGGCTGAGCTGAGTAACCTACTGCTTACCTTGGGCATGCACCAAATAGAAATGGCTCTTGTTTAGCTGGAGCTGTAAAATGGGCTGGCTCCCAGGTGCACCTGTGTGAGTGGGCTGTGCCTTTGGTAACAGATGGTTGGGTGGAATTGCCCTGTGTGGGCACTCAGGGTCATCCAAATCATTCTCTGCAGAAGCAGTAGGGCCTCGTATAATGTTGCAGAGGGATTTTTGCTGACGTACTGTGATAATTCACTATTTTTTCCCCCTATACAAAAATAATAGAGGTGGCATGGCTGGCTGAAGAAAAAGAAACCAGGATGGTAGAGACAGAAAATCCTTAAGAGAAGGCTAGGATCAGCCAAGCTTGAAGAATGTGGTTCTGTTGTTTGTTTCTTGTGGTCGTTTGAAGGAACAGTTAGTACAAGCTCTGAAAAGGCAAAATTGAATGTCTCGATATTTTGTCTGATACCAGTTGGATGTTACACTAATTTACATGTGCAACCAAGAACAGGATTGATTGCCTGCGTCAAGCACAGAAAGATATTCGTCTGAAAATCACCTAAAATGGGTACTGTGTGCTGGAACAACAGGCACAACAGCAGCAGGGTGTGCTGTGTGTACATTATCTGCACTGATCCTGGCACCTTATGATCTGTATACTCCATTAGAGGAGTGGTTGCTTCTGTATATGACCAGATGTTTGACTTGAAGACCATTAATCAAATTTCCCAAGGCAAAAGAAACATTAGGCAATCAATTAAGTTATAATACTAGACTTGTAGGAGCATTCTGACTGCACTAATTAATCAAACCAAGTTAGAAGATTTTGTTTAAGGAGCTCTGAAGCACTTTCTGATGTACATCAGAGAGAGAAGCTGTAGGTATTGCACAGAAGATCTAAAATATTTAAGACACTCCTTTTGCACTCTCATCACTGCTGATATGATGGAATTTGTTCCATCATATCAATGTTATATGAATGGATTTTTTGTAGACACAAAGGCCTTTGTAATGAGCTGCAGGTGAGTGAGTCAAGGAAGCCCGTCTTTCTCTCTGCTGAAACAGAAGAAAAATACTTTGAATTTTAGAGGTGAATCCAGGCTACTGTTTTAATTATTCATTTTGGGGAAGTGTGGAAAGAATATATGGTTAGGAAGAGCTATATAAGGGATTATGCTCATTATTTTTAATGTTTCATGCAGAAGAATCTAAGATCCATAGGATGAAGGTTGTTTCTTATGGGCACTGTACACTTTCTGATGAAGGAAATATTTCTGTGTTGCTGACAGAATTTTAAAACTGCAAAAGATTCTGAAAAAAAGATAAAAACCAGAGCAGTAGAAAGGTAGAACTATCTTGAAGGAAAAGCCTTTCTTAGATTCCTCTGCTGAGTGACAATAGGATCAGAGGATTTGTATGATGAGAGTCTCTTCCCACTTCGCCCTATTATAAAGCCAGGTTGATAGGAGGTTCTTCAGGTTGATAAAAGCAGGAGAGCAGCATTCATCTGTTACTGAAGGTAACAAGGACTGTTCTGTTAGCTGAATTTTATTTGAAAGAGTTTCAAACCAGCTCTAATTTTAGAACTCCTGTTCGTCAATGTGTTGTCTGAAGGGTCTGGACAGGTAAATTCATGGTAAGCCTCCTATGGTCAGTCATGCAGAAAATAAAGTAATTGGAATTAGAAGATCAGATGATTTGAAGGCTGTGTTTAAGAAATGGAAACATTGGGTCTGAAAATAAGTAATAAAATATCTCTTTTGACACATTATCAACCGTAGACTGCAGGAAAATTAGAGAAATATTGTTGTAAATTTTCAGACAAACAGTACATAAATGGATGTACTTTGTTCCTTGAAGCACATTCAGAAACTGCTCTGACTGTTGGGATAGGTGTTGTCTGGAGAATACGCTTGTGTAGAAGGTAGATAAAATGTTCATTAATCAAAAAGATCTGGAGCACTTAAAATTGAAAATGGAGAGCCTGCAGTTATTAAAAATTAAAAATTACAAAGTTTCAATGTCATAGAGGAACTTTGACAACTAAGGTAGCAAAATGAATGGGGTTTTAACAGGCTGAGTGAGATAAGAGGGCAGGAACTGTATTGTGTGGGGTTTATGTGATGAACTGTGGCTGTCAACCAGAAAGAAATCTGCTAACTCAATCAGTGTTAAACCGATGCCAATCACAACTAATGGACAAATAGTGGCTTTAACATAATTTCTCCAAAACAGACAAACATGAGAGCAAAATATCTTATGATGGTTAAGAGGAAGATATCAAAATAAAAGAACATGACTGAGTGGCTAACTTGGCTATTAGCTTGGGAAAGCTGCCAGATGTATGTTTCCATAGAAACAAAAATGACAGATCTGTTTAAATGGTTGCTTCAGGGCCCAGAGTCTTTCCTTACAGTCTAGAGAGAGTTCATTGGCAATGGATAGAACAGACAGGTGCCAAACTGATGAAATCATCACTGCTAACGAAACCATTAATTGAGATGGAAATCTTGCAGGGGAAGGTATTACAGTAGCTGATACATTTGGAAAAATAAACAAGCTATCATGCAATGCTCACCCATTTTTATAACTGTTCTAATAGGTCTAATAAAAGATATTATCTCTTCCCACAAACTTTATCTTTATTCCATTGTTAGATTATCATGAAGCAAACATTACCACTTGAAAAAAAAAAGTGGCTCTTTAGTTGTAGCTGTTATAGTTATTTATAGCACCTATTTTTTTTCTCATGGAATAAAACCCCATCAACACTGATTTTTGTTCAGAAAAGAACAAGAAAGTGTAAAAAAAAGCAGATATAGATGTACACAAATACCTGTGAGGAAAAAACTTGTATGGGTTATTGAAAAACTTCAAGAAATTTGCATTGATTTTCACTTAGACACTAAGGTGGGATATTTGGCAATTTTTTTTTTTTAGGAATCACTGAGTATCAACAACATTGCATCACCTGCGTTGCCATTTGACGAAAATGTGAAATTATTCTTAGCATTTTCAAACGTGGAGTTGTGAAAATCTAATTTTTTCTTCAGGGTGTTCTCTTTTAGGATCTTCTGTGTGTGGACTTCTAGGGAATACAATAAACTGCAAGCAAAAGTGTGTCATTTGGGTACCAGTGACAACATAACTGTGATAAGAAGAAATTGTTTTGATTTTTCTTAATTGTTTTTCACCAAGGAGCAGAAATGTAGTTCACTGGAATGGTGACACCACCGTATCTTTTGTAGAGATTCCATGTCTAAGGCAGTGTAAAAGGAGGTATAAAACTGGTATGAACTGTTGTACCTAATTGCAGTGCAGCAGCAAGGCACAGAGAAAATGAGAAAAAGGAAAAATAATGTCTTAAATCTCCAAAGGGAAAGAAGATACACTGAATGAAGTACTGGAAGAAATTAGAAGTGCAAATATTTGGCCAGAATATAGCATTATATTTATGCAAAGCTAATGTAACCAGGAAAACATATAATAGTGTTTTTTAGACCACAAACCATAACCATTTTCCTCCAGATTCCCGTGTTCTAGTGTAAACTTTTTTCATATTTTTTTTCATTATCTTTCTAAAAGCTTAACAAAATGAGTGCCATGGTTGCTCTGTTACTTTTACTGAGTAACTTGCTAACAGTAGAATGAGGGTAAAAAGAAAAATATATTCTGTTGTGGTTTGTTTTTTTTTTTTGGTTTTTTTTGTAGTTTTTTCATTGGGTTTTTTTTTGGGGGGGTGTGTTGGTTTTGGGTATTTTGTTTGTTTTTGGTTTAGTTTGGTTTTTTCCGCCACAAGTAGACCTTAAATCACAACATCTAACAACTGAACAAAACAGAAATGACATGAAGTCAGTTTTGATATGTGACTAGGACTTTGGACACTAATATTCATGAACCAACTCAAATCATGACCTGGTTATAGCAGGGTTGTTAGAGTTTGTTAGGACACAATAAAAAGGCATTTTTTATGCAGAAAGAACTAATCCTACCCCTACTCTGTTTAATATTTAATGGTTTCAGGTTTCTAGCATTTTTTTCTCATATAAATCACAGAATCTCTTTGACAAATGCTGTATAAGTCTGATAGTTGATAGGACAGGACAGGGCAGATCGTTTCATGCTCATCATTCTGATTAAATAATGTTGATTTATTTATCATCTGGGTCTGCAGTATTTCAAACTTAGAAACATGCCACTGTCACATTTGAGGATGGATTAGAGCATATCACCCAGAATATCAAAATCTGAAATGAGAGATCAGGATATGGTGGGGAAGATAACTTTAATCATAGCCTGACACACCTGTCTATACAGCTTACTCCAATTAGTATTTATAGGTTGATTTTTTAAAGGTCAAACATGTTACATGCTTGTGATGAAGTTCAATCTTAGATAAAATATACTGTATGAAGCTACAGTTTTCATTATTTCATACCAAAGGGTTTACTTTTTAAATTTTTTTTTTAAATTAAAATCTATGTCACTGGAATATATATAATCTCTACTCTGGAATATTTATCAGGCTAAATGGGCAATATTGTTGTATGCTTAAATAGTTTTATTTTTACACTTCAGAAATTTATTCATTATTATTTTAAAAAATAATAAACCCTGCAGCAAAACTTCAATACATATAGTTATTTCTTTGAAGTCCATAGGACCAAGGTATTATAGATATTAATATTTATCTTTCTGCTTAACTGGTGAGATTAAAGAGGAGAAGAAAGGAAACAAGGAAAGCCAAATCTGGACTCACTAAATTTTGCAGCAAAACTTTCAATTACATGATTGGGACCAAAATTTCATGCAAAGTTCTAGGAACATTATTAGTAACTGAATATTATGCATTTTCATACTCTTTCTTTGCCAAAAATGCTATACCACCCTGATCACATGAGTTTCTGCGTTCTCTTGTCTTTGGTACCCTAATGATTTATGGAACACACTTGACTTTAAATTCCTGTACAGTCCAGTTAAATTAATTTATTTTGCTATGAGAATAGTAAGCTTGTCCCCCTTATCCTCACAATATGAAATGTTTGTGTATTTTAGATGTACACAGCTATTACAAAATGCACTTAAACACACAAAAAAATCTGATGCAAGAAAGCATCTCTCTCCAGGAAAACATATGGGTATATATACCTAGGACTCACTGAATTTATAAAGTTGGATCACGTGTTTAAATATATACTTTGTTCCATCTGAATAGGATTTAGACAGATCCATAAGTGTTTTCTTTAGCCAAGACCCAACAGAGTGTTAATTAATTTGTGTAGGTAATAGACTTTCTAATGCTGTTTTTGATTTTTGGGTCTAGGTATTTACATGACTCCCTGTTAAGACAAGACTCAAGCACAAACCAGCTTTCCCTTTCCTCCATTTCTTGCTTTCCATGGGAAGGAAACATATATAAAGATCAGAGGACAGGTAAAGCCCAGGGGACAGAGTGTATCAAGGAGCTTATCTGTCTGTCTTTTGGCTGTATGGGGTGAGATTGTTCAGGTGTCCATCTACAACAACATAGGACCAATTTACTAACCCAGAAATACCTGCATTGTTACTTTTGTGGAAATGTGAAGGGAAGTGTGACTTCAGGAAAGCCCAATGAAATGCATAGTTGAATGCTGAGTGATTCTGGCAGTGAAATTGTTCGGGATAAAAGCTTTTTGTGAATTTCAGCATGAGCATAAAAAAAAAAAATCTGTTTTATGATTAAAGATTGAGACAACCAAGCCAAAATTACTCTACTGCTATTTACTAATCCTCTTTCAGTAAGCCTCTTCCGTTCTTCTGCAGATATTTTTGTGTGTCTCTTTTCAGAGCCCTTACTTCAGTATAAATGGAAATGAAATTTAGTTACATGAAGTTTCATTTAATTCATTTTCTGTGATGACACCATTTACACAATTTATTATTTGTCTTTTGTTATTTCACATCCCTTCTCAGCTTTGCTACAGTTGAAGCAAGTTAATGCAGCACATGACACTGTAGTTGGTCTTTACAGGGTGTATTGAGCATGAAGAGACAAGCACAGCAGTTTGGAGGGTGCTGGGAGACTGAGATGGGAACAGCCCAAAGCCACATTTTCTCTAGGGTCCTTCTCTCAGGCACAGTCATATCAGTCAAATCACTACCAGTATATTGACATATCTAGCAAGCCAGCTAATAAATCTTAAATATCTTCCTTTGTCATTAGATGTGAGCTTTGTACCCCAGAGAGCATGCACATCCTTTCCAGCAGGAAGAAACAGGCTGCAAGAGACAGGAGTCAGTATAAACCCAAGGAATTTACATTGTCATCTCAGTTTGGACACTGGCTTTCTCATGATTTTGGCATATCATTTTATTTTAACCTTTCGTCACCTTTCACAAATCCTTGTGTGCATCGCAGTCAGATACTAAAGCAGGAAACACATCAGGGCTGGGGATGCTTTGTTATGGCACATCTCTTTAAAATCTTTGATATCTAGTATTGACAAGGCTGTAAATTGTTTCAGAATTAAATGAGGTTTCACTTGGCTTACTCTGTTGGTTCTGTCATTTGGTTCTGTATCATAATGAGTTGTAGTTGACTTTTTCAGTAGGGCAAGCAGAAGTTCTTCCTTTGTTCTCTGCTGGAACAGAGCACTGTGCCTCTGCCTTTTATGGACACACTTTAGTGTTTACAGGAAACTTCCCAAGATGAGGAAACTTTGAAGTCACTCTCGATATTCTGTCACTGGAGAAAAAGGAAGCAGTGACGGCCTATGATTTGTCACAAGGCAAGAAATAACCTTTGAATAATTGGTCTCATTAGATAGAGGCTTGTTGTTATGGTAATATCATCCCAGTTGATGCAGAAAACTGAACAGGGTCATAGAACAGCAATTACAAGACATGTCAGAGTGAAAGAACTGGGTAAGAAAAAGTCTTTCAGGAAGTGATTGTTGGCAGGTTTCCCAGGAAGCTTCTAACCCAGTGATGCCTGATTCACCTAATTCCTTGATGCAGTCCACATAGCACAGCAATAATTGCCTGCTTACTGAATGAGGATCCTGGGATCAAGACCATTCACCAAATCCTGAATGCACCACATTGAGCCAGGAGATTCTTTTCTCTACCTGTCCCATTGAGGGGCAGGCTGACTTTATCCTGCAGGCCCTTAGGGCTCCAATTATGATACTGAAACCTTTCAAAATGTTCAGAGTTTGTGGATGAGGTGATCCTACTGTGTATATGCAGTGTGTAATATATGCATAAAGATGATTGCAGAAGGCAAGGGTTTGAAATTGGTGCTTTTAAAAAGCTCAACAGAAAACAGTAAAAAGCAAAAATCATTTCTAAAGAGATGGAAGATTAGGGCTATTAGCATGGAAAAAATCCTTTGCTATGCCAAGATGAACTTCGTTAAATTAAATAATTTTTTACCTCATTTAATGAGCAAAGAGAAAGCTTAATTAAAAAAAACCACTAAGATTTAATTGTTGAGAGTAAAATTCAACTGAAGGTTAAATAATATCAATGGGTTGCTTGGGTATTTATGAAGGCAAAAATCTCTCTATTATCTTTTCTGTTATTTACCCCATGAACTTTCTTATGTTTTATTTCCAGTTTCAAGTCATACACAATTTGTGAGTTGTTATGTATTGCAGGTTGCAGTTGGATTACCAGCTGTTTTGTTGAAGTGCTGCACATTAGGCACCCCAGTTTCTGTGCTGCTACTGTGCAGAACCTTTCCTTCACGTGGAACAAGAAAGAATAGTCCAGTAATTGGAGTTTTGGACAAGACTGGAGAACACTGTCACTGACCTCTTGTGGGAATTAGACAAATCCGGGAGACATCTGATTAGCTGTATCCACAGAACTGTAATATTTGAGCACAACTTTTTTTTTCACTCTGATAGAGGATCCTGCCTTTGAACCCTCCCTTGGTGTAATCTTTATAATCTGTTCATCCTTGAAGCACTGCTGTGAAATAGCAAAGTACTCTTTATACATTTTAGAGGAGAAGACAGACTTGAGGGTATTCAGAAAGGCTAATTTTGACTAAAGAATTTAACTTTAGCAGTCTCTGGAGGCCTGCAATTTTTGTAAAGAGAGAGGCTTCTCCAGTGGTAATTTCACAGCAAAAGCCTTGCTTAGCTGCTCTCAGTCACCTTCTGGAAGAACCCCTCTTTCATTGACTCTAGTTATTTTGGGATTCTGTGGTGTAGAAGGTAAGATGACTTTTACATTTCATAGCACTGTGTTGGGAAAAAAATTATCAAGGTTGCATGGTGCTCAAATATTTTGTTTCAAAAGTCTTAGATGTTTAATAGAACAACAAGGCCTCTAAAGCATTTATATGTTGAAGTCACATGAGGAACTTCATCACTTACTGATCATGGTACAGCGTCTTACTGGACAGCCTTCTAGTCCACGAGCATGGAAAATCAAAGTGTCTAAGCTGAAATTTGTTGAATGGTCTTGATTCAGCCCTTTAATGAGCTGTTTTATCTGCTACCACAAGTGGCTATAACAGTCAGACCTAAGTATTGTTTGGAGATCTTGTATTTGCCTTTTGCAAAGGTAGAAGTAAACTAGCATTTCATCAGTTGTGATGATATTTCATAGAGCTCAGTGCATTGGTGTTAATGCTGAAATACCTAAAAGTGTGCAGCTGGATCCCACCTTCACAGCCAGGTTTATAGGTAGCCAAAATTAAGAAGCAGCAGCCATTCTTTCTTAGAGCAGGCACGAGCAACATTCTCAGCTTTTGGGGGGGGGGGGGGGCTAAATGCTAGCTACAATATTTCTGACCTTCAGTGAGCAAGAAAATGTTTCTACAGTTTAAAACCAGGCTTAGCTCAGCTTTAGGACATCATTCCTAGGCTATCAGACCTGAGGCTCAAGATCACTAGCACTGCCATCAGAGCCATTCATGCCTTGTCTTTGACTCCATTGAAAAGATATAAAAATACAATGATTAGCACTAACAGAGTTGGTACAACAATTTTGATGCTCTATTCTGATTGCTTTTTCATTTTTTTAAAAAGTACTGTAATAAACCTGTTAGGAATAGCAGGTGAGGAAATGAGGTAGGAGAACTGCTGTGTTGCCATTCTCCCTTTTTCAAGCCTTCATCATGAGACAGGATGTTTAAAATGAAGCTACTAGGCCACTTAAGTCCAAAACTGACTAAAGCTTTTGTTTCCTGTGCAACTGCTGTTTCATGTTAGCAGTACTTAAATATGTATAGAATACCTGGTCTTGGCGTGCAAGGTACAGGTTATTTTTCTACAAAGAACTAGTTTTTCAGCTCAAGAACATTCAGGATATGTTGATTCTTGCAAACTAAACAGTGCCAGGGGACATTGGTGTTATCAGAGCATTACTATCTGTATTGACACACTTTTAAAAAGGTCTCCTGCCCAATTTTGGCCTGAACTCACTGCCACTTTCACAAACAGGAGCCTAGGCATGATGCAGGTGTCAGTGTGGTGAGAAGCCTTCCCAATATGCCATCTGAAAGCAGCCTGTGTTGGCAGGGAAGAGACTTTAATAGTGTGTCATGAACCATTCTGTGCCAGGTGGCCTGAGGGAAAACCAACAGGCTTATGCACATGAACTTACTAGCAAAACAAAGACCTACTTAAAGGGTTTGCAGTCTCTTTTTCTTTTTAAAATTAAGTGTGATGGAATTCAGTTTCAAATTTTCATTTCAAAACGAAAAGTCAAGGCCTTTGGTTTAAAAACGCCAAAATTAAATGTTTCAGTGTTAACATACAGCAGCTGTATGGTCTTTGCTGAAACCACTCAAAAATTCATTTGTGTGCAAATAAAAACTCATTTTCTCTGAAATTGCTTAGAAAAAGTCCTCAAGTTTTAGTGTCTAAAGTTCTTTCAAAGTGTGGATTACCCTTGACTCCCACAGTAGCCAGATAGGACTTGAGTGCTCAGCCCTGAACTGGAGTGCTCTATTAAGAGACGTGGTAATAATAGGTATATATATTTATATTTGTAAGAAATGACCTAGACAAACACAGTTATGCAGACAGGAAGTACAGTATCTGCCAGTACAAACATACAATATTCCCCTGTTGATTTCAATGACAGCTAGTTAGGTAGTTAGATGTGTGTGTGTGTGTGATCTTTTTCAATACTGTGAATTTTTAAAAATGTTACTAACTCCCCCTTTCTTCTTTTCTTTTTTTTTTTTTTTTACATCTTTGGCTTTACCAGTAAGTGTAATAATAGATGAGGAAAAAATCATAGATTTTCATTTATAAGAGATAGAATATTAGTTGCAGTTGAGAGAACGTACACATGTTTTGTATTAGGCTTTTTTAAGTGCAATTTACTCAGTTTTCCTCTTTCTAATTTAACTATCTGTGAAAAAAATGCATTAACTTGAGAAGGGAATACAGTTTTAGTTAATGGATTTACATAATAAATTTTCATACACTTATCTTTAAACTTTTTTTCTTGAATAAACTAATGACATTTCTCTATTTCCAGAGTATTTCCTCATACCAGAGTATGAGGATGGTAAATGTAAAACAGACTTGGGCTAAGATATCTGTGTTCCTGAGATTTCCACAATCTCCTTAACTCTCTTTTATTGCTAAGAAAAATTGCTTATTATCCAGAACTCACAGTGAAGACAGTTGGGATTGCAGACCTTATTATAATCTCCATAAATTAAGGTACTTATGTATATAGCTACAATATGTGAGTGCCTGTAACTAGACAGATCAGAAACAATCTTTCCTGCTTATAATTTGCTGAAAAAAAAAAAGAAGAAAATTTTTCTATGATTTTCTGTTGCATTGATCTTTAGTAAAATGACAAATCCAGAAAGATATTAATGGTCTGATGAAAAAAACAGACATTGCAGGGAAGCAGCAAAAGCTGGACTTTTGAAAGAACAAGACAGAAACAGAGGTTGCATCTGCTTAAACCAATGTCTGTGAGGGGGAATGACGTGGGAATGACTGGAATTGTGCCAATACTGCTTAGGTAGGGTGCACACTGCACAAGGATGGAGTCATTGGAATGGTAATTGATGATGATAACTCGTGACTTGAAGCACATTATCAGCATGTACACAACTATGTGCAGACTTCCAGGTTCTGAAACGTGACCCTGCTCTTGTGAAGTCAGAATAAAAAGTCTGTGTCATCACAAAAAATGTTATTTTCTGTCAGGCAAGAGTTGATAGAAAGATGCAGTGGGTTAGGTAAGGTGAAACTCCACTAATTTACAATTTTATAGCAACAACCAGTGAGTCCCTCTGCTCTTAGAATTTTAGGCTTTTTAGTGAGCCAGATCCTAGAGTGTGGCAGAACCTCCCTCTCCAGGGAGTGGAGCAGAGTCCTAAATATAGCTCAGTCTGGAAAGTAGTTGGATGTCACTGGGGTAGGGAATGTTTTATGAGGTTTCCATGTATAAATAAAAGATGAATGCAATTAGTGCTCACCATAGGATATTTCCTTCTAAGTGACCCAAATTTATTTTTTCTATGGCTTTCAGCAGGAGATGTGTCATCAAATGCCTTTTGAATATCAAACGGTTTGAATGAGCTGCCATAATCAGCTTCATAACCTTTTATAACCATCTTTGTGGAGAAAAATTTTCCCTTTGAAATCCATATTGGCTATTCTCTTTCAGGTTATTACTTCAAATATGCTCTGCAACTCTCTTCTAATTAGTGATTCTAGCTTTTTTGTAAGCTACATATTAGCAGTGCTATTTTGGTTCCTCCAGGTCAGGGCTTCATGCACATTATAAACACTGTGGCCTCATCTTTGTGCTTTTGGACTTTCCACACTTTGTCTGTGCCTGTGATGTTTTCATGATGACTGCCACAGCCTCTGAATTCACCCTGGTTTGAATCTTGACCAACTTAGAGCCCAAGACCCACGAAACTCTTAGTAGTTAGATCTGCTCAATACCTCCAGTGGTCACAGTTCATTTTCTTTGAAGCTAGAATGACATCAGCAGAGTTTTCAACATTATTAAACTACTTATGTAAATTACTCTTTTTAGTCTTGTTGGTCATAAAATCTCTGGCATCAATATTTTCTTAGAATTGCTTAGAGCTCACATGCAAGCCCAGTGTCTTCTCTAGGAGGTAACAGTTTGAATGAACACTGAAGGATAATGAGGGTAATTTGGGGGTGGGGGGTGTTCTTATGACTGTGCTACTCTGTAGGCAACAAGTTCTAATAAAATTGTTCACCATCACACTTCCAGAAGTTCCAAATTGCCCTCTAATGGTATTGTGCATGAAGTAAAGGACAGTTGTTGGTACCAGAAGGAACACTGATTTCACTGAAAGGAGCCAGTCTTTTCATTCAATTGCAAAGCTATCAACTTTTTTTGGATTCTTTGGAATTTGTCTCTTCCTGGTCCTAAGTCCCTACTCGAAATAATAATCACCTGTTCCTGCTATTGCCACTTCTGAAATCTTAAGTTATTGTAAGGAAGAAATATAGAAACAAGGAGGCAAGGAAACTTCGTATTAGGGAACAAAATTTTTTTCCGTGGCTTTGTATTACCAAATAGTACGTTCAAGACAGAAATAGCAAGTCAAAGCCTAAGCTACCACAAGAAATAAAGCAAGATGCGAATGCTCAAGGTACCAACATTTTGAGATTATTTTTCAAGTCGTATTGTGTTTATATGGCAAGGTTTTGGTAGCAGAAGGGCTACAGGTGTGGCAACTGTGAGCACCTGTGTGGTAATTTTAGTCTAGGCTTTCCTTGGTGACCAGTTTGTAACGGAGGAAGTGGCCAGATTTACCTGGTGTTCCCTACAATTTTTATGTAAGCCAGGGGTATAAGAAGAAAGGAGAAGAGGCCTTCAGTCTTCTCTTCTGGTGGCTCTAGAGGAGCGGGTTCCCTGCTGTCAGATCTGCCGTGTTGGGGAGTGAGGCCTGCTGAGGCCTTGTCGACCTTGGGAGGCGGAGGGTGCCAGCGGTCATTCCAGCGTGATTTCTGTTGTCCCAAGGAGAGTAGTAAGATATTCTTCTGCTAATTCTTTAGTTGCTAGATCTTGGGTTATTGGTCGTGTACATTTTATATCGTTTTTTTGTTCCCTTTTCCTTCCCCCTTCCCTTTCCCTTTTTCCTTAGAGTTGTGCATGGCATTTCAACTGTATATAGCTGTATATAACATAAATACATTTATTTTCATATAAGTTTGGCTAGTTTGGGCCTTTCATGTTTTTTTTTCCTTAGCACTGTGCTGGAGGCTTTTTGGTGTTGGGTTTGGGACTTGGCAGGGAGCCAAGTAAAACTTAGACAACCTGCCAGAAGCTTCCCCCTGATGGAGCCAATGCTAGGCTGCTCTGAGGCGGACTCACCACTGGCCAAGGCTGAGCCCATCAGTGATGGTGGTAGCACCCCCAAGGCAACAGATTTAAGAAAGGGGAAAAAAACCTGTACAGTTGTAGCCAAAGGGAGGAGTGAGAATAAGAGAGGAGCAGCCCTGCAGACACCCTGGTCAGTGCAGGAGGAGGAGGAGGAGGAAGAGGTGTTCCATGCTCAGGAGCTGAGATTCCCGTGCAGACCATGGTGAGGCAGCTGTGCCCCTGAAGTCCACAGAGGTACAAGGGGTATCAGAGACCCACCTGCAGCCCATGGAGGATCCCACACCAGAGCAGGTGGATGCTCAATGGAGGCTGTCACCCCATGGGAAGCCTGTGCTGGAGCAGGGTCCTGGCAGGACGTGTGGACCCATGAATGTTTTGCAATTGCAGTCATGAAATGATGCATATGGTTCTCTCTAAATGGTACAGTATTGTAGCCCTTGTTTTTGTGGAGCTTCTGGGATAGTTAAAGCTCAGGTAAACAGACAGGAGGCACAAAGTCCTGATAGGGTAGCTCTGAATTATTTGATAAGTACTGGCCAAAACAGGTCTAAGCTCAGCCATGCTGTTGTAAGCATTGCAGTAAGAGAAAGTTTCAATGAGAGTTTTGAAGGTACATGATGGGATTAATTTTGCTTAAACTGGAAAATGCACAATTTCACTGCTGGTCGAAAGAGAACAGGTAGCAGAGAAGATTACACAGACACTATCCTGTTTTATACCATACAACACATTACTGTGTGCATGCCACTGTATTCTTTAGCCCAATAATATATAGGAAGAGTAACTGGGTGTGGCTGAGCCTGTGTGTGGATTTTGGAATGCGATTATTCAATTTTGCAGAGGGAAAACATAGTTTTGCAATATTCTCTGTCTAAGAAGCAATCTCCATAGAAGCATTACTAAGTAAGGCTTTGCAGTGCAATAGAAATCTGTCACACTGCTTCAGATTTCCAGTAATTGTTGTGCCACAGCAGTGGAACAGTTCAGTGTTCATGTTGTAAATAGTGTTGTCCGATTAATAATCTCAGCAGTTATGATCTTCAAAAATCCCTCAGGCTGACTGAAAACCAAGCAGAACATAATTCCTTCTGTAGTGTTGAATAAAAGGGACTTGAATGGGGGAAATAAAAAGACTTTATATAAGGTAAAATCATCATCAAGTTCAGAGAGAGCATTTGTCACAACGGAAAAATTCGTGTGCTGAATCTTTCAGTATGTTTCACTCATTTACAGTCTCTTATATGCTGCTGAGTAAATAATGAATTTTTATTTGATTTTGTGTTTGATTAACATACATTACATTTTATAGCTCATTCATCAAAAAAATGTTTGAGTATCCACCAAATCTTAATGATTTTAAGAAAAGGCAAGGGAGTTGTAGGTTGACACTATTGAACCCAGATGAAAAAATCCATGTATTTAGACAGAATAGAAACTAGATCAGGACATGCTTTGTGCTTATTGTTGAAAAAGAAGAGAAATTAGTTTTTCAGACTATGACTTGCTGAGACAAACTAGGGCATATTCCAGAAATAAACACTGAACAAACATAAAACATGCAGGTTGTAAAGTTTCTTTGGGGGTAAAATAAATGGACCTTCAAGGTTTCTTTCCACAGTTCTAGTTCTAGCTGGAAGCATTTGTAGCTGACTGTGAACTTTAATTTTCTGAAAGAGTAGCAAAATAATTATATCTTGATTTTTCAAAAGTAAAACTTGAGACAGCTGAGTGAGATTTTAGCTCAACTTTGGAGCATCAAGTGTTAACAATTCCACAATCATTTGTAGTTATCTTCACAGAATGTCACGTTACTGATTTCATATGATTTATCCAATTTATCTGTATTATCTTGAGTTATGGTCCTGTCCTAGTAATCCTTGCAATTCTACTTTGTCTCATTAGAACGTGTTGACTGATTTTGAGAAAAGGTTTGTTTGGAGTGAAAGGCAAGTTTTGGGGTTTTTTGACAAATCCTTTGTGAAATACTGTCAAACACACTTCACATTCTCATGGCTGAAGCTAGAATTTCGTGCAAGGGATTCCCATTGTCTTTTTCTTTTTTTTTTTTTTTATCAGTGTAAAGCATTAAGTACTTGTCAGCTTCTGGCTTTTTTTAAAAAAGCTGCTGATTCAAAACTAATTTCTGAGACCTAGGTTCAGATTTCTCATTGACTCTAATACAGAGATTGCTTTTGCATTTGACTCTGCTTAAAATAGCTGTGTACAGTGCTGGTGAGCAGTACTTTCAGCATTTTTAGAGATGTTCATAATTATTTTGTGTTTATGGTAGTTCTTGGAAAATAACCCACCAGGCTGACTAAAACCTACTTTCAAAGTCCTTTACCAAACCTACTTTTTTGCTCGTGTCTTTATGGCATCCACTTGTGGATGCTCCATGCCTGGAAGGCCTTCAAGGCCAGGCTGGATGGGGCTTTGAGCATCCTGGTCTAACAGAAGGTGTCCTTGCCAATGCCAGGGGTGTTGGAATCTTTAAGGTCCCTTCCAACCCAAACCATTCTATGATTCTACAAAATAATTAAACCCAGCTGTACTGAGAACTGCTGGGAAGAGACATGGCTAGGACAGTTGATCCCAGCTGATCCAAGGTATGTTCCGTACCAGATGGCAGCATCCTCAACATGCAAAGCTGGGGGAAGGAGGAGAAGAGAAGGAAAGGGGAGACATTTGGAATGATGGTGTTTGTCTTCCCAAGTGGCTGTTACACATGATGAGGCCTTTCTCCCCTGGAGATGGCTGAACACGTGCCTGCCCATGGGAAGTGGGGAATGAACTCCTTCTTTTGCTTTATCTGTGAAACTGTCATTATCCCAATCCATGAATTAACTCACTTTTACTCTTCTGATCCTCTCCCCCGTCCCAGTGGCGGGAAGTGAACAGCAGCTCTGTGGTCCTTGGCTGGGGTTAAACCATGACACACTGTAATGCCAAAACAACTCAAAATACTTTTAGATGAAAAGTATGAGGATTCTGCTTTTTGGATTTTGAACTGAGTGAATGTAATTATGTCTTTTTTGCAGTGGTGAAGTTTGTGTCATTGTTTCAGTCATTAAAGATGGTATTACAGCTAGTAGGATGTCGATGTTTTTTCAGGATAGAACCAGTAAAAACTTTAGTGTTATTCAGTAAGCAGAGATCGAGGCAGACTAAAATATATGGTGCCATGAATTCTTTTATGGTTTTCAGTACTTCCTCTAAAAATACATAGAGAATTTCACAGCTCTGAGCATCTATGGTCTTATGTACTTCCAACATCCCACTGAGACTTCCAGAGTAAGTTAGAATCATGAGTCTGAATGATGTAGCTAAAATGGTATTTGAGATATTTATTTTAAAGTGCAGCAATTTAGTGCACTTCTGCAAGTTTCTGCAAGTGACTTCCCTAATTTAATTCCTCTCCCACATAAACTCCACAGTCTCTTTAGCGAATAATTTTTCTGTGAGCTTTTAGGAGAACTATTCCACAAAGGCATTAAACTCTACTTCTCCTTTTTTTTTAATGAATCTTAATAAATCACATTATGATTCCTTCCCACATCAGTTTTTTCCCCCCATCCAATTTATGGCAATTGCAAATTTATATAATTATCTATATTTATGTCTCTTAAGACTGTATTTGTGTTAGCACTGTGTTGTAGTCAACTGATTTTGTAGTGTTTTAAGTACAACTCAACAAGGGCTGAGCACCCCTGATTTCCCCTTTTTTTTTCTTTTAATTTCTCATTTGCTCTCTTTGTACATTTGACTTTGGAAAGGTTCATTGCTAACATCCTGAGGTGCAGCAGTGCCTTGATTTTTTGGTTGTTTTTTTGTTTGTTTGGTTTTTTTGGGGTTTGTTTTTTTTGTTGTTTGTTTTTGGTTTTGTTTTTGTTTTTGTTTTTGTTTTTTTCAATAAAAAGTCCCATAACAATTGGGTAGTTGCAGAGAAAGTTCTGTGTGCTACATTCATTATTTTTTCTGAGCAATGGTTTACTCATTCTCATTCTGGAAAGTACATGTTGTGCAGTTGTATGGAAGTGTCATGTGTTAACTGTGCCATTCACAGTCTGTAATGGCTCCAGGAGGGCACAGTTTAGCAGCAGAAGAGAATATATTTCTTCCCCAGTCAGGGAGGTTGATTCATTAGAAGTCTTTGTACTAGAGCCTGTTTTCTGTCACAAAAGCCAGAGTTGTCTTCCTTTCTTTTTTTCTTTTTTTGAAAGGGCATCATCCTTGAGGACCATGGAGAAAGGAATGTGTGCCTGAGTGCCAGTGTCAGAAGTTCTGATGAACACATGCAGTTTGGATAGATCTGGATTTCTGTGAGGCAGGACAAGTGTTTTTCTGTGGGACTGAGTTTCAGTGGGAAAGACTAAAATGGCTCCTGGCTTCCTGAGACATGTGATCAGAAAATAGCAGTCAAATGCTCTTTCTTTGGGTCTGAAGAGTTACTGCTCTCATTTTGTGACTGATAGACCCAAAAAGAATAATTTTGGTGACTTAGTATATATTGAGAATTCCTACAGCAGGATATGATCCTATGTTTTGTCCGTATGATACAATTTGGCACATCTGCTCAGATATGAAGCAGAGAGGCTTTCTAACAGTCTGGAAGAATCTTTTTCTACCACTTACCAATATAAAATTTCTTCCACCTGATCATACTACTGAACTTGAACCATTAGATTGAATGTTTTAAATGTTAAAACTAAAACATAATTAGATAAATAAACTGCTATCAAATATGCATACAGCATGTACCTTGAGGTGTATTATCAAGGCACTGCCTTGTCCCATGTGGCATAATCTGCCACTGGTTTTTCTTTCTTGTAGAGTGTCCAGTATCAACTGCAGTTAATATGCCTTCCATCACCACTAGATTCCACCACAGCATTATTTCACTTCTGTCATAAAAAAACCTGAACAACAGAAGAGCACTAAGAATTCAAAATAAAATTAATTGAAATGAATGTAAATTAAAAAGTTAGAAAGGTTCTTAATGACTTTCATCTGAGGCAGAAATGAATGTCTTAAGTTCTGTTCACCAGTAAGTACAGAAATGTATTTAATGATTTCCTGTTCTAGCTGTTCTCAACACTGTCGTAAGTGATGAGGTGCTTTTTGGGTCTTAAGTGTATATTATAAAAAAAGACAGAAGAGATTATACAGGTCAAGGACCAGAAATGCTGCTAGCTGTAAAAATCTTGGCACAGAAAATCCCAGGGATTTCAGAGTCAGAGAGGCCGTGACAGCAGAGTCTGACCAAATATTTGAGTTAGAAATTCACAGATTTTGGGGGACTAATGAATAGGTTGAAGGCCAAGGTGTTGTCACATCAGCTGTATAAAAATTAGAGCTGAGCAGCTTCATCTCTGAAATTCTTGATGACCTCACAGTATTCATATATCCATGCACCTTCTTTCTGTGCATTGTTTTTCAGCATGCAAACCAAAACCAACCACACAGGTTTGTATTCAGGAGTTAAATTCAACTAATTTTAATGCCAAGGATGGTGCTATGAAGTAATTGGGGAGACTGCATTAAAGCTCATGTTTGCAATAAACAGAAAATTTGGAACAATTGCAGGCTGCATTCTACTGTTACTGAGAGCACCAAAAGAAAGAGGCCAAAATTAAAGGGTTCTGTGAAAAATCAATGAGCATGTACCCATGTGAGTTAGTCTCTTCCTCTCTACATCCCTTGAGATAACCTGCCTCTGGGCACAAAAAAAATATCTGCATTTGTGGCAGGGATGTGAGAAAATGTTTTCCATTTAAAAATTCATCAGCAGAAAATAATAGAATATTGCATAATCAGGTAATTTTTATAAACTCTTGCTAATTTAGTGATTATTTATCTTTTTTTGCTGGCTGAATTTTGTTCACTGAAGATCTATTAGAAATGAGCAGTCCACATTATTTTGCTTCTTTAGTGGCCACAGCTATTTACCCCATTCATTATAATATGTCTCGATGATGAGTAATTATCTTGTAAATATGTTCTCAGTAATGAGTTTCTGTGGAAAATTGAGATATCAGAATAATATTCTGCAAGATGATGATCTCAGCATTTTCAGAACTGTTAATTCGTTGTCTTCCCCTGCATAACTCTGTTATCTCTGTTCTGGTGAGATAAAGAGGAAACCAAAGAACATGTAGATTAAGAGCAAAAACTGACAGACAAGCTAACAAGCTTCTTCCCATGGGCTTTTTACCTCAAACCCACTTTTCCAGCTGACTTACCCAACATTCACCTGCCTCTCTAACCGCAGATCTTTGCCATGCTCCATGTGTCAGTGTATTTGTTTTCACATTATCTCACAAGGAAAAGGTGTGTGTTGGCAAATTTTGTGTCAATCTCTGTAAAGTTCACAGTGGCTCGGCAGGAGCCTGTGCAGAACACGACCAGAGCAGAGGTTGGCATTGCTGACAAACTGTTCTGGCCATATGGGGCCTTCTGGGGCAATGAGTGCAAGAGCAGGTGTGCTGCTGCAAACACTTAAAAACTGATAAGGTTGTTTTTGTGGGTGACTGGAGGAAAGTGAACAGCAGTATTACCTCTGCTTGTGTTTGGCTCTGTGCTGCAGAAAACAGGTAATTAAATTATGGGACTATTCAGTCACTCTGGGTTTCTTTGATGCCCTGGAAGAGATTGGTAGCAGATTGCTATTAGAGGAACTGCTCCTAAAATCAATTAGCTGATCACTGAAAGTGATAGTAAGAGAATGTAAGCCTTTTCTCCCAAAGGTTGTGGAAGGAAAAAGCTTAGGAACAGCTATGTTTCTGCAGGTGTCCATCTGGGCAAAGCTAAGGGAAATTGAATTTGGAATTGGGTACAGGAAACGAGGTCTGGGGTTCAATGTGGTTTCTGAGTATTTTGCAGAAAAGCTAACAAATAGTGGCTTCTAAAGACCTTCTTGAGATGAGATGGAACGTGACAGCCTTGATTAGGGAGGCATGACAGACGGCCTTTTGGGAGTTTGAGCCTGTGCACCTTCAGAGAATACTGAGGATCTTGTTCCACATGTGCCTGTGAGGCCCGAGGCAGCTGTAACTGTGATTGCAGACCTCTCCCAGAGCCAGGTTAAGCTCCACCAGAGCTGTAGAAGTAGCTGAGGGGAGCCTGTGTTACAAAGTAATGTTTAATATCTGGAATAATAAAGTAGGATCCAAAAGTGTTTAACACTTGGATTATGAAGCCAACGTAGCCAATTCCCTTGCCTTGCCTGTAATGCTTCTTGTATTCAACTGGAACTTAGATACCTCAGGGACAAGTGCCCAGATGATTTTGATTCCCAGTGTAAAGAATGGTTTACATAATCATGGAATTCATATGGCCTCTGAGTATTTTGGAGACTATAAAGATGCTGGGACATTCAGCTTTACAACTGCTATTGAAGCTGTTGCAATCAAAAGCAATGATTTTTAGCTTGGTGATTGTTGCCCCTGTCTAAATGTGCTAGAAGGACAGTTATATTAGAATTTCAAAACCTCTGCAAAGAATATTCCTCCAAATGTTTAATTTGCATTTGTTACTGTGTTGTCTCTGTCTATATATAATCTGCTGCAGAATCCTTTAAAAATTATTTCCTTTCACGTTAGAAAGATTTTGGGGTATAAATCTCATAACATGGTTGAGAGTTAGTTCTACACAGAACTCTTTCAGAAGCTTTGTGTTTAGAAAATCAGTGCCTGGGACTGGAACTCTAATTTTCAGCATTTAAAAATAACTCTAGTAAACAGCAGTGACTGTCAGAGAGACCGTGCAGGGCCTGGGAAGGGGAGTTTGCACAGGAACAGTGTGCCAGGTATGTTCAGGTTGGTGTCTCATCTAGGTTAGTTTTCACTTCCTACCAGATAGAGACTTCTGCACCAGAAATGAGTAGCCATACAGAAATGTTAAACATGGGGGATGAATCTTGTAAGATGCTAAACATTTTTGTGCCAGCTGAGCAAACATGTTGTAACAGCAGACTGTATGAAGACCTGCTGGCACTTTTGTGATGGGTTGGATGAGGACCAGTCAGCACCTTCCAGATTCAGTCTTTGTGTTTGCACAGAGCATTCCTGAGCAATCAAAACAACAAAAACGTTGGTGACAGCCTGAGGCAAGTAAATTAAAAATATCCAAAAAGCAGTCACCATGTACATCTGTTCATGTATCCTGTCCTCTAAAGATTTCTGATACAATTAATGAAAAAGTGATTAGGACAAGGAAATAAAAGCCGTGCTCATATGTATGCTTCACACCTGGTGTGCTGCAAATTTTTAGTGCTATAGGTCTGAATTGCAGTGGAAAAACCCCTTTCAAGAAGACAGTGAGGTACTTGCAGTCTACTAAGTTTCTGTACCTTTGAGCCCCTTCCCCTCTGTGAAAGTTAGAAAATGAGAACCATAAAGGGTTGTGAAGTGCTCAGAAACTACTGTAATAAGGATTATTTAAGTATACCCTCTGATACATTCCAGATTGAAACCATATGTAATATGGGGACGATTTAGATACACAAAAAAAAAGTTTCATATTAACGCAACACATACTGAAGTGCCTAAGTTTTGGCTGACTCGAAACTGCTGTCTGCTCTGAAATTTTCACTAGTAATTTGTGTTTTATTCACCTAAAGGCTCATAAGATTTTTCCATCCTCTGGACAATGAGGGCTTCAGGCTTGTTACATACATACCTCTGCTTTTTGTTGTTGAACTTACAGAGCAAAATTTGCTCTTCAAAATCTGGTTATGAGGAAGCCTGTGGTTGAAAACAATGAGAAACTAATTAAATGGGAAAGTTATTTTAAAGATAAGAGAATGTGTACCTGACTAAATATGTATTGTAAATAATTAATCCTATATCTGTTGTATAAGTAATAATAGTAATGTGTATCAGACTGAGCTAGCCTGGGGGTTCTGTAAGTGTTATGCTCTGTGTGTATCCCATGGGAGCAGGAGAAACCAGCAGAGGTTTTCCATTTCATTAGAACTTTAGACAATTTCGTAGATCTTAGGCCTGCTGGGATAAGACATTGGCCTTACATGACTTTCTCAGATGAGATGTAGTGTAAACACGTTCCTTTGGCAACAGTTTTCAAAATGTTTTCCATGATACTGGCTGTTCATGTTCGGATGAGCAGGCAGCTGGCAACTCGTGTATGCTTTGAGCAAATGCACTTCAAGGCATCATCAGCCCTGCTCTGTACTGATATAGGTCAGGTGTAATAATGGTAATAGTCTGAAGAAAGTAGATAAAGAGGTTTTTTGTTTTGTTTGTTTCTCTCTGTCCGAGGTGCTTTAGATAGTATGTCCTGCATTTAGGCAGCTGATGAAATAATTCCTTTAATACATGTGCTGAAAATCTACCAAGCATTGTAAGGCCTAGAATCTGGTGTCCTGCTTTTCCTTTCTTTTACCTACTTGTACATGCAATCAGTAGAACTTCATACATTTTTCATTGTCCTGTATTAGCAGGATCTGCCATGTTAAGGTCAGCTGAGCGAGACCAAAAACTCAGGATTAGTTTAGGTAATTTCTCTGACTATTTCATAAAGATAGTAATCAAAGATATCTGTTTTCCAGGAGCAATAGAAATATGATAGTAACTCGTATTTTCATATTTTATTTTTGTAGCAGACATATGTAGAGGTAAATTTACTACAGCTGCTGAATATGCTTGAAAATCTTTGGTTACCTTTCTTCTTAGTTTTTAACTCACTCAAAGCCATGACTCAGCAGTTTCCACCCTGACGGTGTCCACAGTGTTGATGGTATTCAGCACTGAATAAAGTTAAGATCCTCTTGGTGTCTTTCTTTTACATGGCTGTAACTGCCTTCTAAAGGACTTATTGTGTAATTCAGAAATAAATTTTACATTCTGCTGGTACACTTTCTTTGAGTTCCCTACTCCTCAAAATTATGGAATTGCTCACTAGTTTTTTTTAAGTGAGTATAAGTATCTCCCTTTGTTTTTTCAAAGAAATGCTAATAGAGGAATAATTGAAAATACACTCTGATTTATAAGTAACTCTACAGTAGATGGTTACAACTCTCCTTTAAAATTTCTATCAGTGACATACACTTTGGCTTTATTGCTCTGCTCAGTCATATATCAATTCCCTACGCTTTCAAGGTTCAGAGGGTGGAATTATTCACTAACAGCGCTCAAGGGGCCCCTGTTAGTCTTTGATTATGATCTTTTCTGGGTCAGATTAATAATTCATACAATATTTCTCTGTGAAAAGAAATATGTTGCCTGTCACATCCTGTCATCTTTTTAAGGTTTGTTTCCACCCCCTAGCAGGACTGAGGCCAGATATAAGTTCATTTGAGGATTAAACTTCAGAAAAAGGATAATTACTAGGTTATATGAACAAGCACTAAGTAGAGAGCATTCTTGGGTGGATTTTCTGGATCTTCAGCTATTAGATTGTGGAGCAACTTCTCATGGAAAGTGATGGAATATCCATTACATGAAGCACTTAAAATTCAGTTGATAACTTCTGATGGGGAAAAAAATATCACTGCAGGGAATAAATTTTCTCTGTGAAAGAGCTCTAGATACAAATAAAATTTGCAGCATTTTTGAGGGAAGCAATACATTTCTCATGCATCCTTTATCTGGTTGCTTTAGGCCATTTCATTACTCATAACGTCTTGTTCATGTTCTTTGGGATATAAAAGTTATTTAATGTAGAAATTATGTGTTTTAGATTTAAAAGATCATATTTGATTTAAGAAAAAAAATGCATTACTTTTCCTAAATTTTTAACCAGGAGAGGAAATCCATGTTCGGGAGAGAGACTGAGTTATTTCATAAGCATGGTTTTAAATCAAACACTTCAGAATGTTACACCCAGGGATTCTGATTATCTTTACATTAGCTTGTAGGGGTTTAGGGGTTTTGGTTTTGTCTTTCCCCAGTTATGTTCAGTTTGCCTGTAGTACTTGGGACACAATGTTTTTTGCTGTTCCTTTGCCTGATACCTCCTTTCAAATGAAGAAAAAGTGACGTGTGGCTTGGCAGTCTCGTTAGGCTCCTTATCCTTCAAAATGAGTTAGAAGGGGGAAAGGGATGAGGAAAACCTCCTTGTGCAGACATCCATGGCTTGAGCATTCCTTCCTTCAGGGAACAGATGGAGAGAAAGGGTTGTCCAGCCCAAGACATGGCAATGCTGACTGAAATCCTCATCATATAGTGGACTTTCTGTATAACTGGAAATTTGTCAGTCTTCCCTGCCTGCTCTGCTGAATGTGAGGAGAAATCTATTAACTGGACTTAGTCTGTGCTAGAAAAATTGGACTATATATGTCCTTCTTCTCTTAGAACCACACTAAATGATGGAAGGAGAAAGCTTCTGCTTCAAAGCAGTCATGATTAGCAGTAATTTAATGTCATGTTAAATCTCAGTATCCAGAGATGATTTGGAATGCTTTGCATTAAATTGAATCAAATAACTGAAGTATGATTAATATTGCAGTACCGAGATAAAGTCTTGTTGTCTTTTGTTTGCAAGACAAATGAATGTATGGAAGAGTAATAACGTTAATATTTTCTGCACAGATAGTTGGAGATAACTGTGTTTTTCTTTCACATTCCATCAGCCCAGGGGAGATTAATTTCTAAAATATCAGCAGGGATTACAGCATAAAAAAGACTGGCATAGCAGAGGCATAGAATTCCTGTCTTTTTAAATGGTATGGGTATGATTAAATTGCAGATGAGGGACTAAAACTTTTTAATATAGCAGTGTAAAAAGGTAGATTGGGCTAAATTGCTCTTTGAGGCACACATTTCAATAAGACTGCACAATCACACTGAGAGAATAGCAATATAACTTGCAAGGAAAGTATTAAGGACAAAGAAATTTGAGGAGAGATTGAAAGGTCTAATCGTATATATAAGTACTTAATCTGCGGCAAAGCTTAAGACAACTTAAACTGCATCTGGAAGAAAAGGAAGTAGGCTTTGGGATTATCTGTGTTTTTCTGAGGAGATCTCAGAACTTTTTTGAAGACTGAAATCAGCAGCACCTGGTTAACATGAGCTGGAATTAAAGGTGTCCTTAACCACAATCTCCAAAGTATTGGTTTAGAGAGAACCATCAGTGTTTGCTGAATTCCTGGCTCCAAGTACTTTACTCTGTTCTTAAATTCTTACTGTACTAGGAGGGTAGAAATTATTGCAATGAACTTTCTCCTGCCATTTTTGTATCCTTTGAGGGTTTCTTTGGGCTGGGAGAATCCCATTGTTCTCAGACAGGTTTGAGAGCTTTCTTTTAATTCAGAAATGTTTGCCTCACACAGCAAAACTTGTCATGTCCTGCTGTTGCCTTCTCTCTGACTGAACTACATGCAGAAGGAAGGTTCATGTCTGAAACAGTAAAGGAGGCTATAGATCAAATCCCTAATGATTCATCACATATTTCTGTCTGTCTGTGGTCTGGAAAAACTATAATTTTATGGCTATGACCCACTGTGTCTTTGTTACTTCCTCCAGTACTTGTATATAACTACAATTACCATAGTGTGAAGTCAACATACACACTGGAAAAGCACAAAGCTCTCCCTCCACTGTTCTTGGTCCTCTCTTATACAAGTATTTTGTGTTTCACACCAGATGTTATAATATTGTTTAGAATATGGCAACATAATTACAGTTGTATACTTTTATTGCACTCAGAAAATCTTTTGAATAGATTATTACAGGAACAAAATAAAGTCAAGCCTTTTTACTCTTTCTGAAGAAAGTATATTATTGAAATAAAGTACCTTGACATCACATAAAAGCGATAACTTAGATTGCAACTTTCTCCAATGCTTTTTATTCAAAGCATAACATTTCAATAAAATATATAAAAATATTTACTAGAATGGTAATTCTTGTAGGTAAAGGAGTATTTTTAAAAAGGTCTGAGCTAACAAATCAATCTTAGGTATAGTGGCTGAGATGCCTCTATTCATTATTTAGAATGTTGAATCCACTTTCAGAAGAGTTCTAATGATTACCAGTATAATACCATTACATATTTCAGGGAAAAAGCCCAAACCAACAAGATTTCTATCCTGTTGCAAGTTTTTTCTTTTTTTTTCTGACTTGTATATTTGATATACTTCAAGAAGATTTTATATAATGTGACTAATAATATAATAATAATAGAAGCAGCAAGCAAGCTCTGTGATGGTGTGTGTGTCCTTCAGAGAATACCCTGGGATGGAGCTGGAACCTGGGGTCAGCTAAATCTGTTACAAATACGTTGTTCTATGAAGAGACAGTGAGTGTGTGAAGAATCAATCAGAAGAGGGATGTGCAAGCCCTTCACAGCTGGCAGCCTGTTGTGACAAACCTAAAGAGAACTATGAATGCCAGTAAGCTGGTTTGCAGACGATAGCTTAGAAGTATGACTGTCATTCAAGGCGAAAGATTAACGTTTTCAGAACAGGATTTTCTCACTGATGTGCTAAGTTCCCACAGAGCATGCAAATTCCCGTGTTTCTTCCAGGGACCATGGTCGATGCATCATCAAGCAACTTGAACTTCAGCAGGAACACACAGGAATAATTTTTTTGAGGAGGCCTCTAATGAAGAATTAGTAAACAGAGCTCTTTATCTACATGCTATGGAGCAATTTCTTAGCAACCTTCTCATCTTTTGCATTATCTATCACCAAGGCTAGCAATCAGCTTTGGATGATTTAAGATCAGGCCTGTTGGTAAGTCAGCAGGCTATACAGTAATTTTTTTATGCTTTTGTCTATTTCTTGCACCGTTTTTTAATTAACAAACTTATTTTGAAGATTCAGTTTGGTGCGTTTTTTGTTTGTACTTCTCTGACAATCATTGCTTAGCCAAATTAGGATAGTGGCATAGCTGGTGCCCTAGTTCAGGAAATTTCTCTGTTGTTAAACTTCTGTTGGTGACAGTCAAACAATGGGTAACCTTTAGGAGAGAACACAATTTTTTTTCTTGTTCTAAAGACTGTCACTCAAAACTGTGGCTTGTTATATTCTAAAATCTGTTCTCAGGTTTCACTTGTCTGACAATGTAAAATAAATTAAATTGAAGGAATGTTAGTACATATCCAACGTGCTTTCACATGCCAATTTTAGGTTTCTGATAAGCAGGTGCTCAACCTGGGGACTATGGAAGAGCTGGAGGTACCATTGAACTCCCTGAATCACAGTGTGTGCTTGTTTCAAAAAATGCAGCAGGTTTTGTTTCTTATCTATGTTATTTTTCCATGAAATTTTTACTTGCAATTCTTTGCAACTCATTATACACAATATCTTGGGTTTAAGTGTATTTTGAGGCTTTACCTTTAATTCATTCCATTAGCATTGTCTGTTAATAGAACATATTTTTTTGAAAGAGTATAGAAACATAAATTTCAAAAGCATCTGCAGCTGATGACAATGCTCCCACAGGACAGACACTTATGGTAGTGTATGCTGCCAGTTTGTTCCTACCCAAGCAGTCCTGGCATGTTAAAATCATAGAGACCTGCTTTGTCATGGTCAGGGCAACCCTATGACAAGGTAATATTCTACAGATCTTTGTATGCAAAGGAAACTCTTTGTACATATGTTGTTTGATAGGCACAGCGCTTAAATAATTCAGCTTTTTGTCCATGCTTAGCTGTTTGCCACTTGACATGTTAAACTGGAACTTCCAAGTGCTGCAAGACTCTCATTCATCTCAGCACATTTTTAACAATCCCCACAGTATGTGGTCAGAATGCCTAGTTCAGTTTAAGGTCAGGGAACTACACCTGGTATTTCCTAAGCAGTCACCTTAGAGGAAATTCGTGGTAGTTCTTTTAGGCTGTTGGTTTTCTTCAGTAGGGATTACTGAACTGATTAGGACACACCTATTACACTTTCTGTTTCAGATCTTTCACAGACTCACAAAAGTCCTCCTGTGCTGTTTTGCACTTTGTTCACACCATTATTAGTGCTTCTATTTTTGGCTGAGATGCTGCAGTGAAGATTTGCAGCACAGGAATAAACTGTGTGTCCGTAGCACTGAGAACAGCGAGAGGCCTGATGGATGCGGGACGTAGTTACTCGTGGGCTTTCTGTGCTGTGTGATGTCTTGCTCAGTAAAGACACATTGCTCAAGGTTACTGGTTATTAGCCAGTCTGTAGAAGAGGAAAAACCTGAATATTTGCCTCCCAACTCTGCCTATTCTTTGATAATATTGTTACTTGCACATACAGATGCTTATACAGAGAACAGGTTCTCCTACATCCCATGATTCAGCATCGTCCTTGAAATTTAGGTTCTGTTTAAAAAATTCCATGTGATCCTACTGAAAGAATAGCTTAAGAGAATCAAAGAATCATTAAAAAAAATCAAGAAGTGCCATATGCTTAATTTATTAACAAGGAACACATTTGATAGGTGAAAAAGGACTGCTCTTTATATGGTTATTATTGCTATATTGTAGGAACTTGCCTGTACTCAAAAATTAATTACTGCTAGAAATTGCAGGGTTTGGTTTTTATTTCATTTCAATCAGAATGTCATTTTGTGAAATTAATTTTATTTAATACTTGCTTTCTATGTTCTCTTTGCCCTTTATTTTCTGTTTGGACTCACAAATCGTCATTTCAAAATTTCACAGATGTAAATTTGGGATCATCTTAAAAAGGATTCAAAATACATTTAAATTCACATTCTAGTACTATCAGACACACAGTGTTCTGTTTTATCAAAAATATGGTCAAGTAGTAGTAAATTGTAAATGTAAAAGAATTTTAATTATATTCTTTAAAAATTGCTTTAACTGATAACGTAAAACTCATGTATTGTCATATTCCAGAATTTAATATTCTATGGTTTGAATGTAGCAAATAATCTGTCTCAGAGTCAAATTTTCACGCATATGTGAAATTTTGGTAGAGTTAGAGAATGTCTTTTAAACTGGGAAGGACAGTTTTCTTTCTCTGAAGAAAAATGTTGATATAAAAGTAGAAAATATGGTTTTTAAATCGTACAATATGACTGGATCACCCACTGAAATTACAGTCTTAATATAGAACTCTTAATATTTTCCAGTTAACTTCCTCTTTCTCCTCTTGTTATGCCTTTGTTGATTTTTCTAAAGAGTAGAAAATAACTTGAATACATATTTAATATATGTTAATATGCTAATATGTTAATATGCTTTCATATGTTACAGAACTACGTGGTTGAGTGGTTGTAGGTGTGGCAGTGAAATGATTAATATAAGAAAGACCTTATCTTTCCACATTCCACCTCATGAAACCTTCTTATAGGACCACTGCAATGTTTTCAGGAAGTCTTTTTTAAAATGTCCTGCACTTGAAATTCTCTTGTAGAGCAAAAAAAAATCTTATGAGTCCAACAGACCAAGGAGGAAGACAGCTCTCTTGTCTAACTGCTAAGAGATGAAAAAGTGTATTTTAAAATGTTGGATAAAATTTTTCTTGGAACACAGTTTAGACAAGATGACACTTCTGCTAAAGAGGACATCCAAATTGCTGCTCACGATGTTAAAGTCACAGTTTTGTTCCAGCATATCTGTTTAGTATCTTTCATGAATTATAATTCAAGAAATGTGTTTCCTTTATGATGGCAAATGTGCTGGTTTATAGCTTCGGTGTCAAGGTACTGGGCTTTCACTGAGAAAATTTGTTTTGATCAGAGCTTTCCTCCCAAAGAGTGAAATATCTGGTAGGACAGGGAATAAGCAAGTAGTGATCATAATGAGGCATATTTTTACTCTTTAGTGAATTTTTCGTAAACCTCTACTCTTTTGGATTCCTGAGCTATTTATTAACTATTTTCTACCTTACTGAGACTTTTTTCAGCTTCTGTTAATGAGTAGAATAATCTTTACATTGCAGACTTTGGCATGATTGGGATTGTCAGCATTGAATGCTACAATTCAGTGCAATTATAAGCAGCTATTTGAGGTGCCAGAAATGAGTTAGTCACAGCAGCACAGAGTAAAGACAGATTGTTTTATCATTAAGTAACACACACCCTAAAGTATGTGGTTAATTATTTTCTATTTTTTTAATAATTTTTACTCCTAAACAAACAAAATGTGTGGCGCCACTACTATTCATCTTCTGAGATTATAGTTGTGCTTCAAAATTAATTATAGTAAAATTAGTGCTGTTTTTCTGCAAAGGACCTCAAAACATTTTTTTTTACGTGGCATTTTTCCAATGCACAAATAGAAATTTTATCTGTATTCCTCCTAATCAGGATTACTTCTGGAGACCTGTTCTTTGCATATTCAAAACGGAGCTTTAGTCTCCAGTATGACCTACTAGCTTGTTTTAAAGAAAAGAAGGAGGAAAACGAGATGGAGTTGCTATTACATTGAAAACTTACCAAGAAATATGTGTTTCTTTTATTTATATGAAATGAGAGGCAAAAATGTATTGAAGTTAATTGGCTTCCTTTGAGAAATAGGTTCAGAGGATTAAAGGAAGGTGTAAATTATTAGAAATACAAAGATTATTTTGGTAGATCTAACAATCAGGTACGGCTCATTTCATCTGGAGTGTTAAAAGCACATAGCAGCTTTTAGCCTGAGTGATTAATCTCTTGAGGTTTCTATTTGGAAGCATATATTCTTTCCAAAGACCTTGCTAATAATAATATGTCATTAGATCTACCCCTCGACACAGAGATGTAGGTTAAAAAGTTATTAGAATTACTTCCATGCACCTGTTAATGAAGGAAAGATGCACAGATAGAAGGCATAGAAGACTTCAGAAATTCAAAATTCAGCTTCAGTCTCTATAATCAAGCAGAGAATGGTGTCAGATCAGAAACAGTGTGTTTATCTGATGGAAATATACTCCTCTCCACAAGTCATTGATTACTCTTTTCTAATGAGAGCTGACTTGGGATTATAGCCAAGAAAAACTACTGTTTTCTTCACTGGAAGTTTAAATAGAAGCAAATGTCTTAATTCAAATCCATTTATGGTGGTCCTTTTTGATTGCACGCCTTTCACTTGCAAGTGGAGAATATGATTCTGCTGTGACCTCAGTGCAGATATGAATATCTGCTCTCTGGTGCTGGACACTTAGCAAGAGCTAAGTTCATAGGCATCATCTGTGGAAGGCTGAAATCAGCACTCAGAGAGCCACTGTAAGACAACAATCAAGGCTGAGCTGCCATATTTAAAGATGTAATTTAAAATCATGTGAGATTCACCTAAGATTTTAGTGCTTGTTTTGCACCTGTTTACTTTCCTATAATGAAAATACAAAGGTAGTCTAGGATAGTTTTGTGTTTCAATGGGTACCAGTGTTCAGTCACTTTTAATGTGTATTTTTCAAATGGTTTTCTGCAAAACTGACAAAATCTATCCTAAAGAAGACCATTTATAAGATGCTTTAAATGAACATAGTATTAATAAAATAATAGAGCAGGATGTTTAATTCTATTGCCCTTTCAACACAGGAGCATTACTGCTGTTTATATTTTTCTGCTCTAACTTTTGTTAGTTTATACCATCAAATCTTTCACTTATATTCAGTATAGTGCTGCTTTCTCAAATCCTATTAATGCTTTGCCAGTTGTGCAGTTCTTTTGTACCTAATATTTTACAGATAGTTTAATTGATCAGACTTTAAAATTAATTACTAGTTTGTTAGCTGGTGTTTAAGTTGCTGTCTATGTCAGAAACCTCTGCAAAAATGGGAAATAGATGGGAATACATTTGAATATAATTCTACACGTTATATCACTTTATGACAAGAATGGGATATGTTACTGTTTACATGATGATATTTGGGTGCAAAGGGAGTCTAAACCCTGCATATATCTACTAAACATGTTATGAAAACAAAATTCAAATGGCTGTCAAAGATTATAGGTGTCAGGTCCTTGGCAGCAGCCTTTGCTCTACAGAGCTGCTTCTCTTGTGCCTTATTAATGCTATTCAGACCAAATGTCCTGTGCTTAAAAAATCCCCTTCTTCTAAAGCAGTAAATTATGAATGGCAGAGCTGTGAGGGGATGGGACCAGGGACAGCTTTTCATTGCCAGCCCACAGCCAAAACAAAACAACCTTGACAAGACCAGTCTGGCATTCTCCAAAGTCCCAGAGACTATAAACTCTCTCTCCCTGACTCAGTTTCAAATAATGTGATGCCTGACAATCTGGCCCACTGGTCTCCATGTACAATTTCCCAGTGTCCTTAGGACATTTGCTCAGTTTGTGGTATAAGTTAAGGTAACTCTCTTCAGCAGTCCTAGAGCTAGTGCTGTTATCTCTATAGCACCTTTATCCTCCTCTTACTCAACTGCACCTTCATGTGTGAAGGCCCTGCAAGGTGCCAGCCCTCCTGTGCACCTCAGAAATATTCTTAGCCCTTGTGCTGACACAGTCCTCTCCAGTCAGATCCTGAGCTCCGAGAATTATAGTCCTTTTATACACCTTACATTGGCCAGAGTAAGGGACAAGAATTTAACAGAAGATGTGACACAATCAAGATGGTGGAGGGGAGAATTGTGTCAGATGTTGAAAACTGCACAGGATTTTAGCACAGGTGTGTTAGATTTGCAGTTGTGAGAAGACCTGAGAAAAGCACATCCGCAGCTTTCCAGGTTAGTCTGACAATGCAACTTCTTAATGAGTACTGGTTTAAACTCACTTTCTATTATTTGCTTCCTCTTATGTGTATGTGTTCTTGTGAACTTACTGAATTTGGGTGCAGGTGACATGGTATCAAATTATTTACATGAATAAAATCACAGGGTCATAGAGGTTGGAAATCATCTACTCCTATCTGATTTTAAAAGAACCAAAGTCAGTAAGTTTTAGAACAGTGAAAGTTGATCACATTTCCAAAGATTAAAGTCTTTAGCACATGGAATTTACAGACAAGGGCTGGACTTGATGATTTCAGAGGTCTTTTCCAATCCAGTTGGTTCTATGATTCTATGACACTTTTACAGAACTCATGTTTTTCTGTTGCCCTTTGTTGCATCCTGTTGAACAAGGATTGTGAACTGTGATTCACAGACTGGAAATAATTTTTTTTTGGCTACTTTTTCTTTCCTCTCTATGTAAAACAAAAATTAATTTGTATGATTGCAAAACCAGAAAGGTTTAAAGAGAAAAAAGGAGATTCCTGTGCCAATTAGATGATTAGTTTTATTTTTTATTCTAGTGTTAAAAGTCAAAGCTGAAGGTTTCCCTTCTATAAAGCAAAGAATGAAAGCTATTCCTCCATAATCATTATTTTGGACACACAGTAATATATATTGACTGAAAAAATACAAGCAGCACAAGAAATTATTTCATCGGATCACTACATTGCTGAAAATCCAAAAGGTTCAAATTAAAGTGTTTGAAAACCACCCTGTAGGCTAATTGTGTTTCCTTGAGCCCCAAGGGAATGCATGATGTCTCCATGGCAACTGTTCTTTACTTTTTTATTTAGGAAGGTGTTTATGCATCATACTTCACATGTTGTCAGGTATAAGGAAAACCTAATGCTGTAGAATTTTAATAGTCAGCAGCTTTTCCTTTTGCAGTGTTTTCCCTACCATGGATATTACAGTTTTGATTTCTAATCTCAACTAGATTTTTATGATCAAGTGGTCATTAAATTTTATTTTTGCATTGCAAAATACTTCTTTGATAACAAAGAAAGTGAAGTCTCCTTCTCTTACATTACTGCAGTGGCAATTCAGCAGAGTCTAACTGCCCTTAGTTGGTGTGCAAGTTTGGTGTTAATTTAGCAGAGGTGTCACAGCTGTGATATTGATTGACATGGATACCAAATCTGAGCATGACAAACCGGATTTTTTTGGTTTTTTCTCAGTCCATATCATATGATTGGTACTCGGATATTTCACTGACTATAAATGGATGCAGAATTAGGATGAATACACTGAAACTGAACCCAAGTTACTGGGACTGAATAGGAGCCTGCAAAAGCTCTCTCTGATGCTCAGACTGGCATATCCAGGAGACAAACACCTAGGGTGTGTATTTGCCTTTCAAATGAACTCTCCAGATGACTGCAAACAACTCATTTCACCTCTGTAACTCTGCTCCTGCATCTACAGGTAGTATTAATGATTTGCTTTTCTCAAACACTGCAACATCTGCATTTTTTCGAAAAGAGATGAATTATAGCTCAAAGCTTTTCACTCATAGTGAATATTAACCAATGTGCTTTCTGGAAAAATTTTACCATCATCAGTTCTTGCCCATTAGTGTTTATTTATGTTAATGATACCAAGACTTTGTGGCCATTTCAGTCCCCTGCACAGCTCTTGTACTTGCAATCATTCCAGAGACCTACTCAGCAGTTTCACTTCTGGCTTCCTGCTTGTTTTTGTCAGCACAGTATTTCTGCTAGGGCTACCTAGTTTTGTTTCTTCATATGTGACAAAGACCTGGTTGGAGAGCTTTTGGCCAGCTGTTACTACCTGTACTTTTACCTTACAGCTAAAATCTGTGCCAGCGTAGCTCATACTGTGTGAACTTAAAGTGACTGGAAAGGATTTTCTCTTCTGTGTATGGTCTTCTGGAAAGGAGAGTGAACTGAATGAAGAGGGTTAACTGAGTGACTCCTAGTCTTGTAAAGGTGCTGGAGCTCACAGCAGGATTCCACTGAGTCTGGGGAAACAGTGATAGTGAGACCTGTGAGCAGTTCTGGGCAAATATCTATCAAGGATGTTTTGGATATGGTTGGTTCTCTTGTGGTTAACATCTTGTGGTTAACCATCTGTTGAGGATGGTTAACAGATCTATTTAATCTGTTGGGGTCCCCTCCAAACCCATTTCTACAGATTTATGATACTTTTCAATCAGGTAGAAATTTATTTTTACAAAATTCTTACTTTACTGAGAGGGTTTATTTACCTTCAAACATTGGAGTTTGAAGCTTGTGTGAGTAAAATTCCACTTAATGACAGACTTAAAAGTAAGCACTTATTTAGATGATTTATGGAATTGAAGTTTGTCCTCTCAGTGTCCCATTCTGGTTCTTCACCCTCTCCTTGAGAAATATGAGACCTGCATGATGATGACTAATCCTGAAGCTATTGTGGTGTGTTTAGATGCATCAGTAAGGAATATTTTTAAAACATTTTCTATTGTTTCAATTAATCTTTAATAAGTCAAGCAAGAGCAAAACTGCTGTATGACCTTGACCAAAAATAACACACTTCAGCTACGTATATAGAAAAATCAGTTCCCAGGCAGTTTAGAAAGTATAAATTGTTGGACCAGAGCAATCATCCAGTAATGATCACATCTATAAAGAATCTGTAATTGGTTTTTATGGAAAATATACGAACAACACTCTTGCCCCTACTGTGCAATAGTAATAATTCATTTACCAGTGGCAGCTTGATAATAACAAACTGCCAGTCTATATTCTAGCTTGTACTAATGAGAAATTCCAGCCTCCTGTTCTAGTCCCAGAGAATTATATTGGAAAGCAGAACTAGACATGCATTGTGTATGCCTAAATGCCAATTGATTCAGGCATTTAGTTCCTTCCATTAAAGCAGGTAAACAACTTGCTTGTGGTTTTTATTTGCACAAATAGCACGGTTATAAACGTGTACATTGCCGTGAATCTGAACACAAACTGGTTGTTAACAGTTGGTAGGAGAGAAAAGTATTGGCTTGAAACATGTTTATTGTAGTCTTTTTGATTTGTTTTTCCCAATAGCAGTAATAAGCAAGAACATGCTGTAGAGTGAAAGCATACCCTTCATAAAGGCATTGCTGTCTCCAAAACCTAGTAGCAGCAGCCTTGGTGGTATTTACTTGCTGTTTACATTGAATATCACCGAAGACAAGAGCTCTAATGTTCTAGAAATATTACAAATATATAATAACAGTCCCTACTCGAGACTCTTGGATGATTTATTTAATCTAATAGTGATTTGTTCATATGCCTTACTTATTACAAAAGACATTTCTTATATTTGACATCTACATCTCTGAAGTCTGCCTTTAGATGAGGAGCATTCAGAGCCAAGGCTTCAGCTTTTGTTTTTATCAAAAATATAAAGCATGATCTGCTTTAGGGGCTTTTGTGCCTCCTAAAGCAGCCCAAAAAGAACACGGGAGTTGCACACTCTTTGTCAGATGTGTAACTGCAAAAGCCATAATACTAAATACATACCTCCAAAAGACTCATCTCTGCAGACAGGAAACCTGGCAGAAAAAATCTCTCTGCTTTCTGGGGTGTTCTCAGTACTTCTATGGTACAAGATGACAATAGAGAATCTGCTTTCAGAACTAATAGTAATATCCATTTTAGACACTTTTAGCAACCCTAATGGATTCTACATGTATAGAGGTGCAGGGGTTTGTCCCTTATATTCCAGAGGATATTTCCAAAAAGAAAAAAAAAAGAAACTGTATAAAAAAGAAGTGAAAATGAGAAGCATGCAAGAATGTATAATCCTCTTCTAATAGCAATTTTGACTCCTCTGGTGAAAGTCCTGTCTCAGAAACAGAAATACTGAATTCAGTAAGCATTTCAAGCATGGCTCTTACCTTGTGTTGAGCCCTCTAGCTTGAATTTGAAATGAATAGAAATTGAATAATTGATGGAAATCTATTTTTCTTAAGTAATATTTGTATCAGGTAGGATGTTTCAAATTAATTTAGATACCAACTAAAATGTAGGTATGCAGTGCACTAGGAGGAATGACCATTGACCAGTAACCTAAATATAAAGTGATGGGATTTGAATTAGAGATACCGAATAAATCCAAATTTTCCTAAATATGAATATAATCTCCTTTTTTTCCTAAGCCAAAACTTATTCAAAGAAACAGTTAATTAATGCTCATTTGATAATATTTATGGTCTAGAGGTCTTTCTATAACTTGCCCAGAGCCCAAGGTGGCCTTAACAGTTAAAGGTCTCAAAGTCAGCTTAAAAAAGAAACAAAACACAAAAGCATGGTGTCAGTAATGTCTAACATTAGTAGGTACTCTTTCACTTTTTTTACAGAGCTTGAACACAAGCAAAGACATTTTTTCTGCCAAAAATATACAAATACTAGATCTCACATGCAGTATTTACCTAACTGTATTGACTGGTGCTATATTGCATTATCAATGCCACACTAAAATTTCAGGCAGTAATTGTGGGAGAGTTGTGAAAGATGTGAACAGAAAAAGGCAAAGAATGGAGAGCAAAGGGTCACAGTTTCTTTTCTTCGTAATTTTATTAGTTTTCCATTACTTTTGTCCATGTATTAAAATGATAATTTGTATGATTGCCATTAATAACCTCAAAGTAAAAAGACTTGTCACGATGAGGCATAAGGGGAAGTTTATGGAAGAAATGTAGTTATGTGGTAACATCTGGATGTCAGCTTGGAAACAGAAACCCTGATGGACCTTCTGTATTGTTGCCACTATCCCATACAATTCATGGGTGCAGAAGTACCAGGTAACACAGGGGTCTCAACCAAAGATGGGGAAGGAGCAGTAGCAAGAGATTAATTCGTAAGAAAAAAATCTAATTTACATAAAAAGACATCAATGAAAAAAAAGAGAGAGGGAAGAAAACACAGAACACAGAGAAACAGATTGCTTTTCATGGATGTATTTTTAGGACTTTTCACAGGTGACAATTACAGTGGAAAAAGAGTTATGCTGGTACATTTTTTCCCAATTTTGAGTGTGTGTGTGAGTACATATATACATACAGGGCTAATATTGAAAGATTTTTAGCACGACATCAGTCACTGAGTACATATATTAATTCCCATTTAAACTTCATCTGATCATGTCTTTTGAGTCTAAGTTTCCCTAGAAAGGTAATGAAAAATAACTTGTACTGTTTTTTTGTTAGTTACAAATATCTGCTCATTTAAACCCACCTGGGGTTGGTTACTCTGTACCACAGAGGCACACAAAAGTAGATATTATCCTTTCTTCTCTTTAGTAAAAAGCATATTTCACCTAATATGCCTGAGGATGAGAGTATCAGAAGATCCCACATCCCTTTAATGGCGCCACAATATCCCAATGTAGGTCAGGGTTTAAGGACCAAGTACAGTCCTTAATTCACAACTTGAATTTTTCACTTCTGAAACGTTCTTCTTTGGTATTGTAGATATATTGATTAAACTGAGAATATTAAGAAAATCTACTCCTGTTCACCAGCATAAGAAGAAGCCACACGTGCCTGTGCACTCACGTGCACACACATTTATTGTTTGTAGTGTAGTTAAACTGAGTAGTTGATCAACTTGATTGAATCCAAGAAGGATGGAAAGGGTAACATTATTATCGTTTCTTAGCATCAGGGACTACAGAAGCTAAGGGAGAAACAGATTGGAGATTTTGGTGCAGGTTAATCTTTAGAAATAATACAGGCTGCAGATGTCATAAACTAAAGCAGAATTTCATGAACGCCAATTTTAGTTTATTAGGTAGAGTGGCTTAATTTTGACATCCTGAAATAAGAGATGAGATACTTTGCTCCATTTTCATTTCTATATATATTTATATGGCTCTCCTTCTTTTGTTTAATTTGTTTTGGAGCCTTTGCAAATCTTCTTTGACAACCCATTAAAGCTGTCAGGATTTTTTTCTACATCATTGCCTTTAATTCTAGTCCTGTCTCATTTTTTCCCATCACATTCTCCTCTCTTCTCCAACTCTCTTAGTGTTGTCTCCTTTTTTTTCTTTCCGGCTCTCTTGCTGCTTTGCTTTCTGATTTATTATTTGAAGTAAAACTTTTCTGATGAAGAATCACAGCCATGATTAACATGATATATTCTTTCCTCAAACACAGCCATTTATCCCAAATTGTGGGCAGGAGCTTCTGAGTAATGTGATTTAAGAGTATCTATTGAATCCCTGTAGTTTCAGCAGAACACTGATTACTACTCTGATAATGTTATTCAAACTTAAAAAGACTGTCAGTTATGTGGAAAAGATAAGATAAGCGAGAAGACCATTCTGAATTTGATGTGAGGAGAAAGCACACGGGAACAAAATAAAATCCCTTAATAGCAAAACCTTGTAAAAATAAACAAGGCTAAAAGCTGGGGGTGTATTTATTACGGCGTGTTGCAGGAGTTCAACACTTGTATATTTTTACTCATGATCTCTGGAATACTGGGAAATATATCAAATAAATACTGTGTATAAATAATATAGGCAGACAGATCGATAGATGTATAATGTCTAGAGCAATGGGAGCTGTTTAGAATCACGCCCCTGAATTTGTTGCACTCAGATGGGATGAGATTTTCAGAAGTAATGAGTAAACTTGAATGTCTACATTCTGCTGTCACAAAGGGACTTGTTCTAAGCCCTTGCTGTAAATGACATTAATCTCTTTCCCTAAATGTATTCCCAGCTAGGCACCAAAAAGGGAAGCATGCTGAATCAGTAAAACCTGTTAATTTTGCTCTAAAAAAAATTCTGATAGAGAAAATTCTCAGCGTCCTCACCTGGGGACTTCTGATGCAGAAAGGTCAAGATAAGGGGTTTTGTAATGAGAGAACAGGGCTAGTAAGGGGAGTCATTAACAGTATTAATTACTGTTCCTTCAGTGGTGTCTGTGTACTGGCTTGGCAGGATATGGGCAAAATAATATGTTATCACTGGATAAATGGACAAGAAGGTTCTGTAGTACAACTTGCATAGGACTGCAGAGTTAATTGTAAAATGACTTCTCATTAATAACAGAGCTGTTTTCATTAGATTGCACATTTGCTAAACTCCTTGGAAAGTTAATAATTCCTTGTCGAACACTGTCATTCCAGTCTCGGATGGGCTGAGGTAACAGAATAGAGAGACTTGGGGCTGTTCAGCCTGGAGAAGAGAAAGCTCCAGGGAGAGCTTTGAACAGCCTAAAGGGGCTACAAGAAAAATGGAGAGGGACTTTTTAGAAGGACATGTAATGATAGGACAAGGGGGCATGTCTTTAAACTGTAAGAAGGTAGGAATAGATTGGATATTAGGAAGGAATTCTTTGCTGTGAGGGTGGTGAGGCACTGGAACAGGATGCCCAGAGAAGCTGTGGCTGCCCCATCCCTGAAAGTGTTTCAAGGCCAGACTCTGGATAGGGCTCTGAACAACCTGGTCCAGTGGGAGGTGTCCCTGCCCATGGCAGGGGGTTGGGAATAGACAATCTAGATGACCCTTCCAACCCAAACCATCTCTCATTCTAACATATATGTTGAATGATGAAAGTTGTGTGGTAGCAGGAATTGCCTGTTGTTCAAAATGGATCTGACAGAGATTATTAATATTTTCCTTTGCTACCATCCTGTCATTTGACTTCTATTCTGGCACCCATGAGCATAACATATCCTCCAAAAAGGATGTCTTACACAAGTTAAGAATATCCTTAAACAAGGATTTAGGTTTTTTAATACTGAACAAAAAAGAAGCACTGCGGTCTTTTGTTAATGTCATAGCTCTGTCTGCCCCATGTGTTCTGGTCCTTGTATTTTATGTATAAAAACAAATGAACAGTTATACACCATGTTAAGCAACTTGTTGACTTAGTATCTTATAAAGTGAAGCATATGTTAAGCTAGGTATTGTTTTTCCTCACTGTAGTCAAAGGCAACACTCCCAGTAGCGCTGTTAAGTGCAAGAATAGGCCAGAAAGCTGGTTGTGCCTGAGTTTAAAGAGGGTAAAACAGGTTATTCTTTCAAGAATTTAGAGCCTATTTTAAAGGATGTGTTATTTGGATTTTTGTTGTTTGGGTTTGGTTTTTTGTTTACTGTTTTGGGGGAGTGTTTTTGGGTTTTTGTTTGGGTTTTTTGTTGGGTTTTTGTTTGTTTGTTTTGTTTTTGGTTTGGTTTGGTTTTTTAAATGAAATAGCATTGTGCAGTCATTGTTTACATGACGAAGGCACTAAAACTTGACTAAAATATTTTAATGAGTCACCAAGGGACAATACTAATGCCTTCATATGTTGAATTATATGTAAAATGAAGGACTGTATCATGCAAGCTCAGTGCTCTGAAACAGTGTAAATCTATAACAGGAATTGTTCACTACAATTGGGAAACAGCAACAGTTGTTGGTTACAGCACAGCCCAAGAGCCCCATGGAATCTGCCATGTGAGCTCCACACCCACCAGAAACTATGCAAACAGAAAAAAAAGTTTACTAGACAGACACAAATTCAAAAATCACAGGTTACTTGAAGATCACATGAAAATCTTTTGAAGTCTAAAAGTAACTAATATGGAAGGGTTAATTTACTCTCTCATGGGGAACACTCGTATTTCATTAGATAGCTTCTCAGAAACTAAGTGAAAGCTGAGATACTCATCCAGTGTCTTGATTCTACCTTGGTTTTGAGGAAAAATTCTGAACGTGTAAGAGTGATGAAAAAAATGTGATATTTTGTGTCATGAATAATCAGAATGGATTTAAAGGCATGAAATAGGCATTTGGGTGGAATTTAGGTGCCTAAATCCAAAGCTGCAGTTTTGAATATTTTTTCTCTATTAATACATTCCTGTGAGATTTGCAAAAGAATTAGATCTGTGAGATGTCGAGGTTTTAAGTGACTTACCAAAACTTTATGTGGAGTATCAGTGCCTGAAGAAGACCTGGATATCCAGTTATATTTTATATGAAGAAAACAATGAACCAAATACAGAACCAGCATGTTAGTTAATGACTTTGTACTCTTTTGGGAGGTGGCAGCTGATAGGTTTGAAGTCAGTAGAGAGTGTTTTGATTGTCTAGATCTTAATGATGGTGATGACAGGGTTGGGTGTTTATGGGTAAGAATCGGGGGAAGGCCGAAAAGACAGATCCCATGGTGGGAGTCACCCAAGCAGGATGAAGGGGCAGACAAAATACTCTGTAAGCATCTGGGAGAAGCTCTTCACTGTTGGCCCTTGTTCTTGTGAGGGACTTCAACTTACCAGATGTCTGCTAGAAACACAGCAGAGAGGAAACAGTCTAGGAGGTTCCTGACTGTGCACTGGCAGTTCTTTTATCAAATCTTAAGAGATAATGTAGGAAATAATACAAAATGACAAAAATTCTTTAATAAAACCTTACATTTAATTTTATAAATTTACAAGTACTTTTAAGATTTCTTTTAGTACCGTTCTTTGACATTGTCAGTAATTTGGATGATCACACTTGTACAAAGTTTTGAAGTCTAGAACTTCTTAAGTGATGTTTATTGTGTTTTGTAAATGTTCCCTTTTCAAAAGGTTTTTTTTTGAAATTTAATGGTGGCTGATTTACAATTGGGAACGCATAATGATGGGTTATTAAGAATCTATCTCAATTTTCTCTGAATTTGTTTCAGGAGTAATTTAGATTAATAAAGCAAAAATAGCATTTTATTAATTATAAAATAAACTGCAATTCAAATACTCTGGCCCTTGCCATTTACACACCTTTTATAGACATAAATATTTATCCCTGATTTACAAACAGGGAAATTGAGACATAGGTTGATGCCTAAGACTTGTGGATACTGATATCATAAATGAAGGAATAAAAGCCAGTATTTTTGTTCCATTGCTGGTGCCCTCTCCACTCCATCATCCTGACAGAAGCAAAACCATCTTATGGGATTCCAGTTGAAGCTGTGGATGTCAGCTCACACCTGTGAGGCAGCAAAGGCTCTGGGTTTGGTATAAATACCTAAGAACTTTTATGGATAGGCTTGGATCTGGAGCTAAACTTATAGAATTACAGCTAATGTCCAGTTTCAGTGATAGGAAACACTAAAAACGGACTCACAGCTGTGCCACTTGGAAATGATCTCTCATTGATCTTCATTTCCCTGGTTATGTTTAAGGCTTAGAGCTTCAAACACGTTCATATGAATTTGTATGAATATTTACATTTGTATGAATGAGGCATGCAAAATTCATCCTGTAAAGGTGCTATTCTGGAGCAGCTTTTCTGATGCATTAGGCAGGAACAAGGACAGTTATACTTCTTGCTGAGAAGATAAAAAAAATTGTTAATCCTTTGAAATACATTTTTCTAGAGAAGACATTTTGAATAAATTATGTGTGTCTGTAGGAGAAATACGCCTCTAATGAAAAATACAAATACCCAGGGAAAACCTCCTAAGTATGTGCAGCCAAAGGAATTGCAGAGAGGCAGAGGAAGGAGGAAATTACTTGTAAAAGGATGAATGAAGTAAGATTATTTTGGAGATGAGAAATAGATCTACACAGTATTTTTCTTAATATTTCCCAGGATATGTCCTGTGCTTTTCATTTTATCAGCTTAAAGGAAATGCTTGTATTTCCAGAACAGAAATCATGGCATAGAAAAAGAATGCCCAGAGTAGGTAGTACAAAAGAAAATGTCAGGGACTGAAGGCACAATACTCATATCAGATTGCATTCATTTATCTAAAGTGATGCTGGACTTCATTCATCCAGTTCAGTGAAACACAAACCTTTATCTTTCTGAGATGTACTACAGGGCTTTTTTTTTCAGAGACACAGTGAATGACATGAGAATTCATGATGGAAGAAGGTCACCTTCCTTGACTGGATTTGTTCAGTATCCTTTACATAATCAGGAGTGATGTCCATCACTCACGACAGCAAGATGTTGGAAATGTATTAATGGCCAACTTGATTAAAAAATATAACATTAAAGAGAATTTATTTATAGGATTATCTAGCAAATAAAGGTTGTGATTAATAGTTAAGATAGACCAAAGGAAATACTGCAAAGCCCTGAGGTCTCTATTGTTGGTACTTACTGGAAATGGGGCATTGTTTTTTATCCATGCCTAACGTGGTAGGCCTCTCAGAAATACCCTGCCACAAGCATGGAATAATAATAATAATAATAATGCTAACAGGAAGTTTGAAATGGTCCTGAAGCTTTTTGATCTCTTACTAATAGAGGACACAGCTGTAAATGGAATTGTCAATGCTTTTTAGCATGGGCCAGGCTATACATAGTAAGTGAGCATTAGTTAGATGCTGCTTTTTGAAGTAAATCTCTGCCTGATTTCTGTTCACATTGCTGTTGTTTTTCAAGTGTCTCTGCAGGTTGCAGGAGAGCATTTGATGTAAGCTGTAGAATGGATCAGAATAACATTTTTTTAAAGATAGATATGTAGGCCCTGGTTTCTGTTGAGGAAGCTTTGTGACAATAAAGCAGTTTCCCCAGGTCACAGACAACAGAAATTTAGTGACTTGAGCAATGCTGTCCTTTTTATTCTTCTCCCTGAGCTATACAACAGGGGTTGTACAGCTGAAAACTCAGACTATCTGGCCAGCTGACTTCCCAGGCTCTTTTTCAGGCTGTTGATAAGCAAACAAAGAAGCTAAGTTTATGTTAATTGAATTAATAAAATGTCTGCATAGTTGAGTTTTTTGACAGCTTTCTTGCCACCATTGAATTGAAGCAAATTTGGAGTCATTGACACTGAGGGAAGTTGGGTAATAGATATCTTCCTTCAGCCATCAGTAGAGAGCTGAAGAAGTCATTCCATTGGAGAAAAAGAAATCTTTGTGTCAGAGACATTGCAGCATAAGGGAAAACACTGGAAAAAAGAGGTATCACACAGCTTGTCCATCATCTTCAAGGCACTGATAACGTTATGAAGATTTTAAAGGCACATCACTCTACTCTGCTGTTTTCTTTCCACAAGTTCCCCAACACAGAACATTCAGTTCTCCACTGGCTCCCTGTAGAGCATCCCTGGCAAAATGCTGTTTTAGAGCTGTCATACTTGGCAAAGAAATTGTGTCAGTAGGTGGAAGAAGATCATGGAGACATCAAGCATATTTTTTGGGTTCTTGAAATATATACGAGTCCTTCAAGTTTGCCTGACTCACAGCCCTTAGCAGCACTAAGATAATGTGTATTTCTGCTACCCCTCTACTGTCCTGTTGCCTTGTTAAGCATATCAGAAGGAAGGATTGGGCTCAAAAGTTTTATGAGTGTCAGATGTGCGTGTCTGGTTGTAGAAATTAGTGAAGGTAGAAATTGCAAAGTCTAGGCAAAATTCTGGAGTATAAAGGCTGTGCTGCCACACTGAAGTTGTGAAGGTAGATGCAGCTGGGATTTGGCTGGAACCCTAAAAAACAACATTGCACATAGTTTGGGATGAATTGGCCTTTATCCCACCTACCTGCAGTGGATAAACAAGATGATTTTACCCATCAATTAACAATTTGGCAATTGTATATCCTTTCATTAAGAAAAGAGATAAAAGGCTCTGCTTGCAGCCCTGATCTCCATAGAAGTATGCTTTTCTTTAGTCATTCAACAAATGTGGTAATTTTTCACTTGGAAAAAAATTTTTTGTAGGTTCAGGAATTTGGGAAACTGTGAAATTCTATTTATGAGCAGGATTAGGTGGTAATGATTTAATTGATGGTTGAGCATGCCGACAAACCACGCATAAAAGATCTTTTCAATAATTATGTCTCTTCATGGAGCGGCAGATTTTTGTAATTCAGGTCCCAGACAGTAATTACAAACCAGATGCTATTTTAGGCACAGTCTACAGCACACCCTTGGTACTTATTCTGAAATTCAAAACAAACACAAAACCACTGTTGGAACACTTAAGGCAGAAAGATGAATTAAATTGAGGTAATGTGGTATCACACATGAATTGCTGTATGAGTACTGTATATATTATTACAACATTTTCTATCTGGGTTCACTGTCATGGAGCATGACTGGTTTTGGTGGAATTTTTTTTTTTTAAAGTTTTGTGTTCAACCTTCTGGGTCAAAAATCTCACATTTCATTTGCAGACTGTGTTGCATAGAAATCACAGAGTGTCAGTGTTGGGCCATTGGAAAAGTTATGATGAATTGTTTCCTGATTGTGGTGATTTGACCCTGACTGCAGGCCAGGCACTCACCAAAGCCACTCTATCACTCACCTCCTCAACTATGCAAGGGAGAGAAAATATAACTAAAGGTTCATGAGACAAGGACAGGGAGGTGTCACTCGCCAATTATGGTCACAGGGAAAACAGATCCAACTTAAAGATATTAGTTTAATTTATTCATAGTCAAAATCAGAGTAGGATAATGAGAAGTAAAACAAAGCTTTAAAAACACCTTCCCCCCACTCTTTCCTCCTTCCTGGGTTTAGCTTTATTCCCAGTTCTCCACCTGTTCCCCACCCAGCGGTGCAGGGAGATGGAATGGAAGTTACAGTCCCTTCATCTCAAGTTTTCGCTGCTGCTCCTTGGGCAGAGGAGTCCTTCTCCTACTCCAGCATGGTGATCCTCCCACAGGAGACAGCTTATGAACTTCTGCAATGTGAAGCCTTCCCACAGGGTACAGTTCTTTGTGAACTGCTCCTGCATGAGTCTCTTTCCACAGGTGATGTCCTTCAGGAACCAACTGCTCCAGTGTGGGTCCCCCATGGGGTCACAATCTCCATAGTTCCACAAATCCTACCATGAGCCTGCTCCAGTGTGGGCTTCCCATGGGGTCACAGCCTCCTTTGGGCATCCACCTGCTCCAGCATTGGCTCTTCCACGGGCTGCAGGTGGTTTTCTGCTCCCCGTGGGATCTCCATGGTGTGCAGGGGCACGGCTGCCTCACCATGGGCTGCACCACGGGCTGCAGGGGAACCTCAGCTCTGGCATCTGGAGCACCTCCTCCCCTTCCTTCCTCACTGACCTGGGTGTCTACAGGGCTGGTCCTCTCCCATATTCCCACACCTCTCTTCCCTGGATATGATTACTTCTGCACAATAACTTTTTTTCCCTTCTTCAATCTATTATCCCAGAGGCATTACTACCATCTCTGATTGGCTCAGCCTTGGGCAGTGGTGGGTCCATCCCGGAGCCAGCTGGCACTGGCTCTGTGGGACATGGGGGAAACTTCTGACAGCTTTTCACAAAAGCCACTCCTGTTGCCACTCCACTGCCAGCACCTTGACAGGCAAACCAAATATGCTGATAAAAATTGAGGCTTGTTAACAAACTGTGAAAGCCATTCCTGTAACAGGATGTTAGGAGAGTCTGGATAAGACACATAATGCAATTTTGGAACAAGATAATGTCATACTCTGCCTCTGAGAAACATGAAATATTTTACTCCTGTGAGTAGTGAGCAATCATCACCACTAAACACTGGATGTTTTGCATTCCTTGCACGTTGAAGTGCTGCTGACTCGTCCTACACCCTGAAATGTGGTTTTGACTCAGGCAACCAAAACAAATAATGATTTACTTTTTTTTTTTTGCTTTGTCACATGTAATTATCCTTTTTGAAACAGTTCCTAAAAGGTGTCAAAGGGGAAAGGAAATTAATATAGAGCAATAAATCTAAATCTCCTTTCCTTAGAGGTCCTTTCTCTTAAGGACAGTAACATTAGAGTTTGCTTTACCTTTGGTTTATATAAAACTTCTAGAAGGTGTTTCTCAATTAATTGTTGTTATTTGGACAGTTGGATAGTGTATTGTGTCTGTTGCCCTGAATTCTATGGTAACTCCTTTTGCAAACACAGTTCTCTTGCTTGTCCATTTGTTTTCTGTGTTGCTGAACATTATTTTGGACAAGAGTCAGAATGTTGACATCTCAGGCTGTGTTATGGCCTCAAACATTTTATTAAGGTGCTTATCCAAACTTCTAAAGACATCAAATCTTTGATGTCTTTAGGAACAGACATGAGTAGCCATTGATTTTGTGATTTGCTGCCACTTCGGATTTTGCAGTGTTCATCAAAAGTGTTTCAGGCCTGGCCATTACTATTAAACCATTAAATTGCAATCTGGGAGCATATTTATTCCACCATGTTCTGACATTCTGCAGCAGCCCTTATGTCCCTGCACCTTTGGTCTACTACCTGAAGACAAAGTACATGATTTTTCTAATGCAAATGTTATTGCTGTGAGGTGAATAACAGATGAAATGTGAGTGAAGGTTGAAACAGCTCATTACCACCCTTGCCTATTGGACCCGGGCTCAGTGGGAAAACCACAGGAAAAACCAACATATTTGTGAAAGTTTTCTTATATATGAAGAATGGGAACAGTTGAACACATCTGTCTAGTAAAAATCACTGAGGGAAAGATGATGAGGGAAAGGTTTTGAGGAGGAGAAGAAAAGGCAGATACCAGAAGTGAAAAGTAAAACCAGGAGACAAATAAAATGAAAATCTATCAGGCATATATCTAGATGCAACTTAGATGTTATTTCTACTTGCAATGGAATTTCCAAACCAAAATGTCTTAGATTTTGTCTGAAGAGCTGCAGAACTTCCGGAGGTTTAGCTCAAATGTGCTGTCTTGCCTTAGCAGGATGAGGGCAGAAAAGGGAGTGGGAGAGAATGGCACTCCAGTTCCCAGGCAGATGGGAAGAAATGAAAAAAAAATTCAGCAGAGCCCCACACCCAAATTTAAAGATACTCCCCATGAAAGGAAGGAATTGTTTTTGAGTAAGCTCAGCCTATTATTTGGCAGTGTTTGGAACAATGAATTTTAATTTAAGGTGGCTTTAAAGTGAGAGTAGGAGGAAGTAGCTTCCTGTCCTTTTTTTACTGAGAGGAGATACAGCTCCAGTCATACTGAGAATTCCTTCTTCTGGTTCAATCCATTTTAACTTTTCAAGTAGTTTAAGTACTGTAGAAAGAGAAGTCTGGGGACATTTACAAACATCTGGATAAAGATGCAAGAAATTAATTCATTTGGGGAAATATGATAGAAAACCTTTCACTCCTGCTACCAGTAACAAGAAATCCATTCATGGAGTAAAATGTTTGTTCCTAATTATTATTGCTGGAACTGTGTCGTACTGAGCAGATTATAATCACCATTCCAGGTGTACAGTAGGTTTCTGCTACCTCTAATGCATAGCACCACTCAGGCACTCTTTTACCATTTATGATGGCCTAACCTTATTTTATTAATTGACCAAAATTGTACCTGTATTTCTAATTGGTGCCGACTCACAGATGTTTGCTGTTCCTGTAGCTCCCAAGTTCCTTTTCCATTAGATTTAAAATTTTATTTCTTTGTAAGAGTTCAGTAATGGAATTCAAAATTAAGCAGAATATATTTTAAAGGGTTATTTGAACTTCACAATTATGTATGTTGCTGCATGGTCTGCCCAAGTTAAAAGCTGGTGAGATTCCTCAAGGAAAACTGAAGAGAGGGGACTAGGGCCAGGCTTAGCAAAGACTTTTTGCGTGCTTAATGTCCTTTTCCCGAAACATGGTCTATATTAAAACTTTGAACTGAAAGTAAAATGCCATCATGTTTGGAGAGCTGAGGTTTTGAAGGGAGGAAATAACAGTATCAAAGGTTGTTTTCTGGCAGATAGAAGAGGCATTTTTACTGGAACAGTAAATATTTGGAACTGAGTTACACTAAGATATAAGAACTGATTGATGAGTTTGGAATTTTTTTTAAGATATGTGACTATTAATCAAATGTTATTTAGTAGGTTTTTTTTTAATGTAGTAAACTATATTTTTATAGTTCCCAGGATATGAATGATATGATTACAGTAACATTCTCAAAACAGAACACTGTCTGCTAAACTTAAAATTACAAAACTTTTTAAAGGTTCAGTATAGAATTTATTATTAAGAATGGTTTCCCTAAAAAATATGTTTTTATTGACAGTTTTTCCTTTGGACTAAGAATCTAACACTAGTTAACTTACTGACATTTCTGACATATCCAAATGGTTCTTTAATATTAAAGCAGATTTAGTCAAGCTCTTCGAACCAGACTGTTCAGGCACTTGTGTTATGGAACATTTACAGATTTTCCCATGTGTGCTTGTATTGCAACATAAATTCACTCAATGCTATTTGGCAAGTTATTAAGTGGTTAAAGGCCATGACCTTTTGGATGGTGTGGTGGACCAAACTGAAGCGTGTGGTTAATTAATATGGAAATGATAAATGCATAAGTATACCCAGAGAATTGTTTGATGCTGTTTAAATGGTAATATTAGAATACCAAAAAGGGAGACAAAAACACATGTTGCTTATATTAGAAACCTCTGTTAGCACTCAGTCAGTGACAAAATTGTCAGAAGTGAATGGAATTAGTCCACAGTACAAACCACTATGTGATTTCTTGTCTTGGAAAAGTTACTTTTGGAGTCACAAAGTTTGCCAACGTGATCCTGTCTTTAGTCAGCCCTGTTCTGTGCCTCTGCTCCTTTCTGAGTTACTGATTTCTTACTGTAACAGCCCATGTCCTCAGCTCTTCAGGGACATCACTCTGCACTCCCACTCCTGTCACTCCAGGCGCTTTTTAGACTTTGTAGCATGTCCTCACTAGGCATTCCCCCTGGGAAAGTCTCAGTCAGCAGCTAGTAAAGCTTGTCACTAACAAGGTATCTCCCTTTATTTTCATCTCAGAGCTGATTAGCTGGGCAGGATTACTAGGCTTCTAGGTTGAGTGCTACGTGGGATGTCTTATTTGCTATTGATCGGGCTTTTTCAGTGAGGATTCTCAACCTTTGGCTTCTGGCTTTCAGTCATTAACAGATTGTTGCAATCAGTCTTTCACCTGTCCCGGTCTTAATGGAGCTTTTTTCAAGTCTGTAGGCTACATATAAATACTTAAAGGATGATTCTGCTGGAAAAATGTCTTGAAAGGAGAGATGTGTGGGCCTGTTTTGACAGGGGAAGAGGCTTTTCCTTGCTTATTAACAAAGAAATAGAGACACACAAACCAGTACTTTTGAAAGACATTAAAAACAATTTTGAAGTTCATACACCTCTTCTTCTGGAGTGTATTTTATAGTGGGTTATGGGACAGAGAGGCATAATTAGCACTACATTCATTGCCAGGGACAAAATGCCAGCAGTTGTGTGCTTAGTTAATCTTCAGTCTCTCTTGTTACCTCAGCATGGAGCATCATTCACAGGTACCTGTATGGAATAAGGAAAAGCAGGAGTCTACCCAGGCCCCAAAGGTGTTACCATTATTAACGACAACACCAACTTCAGAACTACAGGCCTGTTCTCATTCTTTTACCACATGCCTGTGATATCAAATAATCCCAAGAAGAGAAAAGAACTAAATTAAATTCTTTCTTAGTTGCATGAAATATTGTTTTATGCCATACGTTACATGTCAGCAGCCCTTTATTACTGTGGTATGTGCAAGCAGGATAGATCTTCCAAATGAGGAAAGAATGAGCTTATCCCCACAGAGACAGAGAGACTCTTACTTAATTAGAAGTCAGGCACATGTAGAACCCTTGCTGATGGATATGTAATTTCAGTTGGTGTGAAAAAAAAAAGACAAGGAAAGAGGAGACAAGAGTGTTGCCTTTCTAGGTGCAGTTTGTGTAATCATACCAGATACATCTGTGCTCTCTTCCATTTGTTTCTGGGCTCTGCCAGGGGACCTCTGGGAATATCCTGGAGTTACATGTCACCTGTTGACAGGAGGACTGCTAATTTTGTCAGTATGCCATGCTAAATAGTGATTTTGATAATTTAACACACTGTTACTTGATAGAAGCACTCCTGTAGCTGCTTGGGTTTTTTTCTTAATATTAAGCATATATGACATTCATATTTGATATGTCAAATAATCTTTCTGTAATGACAATTGTGGACATGGGATGAAACAAGAGGAAGTTTCAGTATCCAAACCCCCAATTGTGTTCAAGTGCTGTAAAGTAACTGCCATGCTAACAGCTTTGTCTCTCTGGCCTCATTTATTTTATCAAAACACAACAGCTATTGAGAAAAACTGAGCAAAAACATTTCCAAAGTGATTGTTGGTTTTCTCAATAATGAACTGAACTTTAATATATTAAATACAAAATAGTAATAAATTACAATTGCACAATTTCTTACAGAGTTTTTATTAAGATCAAAACTTATTTGTTCAGACTAGATTTATATAAATAAATCACAGTACATTTTTACTTGTGTTGAGAAGATTGTAATACGTATTACAAAATTAAGATTTTTTTTTTTTTTGTCCCTCAAACCATCACTGCGAAAGGAATCATGCATTATTTCTACTAAACAAACAAAATGCCCACCTAATTGAGAGAGCCTTGATACAGGTATGGCTCTACTCTCCAAAATTAGACATGAAACATAGAGATACCAGGACTATTTATTGAACAGGAAATAATAAAGTATAGTACAATGTTCATGTGTTATTAAAACCAAAAGTATACCAAAACAACACATCTCTCTTCACGCACCTTTGCAATGGGTATTAAAAATGACAGCTGGCCAGCATGCAACTGAGTCAAACATTCCAGTTTTACAATGTCTACGTCTGAGCAAAAGAAGGAGGAACTAAAAACCCCAGACAAAACAAAGGAACAAATGAACAGCCCAGATGCTTACAAGTCCTCGGGTCATCTTCCCCTCTGTGCCACGTGTGCTGCCTTCGGCGCGCAGACGAAACCTTTCCTGGGTGGTGCCCTCCACTGCCGTCTGGATTAGTGCACCTTACGGACCTTCAAGGAGATGGAGGTCCTCTCAGAGAACTGGAGCACCCTGGAGAACTTCCAGCTGTAGTTCCTTGCCCAACCCACTCCATTAGAAATTAAGCTGTAAACACGACTGTTGAAACTACTCAGCCTTGAACGTGCAGTGCCACGAAAACACAACTCACACCTCGCACAGCTGGGTTCACCTACTGCAAGATTGTCACTTCAGGACAGAATTATGGCTGCAAGAGAGGCTTGCCACTAACTGCAACAAGATCCAAGGCGATGCTGTTGCAAAGTCTGTCCCGGCACAGGGGGCTTCTATTAAGTTCTACAGTATTGTGGATTACTTTCTCTACATGGTTTTTTCTTCTAGATAAGAAAGCCATTGTTTTCTCACTTGATACTGAGATGTAATCACATTACAATGCACTGTTCTACAGGGAAAAAAGCATTTAATTGATGACACTTCAGATGGAGTCACCTGATCTAATTGTTTTTACTTCTGTTCAAACAAAATGCATCAACAGTAATTTCAGATCGATTTCTACCTGGGTAAACCAGATTTTTCAACTAAATTTCCCAGTCCCCGTTTATCGTTTGCTACTTTTAAACTGAAAGGGAGTTTGCAGCAACTTTTTTTTTTTTGATTGCAGATATTTCCCCACAGTGCTTGAACGTGTCCAGGCGATAAGCATGTAAACATGTCTCTTTATGTCTCTGACTTTGGGTGCTTGTTTAAAAACACACAAAGGAAACCAAGCCAAACCAAAGAACAAAAACAACCAAAAACCCCCTTAACAACCACCCTCTCAAACCAAGAAGGGTGGACTAAAATAACCTCTTCTTTTTCATGCTTTTGCGTTGCCCTTTGCTGTTTCATTTTGGACTGAACCAGGAGTTTTCCACACCGGTAGTAAAACTGGACTTCTAAGAAACAAGTTGCTCACATGTACTGCTTTGATGTTTTGTGGATCTGCTGGCACAGAAAGCTGAGGTGTGCAATGGCTGGTAAGAACAGTTTGAGCACTGGGTCTTTTATACTACATGTTGGCTTTCTGTTCTGGTACTCCCCACCGCTGCCAGGATTACTTTTCGTAAAACTAAAGAGAGCAGGAATGCTTTTAATGTCTTGTGATTTCAGTGGAAACAGACAAAGAAATATTTCAGCACTCAACTGCAGAAAAGTTGTGCTGGGAGAGTCTTTTCATGGGAATATCACACAACTGCCCATTGTACTTGGCCTCAGTGTCAGTAACTTGGAAGGCTTTTCCATTGCCACTTGCTGCTTTTTCATAAAACAACATCTGACATGGTGGCTTGTTATGGAAAACTAGAAGTTAAAAACTAAAATTTGATAGCACGTTGTTAAAATGAGTGAAATGGGATTAAAATCCCACTGAGATGCACTTCTAAGGGATTTCCTCTTCTGTTTCAAGGTTAAGATACATTTCATACAACCTAATTATGCATTCACAGCAAATAAGAAAACAAATGAGGGTTTTAGCTTTGAAATAATTCTTGCGAGTCTACTACTAATTTACCTCTGAGAATCAGAGTTCAGAAAAGAAAGACTGAAGAGTATAGGGACCATAGTTTTCTCTGAGTTTCCAGTGTAACTATCCTCTATTTCTTCCAGTGGCTGTTGTATTATTATAATACACTCTAAAGACAGCAGCAGTCTACTGGCAGACCAGAACATGAAAATATTTCAGGTCTAGAGAATATCATTGGTTGAGTATAAGGGTGAATAGTGAAGTATCCAAATATAGAAAATAGCTATCATTCCATAGATGCACTACTATGATAAGGCAGATATTTGTAAAAAGCACATAGTAATGCCACAGCCTGAGTAACACTTTGCAAGTCATGAGACAGCAAAAATTAGGAGAATATAATGAATTTAGGGGGCTTTCCTCATCCCTAAGCCTTTGAGGTATGCTGGATTCCACTTAAAATGCTCACTGCCACAGAGATTTCTTTCTTGTTTTTTGGTAGAACTGCATTCAAAATAATTCTTTTGATGCCAGACCCTTGAGTATTAAATAAACTGAGTATGGTAATAAAATAAAAGAACCCCAACCCACTGGCAACTATAATGATACCACTTTTTGGTTGATGCCCCTTTGAATTGCTAGGGACAAATCCTAGAAAGGCTCCTGCACTGCTGTGCAGGTGTTTTCATAGAACTCTCTTTTGCTAATGTTGCAGTGGCAAAGCTGCCGGCTCTGCGTTGCAGGCAGGGGTGTGTGTATAAAGATTTGTCCACCCCAAAGCAAGAGCTCTTCCTCCTTTGCTCATGCCCATCTCCCCATATTGACTCCTGGCACATGAGCCTGGGTAAAGAGTGCACGATTTTGCCTGAGGTGAGGATCATGCAGGAGCAGATATGCACAATGGATCGCACCACTGGCCTGCTGATACAAAGCTTCAGCTGAAAGCGCAGTAAAATAATTTTGCTGTGGCAACTTCATGTCTGTATTTTTATTTTTTTTTAAATGCCCAGTTGTTACTCATCTGAAACTGTGCTTGGGCAGGTTTTGAAGTGTTCAGTTTGCCAGAAGCACCCTTGCCCACGGTATTCTCCACAGGATGGCACGAGACTTTTTGAAAACCACTGTATTTACAGGGCTTCTGCTTTATAGCTGCAGCACACACAACAGATCCAAGATTTCCTGCAAGTGCCAAGCTGTGCTTTACCCACTAGCAATCCTTATTTTCTGAAAGATCCTCATTGATAGGTTATAAAACTAATTTTTCAGATTTGGGGGAAGAATTTTAAATATTTCTTCAATCTGTGCATGCATATTTCTGTCAGCAAAGTTGCAAATCCAAAACACTTGGTGACCATTCAACACATACAAGACATGAGGCAATGTGTGTGCACATAAACTTATCTGAACTATATTTAAAGACCAGGGCTCCCTATCTGTAAGTAAATAGCAGACAACTGTATCATATAAAATACCCATACTTTGCATTTGCATTTTTTAAACAGAAAATCTTATGTAAAAACTTGAATCAAATTCTCTCTAGAAAAATTTGGAGGAAGAGAGAACTCCATGCATGGCTAAATAAGTGGAAAAAAATTATCTCAGGGTCTCTGGTTTTGGGGCATAGATTTTATTGCGTGAAAGAGTCCAGTGCTTTGATTTATTTTCTTTTAATGGTCAGAATTGGTCAGAATTTACAATATACCATCATGTAAAATAGCCCTGCTAATTCTACCACAAATAGTAAAGGAAGTCTTCACAGGCACTACGTATTTGGAACAGCATTTTAAAACGACATAGGGTGTGTTTGTGCCCAGGCACACACGTGTGTGTGCTTGTTTGTATGATCAAGCATTGCTGCCTGTGACATGCTTCCAACATTTTGTGGACACAACTAAGAAACATTGACTGGAACATCATCTACAAAGGTTGAGCACTAACAACCTCCATGTTATACAGATGGTTATCTTCTTTCTGAAAGAACATACTGTCATTACAAATACCATATGCATCTTGTTCGCACCCAACAGAACTTTTTTTACAGTTTTTCAGATTTGAAGGATTTCTTCAAGCAACCATATTAATTTGTTTTCACGTAGGTGAAAGGAGGCACCAACTGAGACTGAGGACGCAACTTGTCATCAACAAATAAATGTCTGATGACAACCATTCTTGAAAAAAATTATTTAGAAAGCTATCCATTCACAATACTGCACCTTTTTTGCAATTACAAGGACTCTGTTTGTTGCTGCTTCCCATACTTGTTGGTTTCCATTGCTATCATTTTGCTTGTAAAACCTGGGTTATTCTAATGAACAGAAATGATGACTTGAATTTGGGTAATGCTTACGACCATACAAATAATCTATCAGTAGCAATAGTGTCAGCTGGAGAATTAATGCTACAAGTGGATAACATTACGCTACTTGAAACCAATAGCTCTTCACACAGTAGAAGACTGAGGGTCCTATTCAGCAAATATTCAGGGTCCTATGGCTGTGGCCACAGAGGTTCCAGAAGCTCTCGCTGAGTCTAATCCTGATTCAGGAACCAAAATGATATGCTGTGTATATATTTCTCTGCACAGCCTGGATGCGCTGGACACCCTCCCCCACTTGATTCCTGGGAAGGAAAAAAATATGTCTCTGTTTAGCTCAGTGACATGAAAAGCAATCCACAGTAATGAAATCTAAAGAAGTTAGCCAGGCATGTATGAAAAGAACAGGATGCCTGTAAAAAGGGAAGAACTGTCAAAACCTAATTGTGGGCTCTGGCTGCAATGAAATTTATCAAAGAGGGAAGAAACGTTGGATATAAGGATGTACACAGCTTTTGATAAGAGACACTTCTCCTATTCTGGGCAGGAACTACTGCGTAACTACTCCTTGTGTGCTGTTTCAAGCCATTCCTATCAATGCTTGGCTACAGCTGGAAGCTTGGTGAAGTGTTTTCCAAACCCAGCTCCCAAATGCCCAGGTTGGCATTTCAGGCATGGCACTTCAGCTCACATCTAGCTTGTCACTGAGGGCACAAACACACAGGCAGAGCTTCCCCACTTTGCTCCATCTTCTTTCACAGACAGTTGCACGTTGGCAGCCCCCGTGCTGTGCCAAGGGACGGTGCCTTCCCACTGTGACTCTGCTGAAACTGTGCCGCCATGGTCCCCAGGCACCGGTAAATGCAATTGCTTATGGACACAGGGCGAGACTGTGGCATTCTTCCCAGTTTGTAGCATCTTCCTACTGCCTGAAAATCATTTATGGAACCGCCTGGGGTCAGCGCTCACAACCAGGCAGGTAAATCTTCAGTCGCACCTCTGGTAACACGGCCTCACTCTGATGCATAAAGTACACTCAGAGAGGCTGCCTCCACGTATGAGGTGCTTACAGCATCATTCTTGGCTTGATAGGGATACTACGGTCTTTCCTGCCCTTCAGCATTGGGGATAACACTGTGGCTGTTCATCAACATGATAGTTTCTTTTGACTGGGATTACTGCCTGACTTTAGGCAGTGAGAACAACAATAGAAGTAAGTCATGGTAACTCTTAGGAAGCAATTTAGTTAGATCTCTGATGAATTTTTGTGTCTCATGAATCAGGATTAGTGTTCCCTGTATTGGGGAGAGGATTAGACAGAGGGATTAAAAGGACATCTTTACCCCACTGGACTCTGTGGAATAGCCCCTGAGGATATGGCTAAGAAAGAGTTCAACAGGAATGCCAAATTTCTGCTGAATAGGTTAAAAGGGTGAGGAAGCCTCTTCGGCAGCCATCCAAGCGCAGAAGACCTGCATAACATTCCTGCTGAATAGGGCCCTAAAGACAAAAAACAAAACAAAACAAAACAAAAAAAACCATAGGAACCTTGAAAAGCTTTTCTGATTGTGTCGCTTCTTATCAGCGCCTCAGATCTCCAGAGACACTTAAACACATTTTTTTCAGTGCAGTTAGGCATCCTTTGAGATGTGCTAGTGCCATGGATGATATATTGTTACAAGAAAAGAAGTAAATCAGGTTGTTATATATATAAAAAAAAATAGTTCTTGACTGTTCTGTAAACAAGGTCCATTTCTTTTTATCAATTATCACTGAGAGTTACCCAAGATCGTATTTAAAACACAAAACCAAACCCTTAATCAAGTGTATGTTTGCTGTTTTCATACATATCTCTTATAGAGATATAATTACTTTCTGTCTCCCTGAAATTGAAAGGAGCAGGCTTAACTTTCATTTTATGTTTGACTTCTAATATCGGTGTTTCCAAGCCCTTTTCTAGGATTTACTTCATGCATGTAGATCTTGGGTTTGTTCATAAAATTTTTTCCAACCTCTAATGCCATATGGAGGAATATTCAGAATTATCGTAATGGGGAAGTAGGAAATAAAAGTCTTACCTCTACAAGAGGATGCCAGTGAGCAATGGGTTTCCGAGGATATGAGAGCATTTCGTTCCAGTGGTCACGACCTAGACTTTCTGCATCGTTGCCTACTTGACATACTCCAATGACCTCATTGTGACCTACACTGTGAAAACGTTTCATAATATTTTTTTCTTAAAATTTTACCTTTAGAACCATACCATTTGCATATTTAATCAGAAACATTAATAATGGATTTTTAGAATTAATTCTCTCCTGAAAAATATCATGTACTACAAAATACGTAGGTTTGCTCTTTGCATTTCCCACTAATCAGAACGATTTAATATTCCCCCCCTTTATAGCACCCGCTGTGCCTATGTGCATTTGTTTCTTATTTTTGCATGAAGAATATAAAAGGTTCTTTGCCTCTGTTCTGTAATTAGCTGCAAATGAAAGTAAACTCTAAGCCACAATTTTATAACTGGAGGTCTGTGTGTGAGGGGTTTGAGTAAATGTGCACAAACAGAACATCATCGTGCGGAGTGTCTGATTATATGCTCAATTATTTCGGTTCTGGTAGACATATATGCAGCTTAGTTATGTCAGTTATGAATGCAAATCTATCTTTTGAAATGTAGAAAGGAAATTCTGCCTGGCAAAACAAAAAATTCGAGTCTTCTACCAAGATCAACATGAAATTAATTCCCCACTCATGGGGACAAAAGTAATAACTTTCTTTCTGGATGCAAATCTGCCGTGCAAGATTTTATAAGCCAATAGTTGATGTCGTTTTACAGCTACAGGTATCTCACCGGTCATAATCCATAACAGCTATCGACAAGTTAATTTGGTCAATGTTTTCTGGAGGGACGTCAAAGACTATGGCTTCATTGTAAACGGGATTAAGGGTATTCCTCTTGGTGGAAGTTTTCCTTTTCTTTAGTCGCCTTCCTTCACACATTAAAGAAACCTTCACGTAGGGATCTGTGTGAATCATAAGAACAACGTTGATTTTCTTTCGAAGCTTTTAAGCAAACATAACGGCAAGTGAAGGGAGCAGACTTCTTGTAATGCCCATACCTGCTTGCAGAATTCATCTTCTGGACCTGACTGGAATTTGAGCTTCTTTCTTACCATGGAATGCCTGGGACACAGTGGAGCTTTGAAAGCTTTACCTGGTTGACTGCTTATAATGAACAATTTAGGTTCAAGAAGCCCCTTGTCGTGCACAAACTTCTCAGAGGGTATTAAAATATCCACTGAACCATGTTATACATGAGTATTTTACACAACAGCCTGTGTATCAGCCTATTTATAGCAGCCTAATTACTTGTTAGATTTGTAACACAGACAGAAGATGACAATGTTTTTCACAACGGGATTTACTGATGTATGGTTAAATATAATTCAAAATGTAACAATTAGCAGCTTATATTTCTCAGGAGAATTATAATTATTTTTAAACTCCTGAATATAGTAAAAAAAAAAGCTATTTCTTTGCAGGTCCTTTCTGGGAGCTCTACAACTCCCTGCTAGTATTTAAAAGTCATTTATGAATTGTTACTTAAATTACTTTATAATTTTCATTATCAGATTTTGAAAGGGTTGCTGAAAGGACTCTGGTATGGTCACTTTGTCCATATGCCAACTAAAGCATCATTGGTTCAGTGGCTCTTGGAGACCGGCAGAGAGGGTGAGTCTGCCTCTGTGCCATAATCATAATACTCTGCTGCTCAAATTCCCAGTATTAGGAATGCATTTTGGCCAACTCATGCTACTCTGAATCACAGTGGCTTTAGAAACAATAATCCCACAGTCTACTTAAGAGCAAAGTATTTTAAATTGTCAGTTGCAACTGAGTAATCTAAAATATATTATTTATTTCTCACAAACTTCTGTTCTCAAGTAACTCAGGAGCTCACAATATAAGAACCCTCTTCTCAAAAATCATTCTGGGATTTGGTAGGGTTGAATTCTTTGTCTCTCAGGAGGGAAATGGGACAGAAATCCACACTGAGCATTAAATTAATTCATACCTGATGCTCCTGTGATATCCATTGCTTTTAAATTTCTTGCCTTTATTATTGTAATAGTTAGTCTACCAGCTGTTGGAAGGTAGCAGAGTGAAAACATAAGGTCACCAAGATCCACGTTATCCTGTTCCAAGAAAAGAGAGATAATATGAAGCAATAATAAGAATTTTCATATCCATAACAGAAGCCAAAGATAAAAGTATACCTTTGGGGGTCTACAGTTTAGCAGGCAAAAGCTGAATTCTCATTCTGAAACACATCTGAAAAAACCAATATCCATCTGCATACAAGGTTTGAGTCGCTACGTTTGTTGCTGGACCACTAAAGTTCTCAAGGGTAAATGAGGTTTTAGTTTCTAGCACTCAGTCCTTGGAGCTGACACTCTTTTAAGTGATGAGATACTGGAAGGCACCGGAAAAATCTTTGTCCTGTTTTATATTTTGTAGTGATTTGTTTTGTACCATTGATGAGCAGCCACAGACGTCTGTGCCTTTCCTTCTGGTCTGCAGGAGGATACCCACAGAGAGTTTCACAGAAAAAAACATGGGTTGCACAGGGAAAAGTCTTATGCAAATCTCAAGTTTGCATAAACTCAGGTGTGATAGGTCTGAAGTGTCTATGGCAATGGGACAGTCTCTGCCAGAGGTGGAGAAAGGGCATTACTTCCTGTGCCTGGAGCAGACAAGCTCCCTTAAATAAGCTTATCAACCTGTTTCAACCTGATTTACAACCCTTTCCTGTGTTAATGGCATCAGGGTTTCAGAGAGGTTACCACAAGGTTTGCACGTGCACAAACCCTATTTGCAGTTACAAAGCATTGCTTTCTTAGTTGTTTTTTATTGTTTGTGTTTTTTGGGTTTTTTGTTTGTTTGTTTGGGTTTTGTTTTTGGTTTGTTTTTTTTGTGGTTTTGGTTTTGTTTTTTTTTTTTTTTTGTTGGTTGGTTGGTTTTTTAAAAGGGAAATTGAAATCTTTTATGAAAAATATAGTGAATAAAGGATTGTATTACATTATTTCTGTGATTTGATTTGCATTGTTTTAACCGAGCAATGAATTCATACTTTCATAGACCTGTCTCCTGTAACCTAATATTTCATTCTTGACTTCAAAGAATTATACTATCCAGCAAATTCAAAGCTACATTCCAGATTTTACAGGGAGGAAAATACAGCTGTTGTGGAGTATGTGTGTCTTGCCCATTTAGCTTTGTGCCATAGCTCCTCTCCTCTCCCAGTTTGGCTCCTTCTGTGTCAGCCACCAAAAAATGAAGGATGGTGGATGATACAGAAAGTGAGTGAAAATAGCTCTCAAAACAGCCCCTGACACAGATTTGTCTCTGAGCTGTCTCTGGCTTCTGTACAGACCAATGCCCAGAGCCCGAGCCATTATATTACATATTTTCATGAGTTACTAGGGGAGATAAGCAGGACAGAAAATGTTGTTGTCACAGAGCTGTAGAAAAACGTTGTGTCAGAAGGGAATTTTAGGTGTTGCTTGATCCAACCCCTTGCTCAAGAGAGGCATCTTCTCTTTAGCCCTCAGCTCATTCGAGGAAAAACCCAAAACATGTAAATTCATTCAAAAGTAGGTCCTTTCCTTGTGTTGTTATTCAAGAGAGATGCTGCCAAAGAAGGAAAAGGCTGATATTATGGGCCCTTTGTCAGGAATAACCAGCTTTTAACTCTGAGTTGACTTCATCACTTATCATCTTTTCCGTCCTAAAGTTCAGTGTTTCACGGTAGCTGTAAAGCTAATAAAGGCTGTGACAATATCGAGGTAGCTCATATGAGTCACCCAGTTTAGTGTCTCTTGATGGTGCACACTTGATAACAGACCTGCTGCAACAAACTGTGTCACTGACTCACTTTGTGAGAGGATCAAAGTGCTGTTTGAGAAGGTGATGCTGTAAGAAATATTACAGGCTGAAGCAATGTCAGCACATCCAGGAGGAATTTCTCTTGGCTGACACCTTAACAATATAGGAGGAATTTCCCAGTGATCAGCTGCAGCTTGATACCTATAATCTGGGGAACAGGAAGCAAAGTTTTCACTTATCCTTCCCATTGTAAGGAAGAGCAATTTCCAGCATGGGAGTGTACTTCCCCAGCTCTGGAGTGCTGAGATTTGTAGCTGTGGAATCCACTCGTGCTGCAGCTCTGAGGGGAGCAGGATTTCATAAACCATTTAAAGAAATGATTGACTGAAGCCATCTTTTGGGAATTTGTCAGTCTGGCAAGTTTTTTATAGAGAGGTTATTTTCAATGAATTGGTCACTAGCCTTCAGAAGAAGACAGCATTGCTGAATCACTCAGGTTTTCCCTGACCATAAAGAAGCCCATCAGGCAGCTGTTACTATAACTGTGTATTTTGGCATTCCTCAATATTGTCAGCCACAGCAGCCTCACTCTGTATTCAACTCCAGTGCTCCACACAGTGACTAGGAATTCATTTTGTGAGTACTGTAAATGCTTTACTGTTACTATCAAATACAAGAGTTTCCATTCCAGACTTGGTCATCCTGAATGAACATTTTAAAAACTTGTTATCAATTCTTATCAAGAAGTTCATTGGTAAACGTATTACTACACAATTTTTTCATATATAAATGCCAAGAAAAACTATAGTATCGCAGAATACCCTGAGTTGGAAGGAACTCACAAGGATCATCAATTCCAACTCCTGGCCTTGTGTAGGACACCCCAAGAATCACGCATGTGCCTGAAAATGTTGTCCAAACACTTGAACTCTGTCAGGCTTGGTGCTGTGACTTGGGGAGCCTGTTCCAGTGCCCAGCAATCCTCTGGGTGAAGAACCTTTTGCTGATATCCAGCCTAAACCTCCCCTGACACAGGTTCATACCATTTCCACAGTCTTGTCACTGGTTACCAGAAAGAAGAGTTAAAATATGTTAACCTTCTGCATAAATGAACTTGTTAGGAAAGAATGGATCCCATATGTTGAATGCAGTGTCAGGAATTATGCCATAATATACTGGTCCACAAACTTTGTCTTACATGTGAAAAATAATTGTTACCTGTACTGTGATGTGTTTTTAGCAAATGCTGCAATGACAATAATGCTTCATTAATGCTTTTTGAAAAATTGCATTGGGTATTATACAGGAAAAGCATTGTTATACTGGAAACAGAGCCTGTGATTTCTTCACCCTTTTCCAGTTCTTAAAGTTACAGGTGTTGTAGCAATAGGTCACAGATGACCACGAGATTGTCTGTTCATAAGACAATGCCAGCAGTAATCTAACTAGGGCAGTCTGGGAATGGGACTGAAGGGAAGCTTGCAGGCAGCAGCAGGAAAGAGACATGATTTTTGGCATGCAAATCCTTCCCCAAGTCTGAAAAAGAAGCCCTGTCTACTCACACTATCATTTTGACTTGTAGGGAATGAATGACTACTCCATCATACTGGCTACTTGTGAATGTTTCTTTAATTTTGGTAAACCAGATTTTCTAATAGAACCTTTCCCCATGCCCTGGCTATTCCTCCCTGCTTACCCCTGTTTCTGTAATCAAAGGGCAACATTTTCAGCTGTTCCAAACATTGTAAATTTTGCTGCTGGGGCCTCAAGGTTCAGTTAGAGAGGTTTAATGAGGGAATGTTCTTCAGAGAGTGCCACAATCTGTGACTGCACCACAGAACTTGCTTGTGTGTGTGCACCTGTCTGAATAACTGCAGTGGAACAGGCAACGTGCTCTGACTGGGGACCAGCGATGTCACAGGCGTGACCCTTCCACCCAGCAAACATGGGTCTTTACTATAAATTCAGTTTCTTAACAGAACCAAAGCCTATGCAACAGAGCACAGAGAGGATTAGTGCACATCATCACAAGTTTAAAATCACTGAGCTACACGGCTTAAGCCACGGATTGTCACCAAAGGTGTGCTGTATTAGCAAGAAATAGCTTCAAGGAACAGAATTAACAAGCATAGAGGGTAGGATCTTCTGCAAGGATTATGCTCCTGTTTGAATTGAGTACTTATGTGTTACTATGTGTGCTTAATAATATGTGGCAATGTATTACACTGTCAGAGACATTTTAAAATTCCTGCATAGCAAGAAATTTCATAATATAGTAGGTTGTTGAGTCATGCATGTTGTACATTCCAAATATGTGTCTAACTTCCTTCAGTGTGATACTAATACCACACTGTGCATGTTACAGTGCAATCATGACAGCCTAAATATAACCAGACCAAAAGGCTGGGCAACTGAATTAATAACTTAAAAGAAAATAAGTAGAAGATAATTAAATTCCAATTATAATTTCTGTATATGTATACGCTGTGTATGACTTTTCTTTTGGTCGTGTTCAGCATGAAACATAAAAGAAGAGGAAGAAAACACTGCTTCTATTTTTAATCTATAACCTGCTCATTCCTGTGTTTTAAAAAAGGTAGAACAAGATTGGCATCTGCTTTGCTTTTCCAGTGCCCCAGGCTTTGGCCCCAGGCTTGAGGCGATGGCTGAGTGCCTTGATGTTGTTAGCTGTGCCTTACAACAAGCTGCACAGCCTGTTTTTGATAATCCCACCTAGATTTGTCTCTGAGCCCTTGTCCTGTTCATGCAGTCCTTTATTCAAAAGGGCAAGAGCATGAAGTTTCTTCCTTTAAAACATCCCAGTGTTACCTAGGAGAGTTCTATGTATTCAATACAGCTGGAGAGTTCAAACCAGAGGTGTAAATCACAAGGTTTCCCTGAAAACTGCAAACAGAATGAATCCCACACTGAAACCTCAAGGCAAATTTTACTCTTTGATTTCTATTAGGAGGATGGAGACATAGCCCCCCCTCACATTATCCTTCCTCCTTGCTCCATTTTCTGGTGGAAATAATTGATAACATTATAAAAATCATATTATTTGAATAATTTTCACTGGCTTCTACTGAAAGGTTTAATGTTCCTACTTTTCCAAGAAAACATTTCTAGTTTTCCTCCTGTAAAATTAACACAAAATAAATATATCTTTAAAAATGTTGAATTCTAATAGTAATATTAATAGGTTTTTAGTCTAGAATCACATGGTATTTATAGAACTTAAAATTATTAAATTCTGTTGGCGAATAGCCTGTAGGATAAATCACTCCCTAGTACTGTGTCAGCAGCTCCATGCTGTTGCTTAGTGAGCATAACTCAGCATATTAAACAGGGAGAAGTGTAACCTTAAAGAGGACAGTGAACATGGGCCCCTAAATGGCCTCACCTTTGATGCCTGGGAGGCTGCATTAAGCAGCTCAGGCTGGATCAAACCTTCTCAGTGAAAACTGTAAATAACCTGGTAGTTAAGGAGTTTTTGACAAATGGGGATGACATTTGGGATCAGATTTCTCCTCTCCCTTCTCCTAAATACATTTGAGTATTTATATATAAAAATAGCAGAGAATGAGTATGTAAAATCATGCAAAACAGGCAGCAAGGGGTGGAAGAAAACAAGACAGATTATAGGTAATAACGTCTGCTTCTGCCACTGGTCTGGAAGAAGACATGCTGTCTTTGAGTTAGGCATTCTTAAGGTTTGTGCCCAATTTTTGCCAACTTGAGTTTTGTATTTCTGGAGCAGAGAAGCTGTGATAGGCCTGTCACCACGCAGGGCCTGTGCCACTCTAATTAAAGCATATGTCTCAATTATACCACGTTCCTCAGTTCTCCAGCTATAAAAAGACAGACGCTACTTTTTCACTTTTCGGGTATGTTGCAAAACTAATTATGGATTGTGAAGTGCTTGCATGTATTTTTATGCATCTCACCAACTCACCATTAATGGGAGCCCTTACAGGCAGTGATGCCCCTGCTTATTTCCTTTAAAATTGCTGTTGAAAGAGGTTTTCAAGGCACTAGTGATTTCAGAGACTTGATAAATTCCCACTGCTACGTCAGAGCTGTACAGCTCAGGCAATGGTAGCTTTGCAGACTACCTCCTTTAGCAGTTATACATGTCTCTGCAAAGGACATTGGAAACTAGAAAAATAGCAGAAGTTTCACGAAATGAGATATATCATTTAAGGTTCTGAAGCACAGAAAGGATAGATTACCGCTATTTAATTAAAGTCTCTCTTTTTTCCTTCCCTCGTAGCTGAGGGGAATTAGTTATATTTTAAACAAAAAAAATCTTCCTAATTATTTCCAAATCTTTCCTGGAATTAATGGAATTATACTGCTATAGTGTAAGATAAATTTTACTGTACATCATTCTAACATTTGATAATGTGGGGATTTGAATTTTGCAAGGATTTATTTTAGAGGAAGTCCACTCAGCTAAATCAAGGATGATTTAAATATATATGTGTTAAGTCTAAATGAATTAAAAATGCTTTAAGTAGTGCTATCTACCTTTTGGGATATACATTAATTAAATTGTTCATCTGCATTGAGATGTATGAAATAAGATTTGAGTGATAAGATATTAATTCAGTTGAGGTACATGTCCAGGACACAAATACTATGCAAATCCCATACTCGAAAAATTTGAGACACTAATCTGTTTGGGAATGACAGTAAATCTAAAGTATCTAACATGAAGAGTTCATTATGTTAGCTTTACATTTTTTATTATTTCATCATAGAGTTACTCTGAGTTATATCTACAAGAAATATATACAAACTCTTTCAAAATGTTTGATTTTAATTGAATTTGCATGTGACTAGAAGAGAGCCACTTGCTTTCTCATCACACATTTTAAGACGAATAGAAAAGATATGACTGGAAAATTCTATTTTCATGACATCTTAAATCAAAGAAATGAACTCTGGTAAAGTAGGTATTTATTAATGCCTCAAACAATCTATATCTACAGAAATATGATTAAGTAAAGTGTGTGGAAAATGGGAATGGCTTATCTTTTACAATTATTCTTTCAATACATCAATGTCAGGCTATATTTCATGTTTTAGGTTAATTTGAAAATTGCATCATTTTCTCACTGTGATTTCATTTTTTTTTTCATTTCATTGTCTCTATTTCTTTTCTTCACGGTTTTCTCAAAAAATGAAAGCAAATAGATGTAGATGTGCAAAAAATGAATCTGATTTCACTTACTGGGAAAGAACACTAACAATACTGAAGCTTGGTTTCACTACAGTGAAGGCATATGAGAAAGCTGACGTGTTTTCTTGTATTTCACTGGATTTTATACTGCTTTGGGTAATTTTCATGTCAAGTCACAGATGGGCTATCAGCTTTTGTGCCTGTACAACTGTAAGACATGTATATATAGAAACTAGTCTGATGGGATGCATAAAAAGGCAGGATCAGAAAGTATACCTTGGAATCCCTAGTGCTCTCTCCATGGGCTTTTCTGTGGCACAGCATTTGCTACTTAGCACACATTGATAAAAATGCTGGAACTGAGAGATTGTTGCATGACTAATACAGTGAAAAGTACGATCAGCTAAAGAATCTAAGCAAATAACCCTTGCAAAGGGGGAGAGAAAGCCCTTAGGCCAGCCAGACAACTGAAGGTGGTGTGTGTTCTAATTAAAAAAAAAAAAAACAACAAAACCCTCTGACAACTAAGTTCAACTTAACTTTGTTACTTAACAAAGTATGAAGATTGATTTGATTTGATTTGATTTGATTAGGCTTTATATCAGTGATGCCAAGATGGTACTTGGAGCACTTCATAGTAAACAGACATCTTGCCCCACAGAACAGTTCTGAATGCAATCACTTTGTGCTGCACTTCATAGGGACTGAAGAAATAAGAAGCTTTCCTGCAGACTGGGCCACAGAGAACAATTATGATTTCAGCTCAGGGAGTTTACATTCTTATTTTAACTTACTCATAGTTTTGCCGAGCATCTCAGCAACTTCTCTATAAAGACAGTATCCAAAGTAAAGCATCCAGCAGATAGAATATCCTCTGTCTCCACTTCAGAGCCTGAAGATCTTTTGAGATGGATTTTTGGAGTCTGTGTGCTGGTTTTTTTTTCCTCTCCTGTTTCCATTATCCTTGCATCACATCTACTTTTCTGTAAGGCAGGTCACTGCAGGCCACATAAGAAGCATCCTCCAGACACAGCTCTGTGTTGTGCCAGTCATTCAAGATACCTTAGAATGTGGGTAGCTGGAGCCAAAGGACGAGCCTTTCACTCCGTGTGCACTTCAGAACAAACCCAGTTAGTGTCTTTGAGAAGAACACACACATAACTTTCTCTTGCCACAATGCCCTTAGTAAGTCAAGGACAGAGGCCTGCTCCTGTAGGCAGTCAATGTAGTTATCTCTCTGAAGACCCAACATCTCCACTGTCATAATTTCTATCCTATAAATAGGATGGAGTGATTAACTGAAACTGCCTTTCTAATGGGTTAGCTGCATAGCATCCTCAGTTATCTGAGTGCATTTACAGAATATAATTGTTCTTACTGAGTCATTTAAGACTTTATTGATAAATTATTCTGTATTAAGATCCTTTAAAAAACCCCTCTATTCAGTAAAGATAAACTTTGTCCCCAAACTTATTTTTAAACATATGCTTAAATCCTATAGATTTTACTGGCTTTGAATACTTTTCACAGATCTTTCATTCACGACTAAAGTGGTTTGCTGTCTGGGCCTAAGAGTGAATCTAATGAATTATCCTGTAGCTATTGAGATAGAAATAATATCTTAATTTGTTCCAAACTAAATTGATGAACTGGGGAGATAGTCTGAATTGAGCTAATGAAAATTACTAGAGACATGATTGGAAAAGCTGGAGTACTTCTGTTTGTGTGTGTGTGTGGCCATGTCAGAAATTGATTTCACAGGAAAAACAGAAACGAGGCACTCTGAAAGTGAAACTTCTGTAGAAAGTTAATATAAGTAATTTTTAACTCCCTCATCAGTTATTAAGAAGAGGAAAGAGCGAGGACAGAGTTGGCTCTGAAGGTTTGCTAGATGGCATTGAAGTTCAAAGACAAAAGTTAATTGAAGTTAAAGTTTCTCCTTGCAATTAAACCGTTCCTCTGAAATTTTGGTTTCTTGAATTGTCACTGCTTTTTGTCAATTCTGCTATGACTTGTTACTTTGTAGAAAATACGAAGTTCAGTATAGACTTAATAGTACAAAGAAGTCTGCCCTGGCTCTTCTTTCCCAGCCATTGCAGGTTGCCTTGTATAATTTTGGTTGATACCGGGAGGCAGAGGTTGCATCTGTGTGTGTGTGTGTGTGTGTGTGTGTGTGTGTGTGTGTGTGTGTGTGTGTGCGCGTGTGTGCAGGACAGGAAACACCCGAAAGCCAGAGAAAATAACTGATCTTCATTATCTGATATGTAAAAATGAAAATGTCATAACCTGCAAGACGTGAGTTCACAAGCAAGGTGCTGTAGACAGATTTGTTTGTCCTTTTCTTCCAATGTATTCCACCTTGTCAGAGTTTACAAGTTGCCACCTTTGGTATTGTGCTTCCAAAATCTGTTGAAAGGGAAGCCTCATGAGGGTGGGATGATTTCTGAATGCTAAAGCTTTAAGGGAGAGCACATTAGCACAGAGCTGACTTAAACCTTTCCCTCTGCAGGGAAGGCAGTGGTGCTTCAGAAATGTTGACAAACTTGGGAAGGGCAATAAAGTGTAAATTGCCCTGTATAGGAAGAGATGTTTGGAGGGTAACTGTTTTCCCAAAAGGAAATGAAGAGTGAACTTTTACATAAGTGTTTTGATGTTAAGTGAAGGTGGTAAAAATGGAAGGACAGGTAGGTCAGGCAGACAGGGGATGCCTCAGAGAGGGCAGTGTCACAAGCCAATGTAACAGTGCAATCTGTAAAATTGGGCCGTAGTTGCCTAAAGTGAGGACCAAAACTTTTAATGAATGTCCACCAGTATCTGTCATGTCAAACCCAGTAATTTTTCCACAAGATGTAATTGATTTTGACTAGACCTTCATTTTTTGTGAAATACTGAGATTGAAAAAACCCCAAGTAAACCAGAGGTTAATGGTGTTGTAGTGTGCAGTAGCCTACAGTGCAATCTAATCTGGGTGGGCCAACCTTGCTGACTTCAAAGAAAACTCTTGGTGAACATCACACGGATGGAAAAAGATGAGAAAATAAACCCTCATGGTTTCAAGGCTAAATGCTAGCTTGTTGTAAGAAAGGGAGGCTAAATTACATGTTAAGCATTCGCTATCTCTAGGCAAACGTGAGCTTGAAGAAAATGAAGCAGCAAATCCATTCTAATGCATAAAACTATTTCTACCATTTACCAGCTACCTCTTGCTTCCATTCTGACATAAGTTGAAAGATATGTTTAATTATCTCCATATACGACTAATAATGAAAATTTCAAATAGATCCAAGAGAAATTGCAAGGGAGGAAGCTGGTTCTTAAAGTTTACTAATCAAAATATTTTAATCCAAAATGTCTTGCCTGTTAATTTTTTCGTTTCCCCAGTGTGTTAAAATGAAAATGTCAATTTAAACTGAATCTGTATGCAAATTAATGGATTGGCCTTTCACTCTACCTTGAGTTAGGAGGGCTGCACGTGAACTTAGAGCTCCACTAAAATATGAAAAGATATGTCTTCCAACCCCAATCAATTATCTGTTCATGTACAGGGACTGAGAGCAATCAGTATGTCAGGCCCTGAGGGCACTAACAGCCCTAACTGGCCCTGATTGCCTACCAGGGCTTCCCCTGCACCTGCCCCTGGCTTGGCTCCCTGTTTCAGCCTGACTCAGGGAGCTTGGCCCGTCCCTAGGGAGCTGGCTGATGCCAGGGGCTGACCCCTGGGTCCCAGTCTGCCCCACTCACTGGCTGGAGTGGTGGGATGGGACCTGGCTGGCCGGGTCCTGCCCAGCAGCTCCAGGATCCCGTGCTGTTCCTGGCGCTGCTCCTGACGTCCCAGCCCGCAGGGAGCAGCCAGTCCTTGTGCCCTGCTGACACAGTCTTAATTAAGGATAAAGTCCTGCAGAGTGGCTATTCTTTACAAAAAAAGCTAATTAGACACGGTGCTGAAATGACATGATATTAGAGTTTTTTGGGCCTTACTAACAGTTCCTCACCTTCCCTTGGCACTGAATGTCATTCTCAGTGCAGGAATTTTGTGTTGTGCAAAGCAGCTGTCTGTTATATCATGTATTCTGAGAACATCACTCTGAGAAGCAGAGAAACTAAGCACCTGGGTAGTGCTGAAAAAAGATGGAGAGGGTCATAGCATCAGGAAAAAAAGATGTTCTTCCCATTCTGTGCAAGCACTTACAGAGTTTTGTGGATGTATTCATTATACATACGTTAAGTGCTCTGAACTGACTTCCTTGCTGCTCAGGCTTAGCACAGGTCATACACAAAATGGGTAATAAAAGGACATTTCTACAAATCTGAATCTACTTTTAGTGTAAGTTTGCTCTACAATTTTGTTTTTGAGGAAGCTGATATAAAAAAAGAGGATGGTCCAAATAAAATCATGTGCTTGAAATATAGAAAGTTAATGTCAAACCCTGTGCTGCATTAGCATATCTCTCCTGCCATTGGCAGAGCTTTTCTCTGAGGTAGTTTTTTATCTTTTTATTTAATCAGGTATCTCTTGATAGATTTTGCCATCTGCTGTGGAATTCCATCCCAGGTGAGATTGCAGCAGGGACAGTGGCCTGCTATACATGTACCTGTGTACATGCCCTGGGAAGGTCAGGAGGGGCTCATCCTGCTCTGGGCTCCCATGTAAAGAATGCAGAAGACGGAAAAGCACATGTGCCATGTTCAATGTAAACAGGCAGCAAAGCAGCACTTTGCCCCTAGATTTTGACCACTTCAGTAAAATGCACAGACCACTAAAGTAACTGTTAGTGATCAGTGAATTGCCATTAATCCAAACTCTCTCTGCTCATTTAAAAATTCAAGTGATTGGAACAGGCCACCCAGGGAATAATAGTAATAATGGTAGTAAAAATGGTAGTAATCACGTATCCTTGAGGAGATTTAAAATATACATAGATGTGGCACTTACTGATGTGGTTTAGTGGTGGACTTGGCAGTGCTGGGTTAATGGTTGGACTCGATGATCTGAAGGGTCTTTTCCAACCTAAATGATTCTGTGATCTCTGGATATCAAATCCACGTTTAATTAAATCCCTGGTGCGCCTTTTCTCTCTCTCTTTCTTTCTTTTTTTTTTCTTTCTTTCTCTCTCTCTTTCTGATCCTTTCTGGCTTCTCATCCCACTAGAAAGTAATACAAGAATTACTACCTAAGTTGGACTTTTCAAAAGCAATGTTTTCTGTGTGCAGCTCCTTTTAAGTTCAGTGCCAATTCACAGCCAACGGGCTTATGAAGCTATTTCTCCTACCTTTTTTTCCTATGAGTTATACAGTGATTTTCTTCATTGTTTTTGAATGTTATTTTTTCTTTTGCACACGTACTTTTCCTGGGTATCCTTATGATTTTAAAGCCAGTGATCAAGTGTGTGTTTCTGTTGAAATTTCTCCATGTGTTTTGTTTCTCTAGAGACAATCTTGTCATATTATGTCACGCATCCCCTCAGGTCAGGGAACTGTGAGAATACTTCACGTGTTTTCTGGCAAAAAGCAGCTTCATTTCTAGAGTTCCCTGATGCTGAAATCCTGCTACTGACTTGGTTACTATTAAGTGGTACCACTAAATACAAAAAGTTGGCTTGTGATTTGTCACCTGTATAAACAGTAACACTGGGGCCCTGCAGACTCCAATGCACCATCCACAGAGAGTTTCATCCACCAGAGAAAAGGTGAAAACGGATCATTATGACTTAAAATCATGTCTGAGAGCATTCAATATAACCTTCCATTAGACTGAATGCACAACTAAATTTCTCAATATGCATTTTACTGGTAACACTTCTCCATAAAATTACCCACTTTTAACAACAGAAAAGCCATTTCCACAGAAGTTTCATTTACTTCTTAGTAATTAATTTGAACGGGTCATGTAGAAAAGAAAATCTCTGCAAATTTCAAAGGGAAGCAGCCAAGGCAAAGAGATTACTTCACCACTGGGAATATGCTGTTAACGGATGGGGTGCAAAGGTGTGGAGTTGTACTGCTTTGATTGTCCTTGCACAGTCATTCCATTTGAATTGCAAGTTAAATGGAAGAATAGAATCATGGACATCAAGGTTAATCCTAAAAAATACAGTTACTAAATATGTCAAAATCTTCAATACTGCAAAATTACCTCATTTTATAATTTAGAATTTCTCTGGTTTCCAAATACAAAAGAAATTGAAATAATAGAGGGAGGAAGAATGAGAAAGACAATAAAACTAATGATAGCTAGACAGCGTTGTGCCAGTAGCGTGAAAACAAGGACTGCTTTCATCCTTTGCTTCTCAAACCATGCTACAAAGAAAACTGCACATTTGAATGAGGAGAGATGTTGGGGTTTTGGTGGTTCTTTTTTGGGGGTGGGGAGGGAAACATGGGAGAGAAGGCAAGCTCTTCTGTTTCCTCTTAGACATGCAAGTGACAATTTCATAACAGACTGCTCTGTAAAATTTGCTGACTGCAGAACCTGCTGAGATGCTGTTGGTATCTCACCCACTCAGGGCAAACCATCCCTGCCTCACCTCCCCAATGAATGCCGTGGAATCTCCGGTGATCCAGTGACATGGGGTTACTTCTACCACTTCTCTCAGGCTACTCCAGGAACATTTCAGTGTTTCTCAGTATCCTAATCGCTGATGCTACCCAAAAGTTCATGCAAATCCAGCTACCTTCCTTTCTTCAGAGACGGTTCTGGACTACTGCCATTAGGACACTTAAGCTGTGTGGATCTGCTAATGAAGAATTTATGCTGTTGCTGTGCATTATCCACCTACCTTACAAATAAAAACAACACTTTAATCTTGAAGGTGCTAGGCAGTTTACCAACCCAGTACTACATCTCCCTAGGAGCTATACAGAAATAAAAGAGCTTTAAAATTAAACAAATGACTGTGAGGAAGCTGAAGGAAGGTGAAGAAAGAAGACAGAAATCCATTTTAGAAAATGCAGACTCTGAAATCAAGTTTATTATCCAGGTGTCTAGAGTATGAGCAGGGTGTGACTGTGCAGAGTGTGATGACAGTTCTTTTTCTGTAATACTCGTTCTCTATCAGATGTGTTTGTGCCTCCCTATTATATTTAGACGTGCACTGGAGGCAATTTTAGGGCCACTTCAGTGAGCATGTTTTCTCTCTTAAAGAATGCACAGAGGGGAGTGTAAGATGTGAGATAAAGAGAGCACTAAATATAGAAGTGCTTTAATGCTTTAAGTCCATAAAAAAATGAGTTAACAGAACTCCCTCCTCTTAGCAGACTTCCCTTCTAACTTGTTTTACCTTGCATGTGCTACATGTGAAATGCACTTAGAGAGGAAAAGGATTGTTTTCTGCAGCTTGTTCTGTTCTTCCTCCTGGAACCACATGAGCTTGTGTGAGGCGAATGTGGTAAGCTGCCCAGACTTATACCTGGTTATCTTTGTTTTCAAAATAAATAGTGTTATTCAGCACATACTTGCCTATGAGCAGGAAAAAAGTAGCACTTTTAGACAGCCTGTGAGTGATTCAGTAAACAGTATGTCACAGTCACTTGGATACCTTCTCAAAGTTTCAGTTTAGCTGCTTATAATTTAAATAATTTGATAGTTTTTAGATGAAATCAGAGTTGTGAATTGACTTGTCCTAAATGGCGAATTCACTTTAGGACTCTGTTAATTTGATTTTGGGTACTCAATCTGCCACCTTAACAGGGCCTGACTTCAATTTTTTGGAAGGAAGTATGATTTTGAAAGAATTTAATGTATTTATCTCTGACCATTCTGACTCAAAACTTTTGAAGCAAAACTGTCTGAAAAGAAGGACAGTATCCTTTTGTGTGTGGGCTGATTTAGCACTGAAAGGTTTCCTGAAATAAGTAACTTTTAAGAAGAACAGAAGTAGCTGGATAGGGATGAAGAAAGTGAGCATCTACTGCTATAGATACTTGTTTTTAAAAAGATATATATTTTAATGAAAAAAGTATTACTGCTACAGATAGGATGAAAAGCTTTTTATATGTTATTTAATAATAAAATCTTTGAATTGAATCAACTGTTTTTCATGGCTTTCTCAAGAATGTTGATATTCTCTATATATTGAGTAAAGTGAAGGGTTTGGAAAAGGAGCTGGTGAATGATAAACCATGCTGAGCTACCAAAAGGAATGGGTCAGGGGTGCTCTGCAGAAACCTAGAGGGAAAATAATCTGTTTTCATTCCATTAGGAAGGCTACAGCCAGGCAAAAATTGAAGATGTGGATATAGAACTCAGGTAATTTCTGAGGGAGAGATTTCTATCTGCTTTCTCCAAGAAGAAAGGTGATAGCTCACTCATATTTTGCCCATCAAATTTTGGGGGAGGAGTACCTTCAAATCTTTGTTGAGTAGTCACTGTTATGTATTTCTTTTACAGAGAGGAATAACAGGATGGTAATTTGCTTGTTCTGCTGTTCTAGTACATTTTCTGATGTACATCTAAAGTTACCTGTTCAATTATTTCATATGGCTTTTTGTATTGTTTACAAGACACTATTTCCAAACTACAGCAAGAGGAGATGCATGAAATCTGAGCTTCAGTGGGAATTCTTTCCCTGACTTTACAGTAGAGTCAGGATCTAATCCTGAGCACTACTCACTTCTACCTGCATAAGATGTTGTGGTCCCAGCAGAGAGAAGTTTATTGTTAAATTAGCATTTACTGTAAGATTCTGTGCTCAGTGAAGTATAGACATGAAAGGTTTTCATTATTTTTAAGTGATTCCTTTCTTCCTGATGATCATAAATAACTCTCTAGGGTGCTCAAAACCAAAATCTGCTATTTTCTCTCTATCACTTCTGTACACACTTTTGTTTCACTTTACTGCATACATATTTATTTTATTGTTGGGGTTGTTCAGAGGAGTTATCGTAATGTAGATCAGATGGTTGATTAAACCACAGCTGGCTTTTAAAACTACTTATAAAACCCCAGCATGCTTTTAAAAAGAAAACACATATAGAATTCTCTGAGTTCTGAAAACAGACATACAAAATACAGCACGGGACATTGTTCTTTTGTTCTTCTGAGTTAACTTTCATAGTGTTTGGATAGCAGCTTCTATATGAATAGAAAGTATTAGATACTGGATGATATGGCTTATGTCCTATTCTCTGCTCCTTTTGAAAAAATTTTACTGCAGAAAATGGAAGAGGAGATGTTGTGTTGGAGAGGTGATGGATTTCAGTCACATATACTGAGGATGTTAGTAATTGGTTGCCTGGCAAGCAAGGTTATGTTTTCTGATGCTGTGATAAACCGCTATTTTTTAGATGCCAGATTTGGCCCAAGTATCTGAGTGGGGAATTTTATCCCTATAGTTCACATAATCAACTGTGAAAACCTCCAGCTGTCAGTTGTTTTCTGCTTCCATGCCCATCACAAGAAAGATGCCATCACTAGTCAGAGATCTTCTTCCAGATGGTGTACGTAGCTTTAATTCAGATTTTGCCTGATGAAAGGAGTAGTGAAGGATCAAGCATTCACTGAGGTAAGAGGCAGCTTGTGACTACTGTTTTCTTGAGTAAATAGAGCAAGGTGTTTAATCAAGCAATGAAGGGCCAGGAACATGTAGCTACATAAATCTCAAATGTCATGATACCACAGACATTGCTAATGCAGTCTTGTCATTTGAGCCTGTCACTTCACCAAAGTACATGGTGTGAAATCCTCACTCTAATTCTCTGTTGGGGAGCCACAGGAAGGCTCAGGCACTGCAAAAGCCTGTATGCCTCATTTATCCCTGTGATTACTTCCAGTGACTGCAGTAAGACCAACTAAAGAATATCCATAATTTTAGAATTTGGGTTTGCATTGTAAATTGCCTTTCAGTGTTTGTGACAACTGGTGCAGAATTCAGATTGGGGGGGGGGGTGTCATTTAATCTTACCCAGGCAAGCACAAAGTGAGGGGTTTGTGGCCTTTTGTTGGATTTTTTCAAGAAACAGTATACTTTATATGTTGTTCCTGATACATGGGTATTCTGAATGTTTAGAGAAATGGATATTCATGAGGAGAAACTAAATAAAATAGTAAGTTAAAATTAAGATCTCTGCTGTAAAGATGTCATAAACTTGGGGCTGATAAATCTTCATGAAAAACCTTTTAGTCAGGTTATAGGTCCTCAGTTTTGCCATTGTTTCTTTAGCCCTGTTCTCAGAAAAATAGCTCAGTTACCATGAAAGAGTGATGCCTTTCTGTCCCTCTTCCCTTGGATAGTTTGGCTGCCAAGTAACCTATTTTTCACAAAGTGAAAGACTGGAAGAGCATAGCTATGTATCTTTCTGCAGTAAACAGAGCAAGGTTCTCTACAGAGCCTTGGCAGCAGCCCTCATGCTCTGAAGGGCTATAACTAAAGACAGGAAAGCTGTCATGTACACAGTTAGGGCCTCCATAATATCTGGAATCATACTTGTTGAGCATATAACCAAATCTTAGCAAAATGCTTTGTGAATTCTTTGGAATTTCTACTCTCATTTATGTCAGTTCAGTTGTTTCACCTATTTCTTTCAAACAGCTATAAGTTTCCTAGACTAGGAGAAAAGCTAGAAAAGCTATAGATACACACATAGATACATATTGTTGGAACAATAGGTCCTTTTCCACAAGTCAGCTCAAACTTCAGCTGCAGCTTCTAATGCTTTCCCCCCCACAAAGGCAGTGGAGAGATCTGCTTATTTAGCCAATGGTATGGCCTCATCTTAATTTTGGCAAACTCTATAATTTAACCTGTAATCATAAAATCCAGGCCTCCCAGCACTACTGTTATGATCCAGTAATTCCTCCCCTCTGTACAGATGACATTTTGTCCTCCCCTCTCCTGTTACAGATCTTGGAATCCTGAAAGGTTAAAGGGTGAGACGGGTTACATCCTCTAACAAGGCTTTGAAAGGGGCCAGACACATCTTTTGGTGAGAAAAGAGCATGTGTATAGTGGCAACTGTACCCCAGCATGTTCCCATTTTAGGTTGTGTTAGGATGCCTGTTGGGTGTGGTGTGCCAGAGGTGCTTCCTGAATACTTTGGCTACCCCCTTCCCACAGAATCAGTATGTCCTGGTGAGAGTTCTGGGAACAGTCATAGTGAGCCCCTACGTATATAACAACAAAGAAGTCCCCTTACTGCTTAAATACAAGACCAAGGCAAACTAATATGAGACCTGGGTAAACAGATTGTACACAGAGGGAAACTGTAAGACTCTGAGATACCCTGTTTGGTGGAGAAAGGATGCCCGATGGTTGTGATGTCTAGTGGGGATTAAAGGCTAAAAACAGCTTGAGGTTTTTCACATAAGCACAGCATGCTCAGAGGGAAGAATACTTGCAAGTTTGGTTCCAAATATTGAAACTTCATTTAAAGAGTAGGATTGTTCAGAAATTTCGATGAATCCATAAGCTATTGAATTGCTTTCTGTGACCTCTGCTAGTAAAAAGAGACAGAGTAAGCATTCCCCAAACTGTTTAATAATTAAATGCGTGTTTGAAGTGATTTTTTTCCCCTGCCTGGCTCAATACATGTTTAAATTGAAAGTTATATAACCCTGTAGAAAAAAGGCTATGGCACAGTCTAATCCTGAATTATGTGCAGAATGGTTACAACCAAGATCCCCTTAATACAGCTATTTTAGTCTTAGCTCTGTGTGAGTGCTCTTTGCTCATCTTCAAAAATTGCTGCCTATGAATTGTAAAACACTAGAGCAGTACTTTTTTTTTGTGTTTGCAGCTCCCACTGACAATTTTGGATGGTATAATTGAAGGACAGGCTTGGCTGACCGGGATCACAATTTGGCTTTGCTTTATGTGCAGTGTGTCTGTTAGCACGAGCTCTCTGAGATTCTTGTTTGATAGAGATTTCTGGAAAAAAAGAATGCCAGAGGAGAGTGAGAAGAAAGGAGAAGGGGGAACATGTAGAACAGGGACTGTTACAGAAACTTCCACTAAGCAGGAAACAGGAATTTAGGATTGTCTCTAGCCTTTTTCAGCATGCAGCTGATGAGTGGAGGAAAATGTTCTTCATATGCTGTTGCTGTTCTGGGGCTGGAATGGTGACATTTTTGCTACATGGGTTTCTTTTTTATTCTTTCGTCTTGCTTTAGTTTCTGTTGTTTCGTTGTTTATTTGTATGGGTTTTTTGTAGAGAAATATCCATACTGAAAAAGCTCCCTTGGAAACTGTGATGGTCGCGCTCCCGGGTTCTGCAAACTTCATGTGGCACATACACACACAAACAACTCTCTGAATTACCATTTTCTTAAACTGCTCCCAAACCCCCAGTAAATGTTTGCTGAAGCTTCAGTGATATTACAAGATTCATCCTGTTTCTGGCTATGCCCGTGGAGTTACAGGGCTTTTAGGTAATCACTTGCATAGATCAGTCTTTGCTACTTTTAGAGCCAAGCTTTGAGTGCTTGTAATCCCAACTCAGAACCAACAGAGCTGCATCACAAACCACTGCTCTTCAAGGCATTTGACTTGTTTTTACTTCTCACCCTTCCCAAGTTTTATTGAATATTATTCTCACAGTCACACAGTTGTTCCAAGCCGAATTAGGCATAAGATGTCTTTAACTTTTCTGAAAACACTTGTTAATATTTTATCTCTACCCTATATGATTGTACATAACTGTATCTGTTTAGCCATGCTGAGTGCTGGCCCCTCATCATTTATATGTAGGACATCTCTGACAAATCTTCTCCTACAAAGTCATTAGTAAAATCATCAAACTTAAAAAGAAAAAAAAAAACCACCAAAAAGACAAAAGGAAAAGCCCAGTTTTGAAAATAAACCTATTTAAATATGTGGTTATAAAAATATCTTTTAAAAAGTAAGAAAAACACTGGCTGCCTCTGTTCCCCACAGTACAATGAGCACTATACCTGTTAAGCTGATGCTGAAGGCTAATTAATTTCTATTTCATCCCTGTTGTGGTGACCCTTAGAAAGCTGAAGGATTAAAGATCTATGAACTTTTCATCATCTTTTATCTGTGAAATGGTTCATTACACATGCACTTTTATTTTTTCTGCAAATTTAACTAAGAACAGTCAGAAAAATCATGCAACAAAAGGTGACCTTGTGACTTTGGAGAAGATGAATATCCACTGAGCTGCTTCTCGAAGGCAATTATGCTTTCTGCATTTTTGAGTTCTTCTGGGTTTGTCTGTTGGTTTGGTGTTTTGTTTTAATTTGGGGGGGGGGGGTTAATAAGTTTATTAAGTGAGGGGAATCTTACCTCTTGCTTTTACTGCCTTAAGTTATCTAGTCATGAAATAATTGATGCTCCTAAGCTTTTGCCATGCTTTAACACGGGCAAGATGCATGAGTTTTAAAACCTCTCTCTTCTAAAGAGACTTGAATTTGCAAATCAATTTATTTGGTACATCTCCACATCAATAACTGGTTGTTCACCTGCTGTTGTTTACACAAGTGAACAACAGGTTAATACCAGATACGTTTTCTATATTACAAAAAAAAAAAAAAAAAAAAGAAAAAAAAAATCAATTTGTGTTTCTCTTTTATTGCCACAGTCCTAAAAAACAGATATGGTACTTAACATTGATGGTTTGGATTTGAATTCATACACAGAGGCAGAGCTTTGGTTTGTTTCTGTTCCTCCTCAAACTGCTAACTCAAAAATTTTGTTAACCCTTGTAAATATTTTAAACGCTTTCCTGAGCTCTTGCTCAACGCCATCGCTTCTCTAAACCCTGCAACTTGCCAGAACAGAGATTTCAGAAATACTAAAAGCAGAAATACTAAAGCATCTTGACAAGCTAAACAGTTTTTAGAACTGGAGTAGGTGGACTTAGCTGACTTCCTGCCAGCTCCAGTGTCTGCACACTGTCGAAGGAGATAAGCAGCGCTGCACCGAGTGGATTAAGGCTGGTGCCAGGAATCTGCAGATTCTGGACCTGGTCTCATTTCTGCTATTAGCAGTGTTGTGTCTTGAGCAAGTCACATCCCTTTTGTCTGAGTCTGTTCTGCTGTCTGTGAATTAGGGACAATATTTACCTATTTCTTTCAAAGAAGGAGGTTTATTTTCCTCGGTTTTTGAGGGCTTAAGCCCTAGGACTATGACCTGCACCATGCACCTGCATTTGGCAGACAATGCAGCCTGGTTCTGACCAATGCAACTGATCAACTGATTGAAAAAAAATCAGTGTCTTTTTGTCTCTCTTCCACACATACTGTTACTGGTATTAACGTCTCTGAAACGGAGAACTTGAAAATTCCTTGTGATGATGTTTTGATTCCAGTTGCATCTCAGTTATACAACATAAATGCCTAAAAATACAAATTCTCAAATCTTTCTTTCTTGGGCAAACTTGAGAACAACAGCAGTGAACAATTAGCATTTTTAAAATGCAGAATTTCAAATACTTATAACCATCCTACTTTTAACTCTTTCTTTGTCAAAACACTAGCATGCATATCAACATACATCCTAAACTCATTATTTTTTAAATATGTTTTTGTTTCCTGCTTCTGTGCAGAACTAATTCATCATTATCTGACACACTGCTGTATTCTTGACCACTACTCAGACCCTAAAAGAGCTTGAAGATTCTTTCAAAGAGATGCAATCAATTTCTTGGCTTTAAAACTTGTAGCATATGCTGGCTCTTTCTGGATGTCAGAGTGAGCAACTTGATATACAGCTCATGTTTCTTCACAGCTTTGAACTATCCATAACTATCTTTTGGGTTTCAGTGAACCGTACACATACCTGAAAGTCTGCAGCATATTACTTCTCAAATTCTATATGTATTACCCAGGGCCTTCTTTCTGTAATCTTTTCTCAGTTTCAGAAATATTTCCTTCTCTATTTTCACTCTCCTTTCGTATCCTGATCTATTGTTTTATAACTTTGGGGACTGGATGCTACACTCTTCAACGCTTAGCTAGAAACAAGGGAAGTACTTCAAGATAGTCATATTCAAAACAGAGTAACCCTTTGAATCCTTCCTAGTCCTCCAGTTGTTTGCAGGCAAAGAATAAACTATGGCTTGAATGTGAGCAACTGCCTTCTACCTTTATCAGACTTTCAATTTACTTCAAGCCTTCACAGACCTCAAAGAGCCTCAAAGGAGTCACAGATAAGGATAAATTGCAGCTGTCAATCAGGTAGCTACATTTTAGAGAATATCAAGTACATAATCACTGCAAATCTTGTTGTAAACATCCTTTCAGGAAAGAATGTTACAGAAATATTCACAAACTCAAGGTAAGATGAGAGAAAGGTGCCAGTGGGGTGTTATGAATAAGGGGTGTTTTTTTAAGTGTATATATAAAGTTAGACATTCATAAAAAGAGCAGTTTTCACTGTACCATGCCTAGATATTAAACATAACTATATCTGACAACTAAAAAATAGCATCAGTGGCAGAAGCTATATGTACTATAACAAAGTCAGAAAATTGTCTCCTAAAATGACCAGTCATTTTGGAAAATGCTGGCCCAGTTAAGAGTAGAAATTTATATTGTTCTTTCTTACTCTGATTACCCCCCTGCTCTAAGTTGAGGCCACTTTTAAATACTCCTCTCTAGAAGGATCACCTGCTTAGTAAGTGCCAAAGGCTGAGCACTTTGAGAATTCAAACATCCAGTATGAACCAGAGCTAGATTTCTAGCTCACAGAAATCCTCTCTGTGCCCTGTAGCTGCCTGATGATGTTTAACAAGCAATTCTTCAAAAAGGATTTTCCTTTCTGGATGCACAGCAAGTTATGCAAGTGGATCTTCTTGGCATCTTCTAAAAGAGGAGGTTCTCCTTTATCCGAAAGAGACTATCTGACACCTTCCTCTTTTATATCTAACACCTTCTTCTTTCATAGTTTTTCATTTTATTTTGTGACAAAGCCTTTTTTTTTTTCTGTGCCTGATCCCATCTGAGTTTGAAGATGGCAACCAAGGAAATATTAACCATTTTTTTCTCTTTAAACATGCCATTGGTCCATGAAAATTACAAATGCAAACAAAAAACCCCACTCCAAACCCTGATTATGTTTTAGATGCTCTTAAACAAAACATGTCAACAAGAGAAACACAGGCTAAAAATAAAAAGCCTTTTTTTTTCTTGATAAGACAGAAACCAGTGTAATCTGACTGGTAGATATTCAAAAAGCTTATCTAGTTCATATCATGCTTATCTACAGTTGATCCACTTAATTACTTCTCCCATTATACAGCCCATTGATGCCTTTTTTTTCTGCTTGGAGAAAGTGTCAGTGTTGCAGGAGAGAGATTTTATGTTCTGAGGACCTGGGATTAGAAGAACAATCATTTTGATATTGGAGATTCATGTTTGGCAGCAGATTGCTTTTAAGCATGTAAAAAAATTTTATGCTGACATGAGTCTGTGTTATGAAATAATTTCTCTTTAACTCTGGGATAGTAACAGATGTTATTGTCTAAGGAATGAAAACTGCTGGTTTGGGATTAAAAAAAAAAATCTTTCAGTGTTATTAGAAAACAGAAGAAAACACATGGCATAATAGGTCAGTTTAATGGCATTGTTTGCAGTAAATCTGACATTTCAGGCATAATCTGCAGTGCTCACTTGAAGTAGGACATTTTTTGCTGGGCAGAGAAGGATTTGATACATTCTTTTATATTACTGTGTCAAATTGGATTAGAACATAATAAAACGAAGAATGTAAAATAAAGGCCTTTGGGCTCACTGGTTATGCAGTGCAATAAGATGCACGAGGAATTAAAATGAATATACTCTTTAGAATTATGTCAAACTTGTCATGTGTAGTTTGTGTGGAGCTTCCCTTTGTCTCATCTTTCCTTGGTTTATCCTTCCTGTGTGCACTCTTTGCTGATCTACATTAACTAAATTTCCTTCAGTCATTTTCCCCAGAATTTGTCTGTTCTCCAGTATTATTATTTGAAACAACAAGGCATTGAAATATAAAATCATTGAAAACCTGCGACTCTTGATACAGTTTTGGTTTGCAACCATAAACCTCCCCATGGTGCTCAAAACTTTGCCAAAATTTATTTCCTGGGTTCACTAATGCTGCCTGCTGGCTTAGAGTGCAGCCACAGGAGTATCCACTGCAGCAGCTTCACGAGTAGCCTGCAGGATTCAGCTTCTGCTGTCACTCTGAGAGATATCTGAGCTACACAGACATGAAAATGGGCTGAAACTTGGTTTCTTAAATGATGCGTGGAGAGTTTCTCATAACTTTACGGACTGAGTTCTAACCTTTGAAATTTTGGAAATGTTAATTGGTAAGCTGAGTACTCCACACTTTCATTTATCTGATACTTTTATCTCAGAACTCACATTACCCGAAATTGGATGTGTCTCCTATGTACTGTGAGTCACTTGCTTTGAAAAGGTCTCTGCTAGCTGGAAACCCAGTGACAAGTCTAGATGGCAGGTCGTGTGTTCTGTTTGGATAAACAGGGTTACGCTTCTCACAGGAATTAACATCAGTAGGAATTAATAAATGACTCATGTTTCAGTCCTGAATTTAATTTCAGAGATTACAGAAAATCTGAATACAAATAACACGCTGCATCGCTTTTGAAATTTGGAAGGAGAAGTGATTCTAAAGAAAATACCAGAGCAAACCTTCTGCCTAAGTCAAAGCAGGGCAAAAGGACTGGTACATATCAGAGTAAATCCAGTGTGTCTGTGTATTCAGCTTTCAGTTGACAGTAAAAAATGAAGTTGATCTTGAGACACTTAATGCTGCATGAAGACAGTCTTTCACTTGGAATGACTGTCAACTGCTCTGTCAAATCCTTACTCTTCCCTTGTGGTTGAAAAGCAATAACTTCTCACACAAAAGCCAGGTTCCTCCTCTCTGACACCAAGGCCCTGCCTGTATCCCGAGTGAGGAGCTGCTCCTGCTGCTGCTGCACTTCCATCCTTGTGTGGGACAGGACTGTGCAGTGAGTACACGTTCCACACACTGACCAAGAAGGCTGAGAAGTCACCTTAAAACAAGGGAAATATCCATTTTCAAAAAGAAATTCCAAACAAAAAAAAAATGGATTTAAGCAATTTGGTCTGTAACACAGGCTTGGTACCAGACCACAGAGGTATATGATGAGGAGTTGAATTCAGGAAAGTTATTTGTCTCAGAACATCCTTTACTTTTTAATGGCTTCTTATTCTCAGCTAAGCATATTCTTAAATGCTTTCTTGAACTGAGGTCTAACAAAGTTACACTTTGATCTTACTGTTAATGATGTTTGGTTCATTTGACTCTAAAATGTGCACTCCATTTGAGTGTGGTTTGACATAGCAAATGAAATATTTACTGACATTTGGCACTGGTACCTTCACCTCTGTGGATTTCTGTAATGTATCATTCTCACTGAAGGTCTGTTCTCCAGAGGATGTACAGGATTCATTTCCAGTGGCATTAGAAGGAGGTTGGCTCCTGGTCTGAGAAGATTTCCTTTTCAGAAGTAATTTCTGTGGTTTTGTACCTAATCACTGTTTGCACTCCTGCTCAGAATTTGATACCAGAGACTTTGGGATAACAGAAAAATAGATTTACTTTACAAGTTTACCATTTCCCTAAGAACAAAATGATGCAAAACAAAGAGTTAAACCAATTCAGGATGTTTCACTGCTGTCATGGAACAGTATTGTCTGAACTCTCTTCGACTGGATTATAGCTAGGGGGGTTGTCTGAATTTATGAGAATATAGTCTTTTGAAGGACTGAAAATCACTACATAAAGAATGTTGAATCTGCAGTTCTAGCTAATTAGTATGGTGTAATTTACATGAAAAATCATGCAGAACACAGAAAAATAGGCAAAGTAAGAGGAGTAGTATTTCCTTGAATAAGTTTTAGATTAAGTAAGATTAAGAGAAGAACATTCTTCAGCATTACTACCCTATCATCAGCACAATGACTAAACCCACTATATCCTACATAAAACATGCTTTAATATATCCAAAGAACAAGAAAATAGGACTGAAAATGTACTGTCATTTTCCTTGGATTAAGGTCAAAGCCTGAGAAAGAGAGAGAATATTTTCCTTCATAAATTTAACAGACAATTTCAGTTATAATCACATCAAGGAAATGAAATCAGAAACAAAAAAAATTCAAAAAGAAAAACTGTAATACTTACATTGGTGACATATTCAATATCCTTCCAAATATTACATTCCCTGGGAAAATCTGCCAAATCTAAAAAATTATCCACTACCACTTGGCCAATCAAGTCATGCCTGGAGAATCTGTCAAAGTCATACACAGAGAAATGGAGTTTCCTTGTGTTCAGATCATTGTATGGGACAGTAAATAAAAAAACTTCATCAAATACTGGATTTAGGGTCTTTCTGTGCACTTTAGTCTGGTGTTTTGTTTTCCTGTCAGGAAGCAGATATATCTTCACGTACGGATCTGAAGTTCCGGAGAAGTCCTTTGCTGGCAGGTTGATGGCCTTGTGAATCTTCACTATCAGCTGCTCTAAATCACAATCATATTTGAGAATGAAGTTCAGTTTTCCACACGCCTTGCTGTTACTCCTCCGGCCGTCGTCCGTGTCCACTGATCTTTGCTTGTACAGCTCCGGCTTAATGCGGCCGATCCCCGTCAGCTGCTCTTGTTTCTGAACCTGCTGGATGTTGAAGTCCGGGTTGGAGAGGTTGAGCTGTCTTCGGATCGAATTGTGCCTTAAGTGAAAACGAAAGAGTTTAAACAGACTGTGTTGAGGGCGATAAGAGCCCCTGCACACACACACGGAAGATCCTGCTCTCATTTGACACGTTTTTGTAACGTACAGCGGGGTCAGATCTTTAATCCGTGAAGGGATAAAGCGTGAGACCCAACAGTTCTCACAGAGCTGACCCTCAGTGCTAATGTCACTTCGTTTCTGTTTCCATGTCGGAAACCCAAACTGGCTGAAGAAGGTGACAAAGTGGAAATTCATGGTCATTGCAAATCCAAAGGATCTATATCTTATTGGCACGTATGGTGTGGCATAAGAACTGTAGCTATTTTTATCTCTAGCCATTTTTGACTGAATCCTGTAAATTAATGCCTACAAAATGAGTTGCATTATGCAAATGGCAGCAGGGTCAGATGAGCTTGCTGATTTCTGGTTCAGAGGATACTTCCTGACATCTCTGCATTTTAATTACTTGTTGATTTCTACAATTAACAAGTGAGCTGTTCTAGCCTGAAATGGTTTGTTGACCACCCCAACAATTGTTTGGTTTTTTTCCTCTCATACCCGATGTAATGAGCTCTGTGGCTCTTTGGCTGAAAAGCTCCTTTAGTTTCATTACTCAAGGATGAAAAGCTGCTTTTATTTTCAGTCCAGTGAAATTTATTACCTGAAGTCCCTCACTTATTGTGACTGAAATTTCTCCCTGGTGAATGGTAACAGAAATCAAATTTGCAAATCCTGTTGGGGTGAGGGGATGTGAAAGTTGGATTATGTAAAATCCTAATCTTATCTGAGTGGGGTTCCATTTTATTGTCCTATTCACATTGAGCAGTCACTCAGTTATTGGGGTACCATGAGCTGTGGTTGAACACAGAAGGAGCACATGGAAAATGCTAGCAGAGGATTAGTCCAAAGCTATTTATATTGAATCTAATCAGCAATAGCTCCTCAGCTACCACTGTTCATTCATTCCTTGTAAATACCTGTCTACGCATGCTTAAAACAGGAACAGACTCTTGTGTACTATCCTGATTTTTTTCTCTTGTTGCATAATAAGTACATAATCTTACAGCTATACATTAGTCATTTCCAGGATAAAATATCATCACGTGACCAAAAAATAAGTATTTTTTTCAACCCTTAAGCTCCTCATTGCAGTGGCAGATGCAGAATATCCTGCGGATGATTAAAATGGAGGGCACTTCAGAGACATCTTAGCAGGGACTGTAGCAGGGGCAGCTGCCTGGTCTCTGTGGCCACAGAGAAAAACCACAGCTGGCTCCCCAGTTATGGCAGAAAGCAGCAGAGACAAGGGTGATGTCTCTGCTGAAGGATGCAGGGTAAGGAAGGCAGGGCCCTCCTGCTCAGTGAAAGAGTCTTTTGGAGAAGATCTGGGCAAAAGTGAGGGGCAGTGAAAGAGAGGGGTTTGCTGCTCTGTGCCAGCAAATGGCATCGAGCAGGGGTGGGACCCGGACAAGGATCCCTTAGGAGCAGAGAGCCAGTGTGACACCTGCTGGAGAGGGCCAGCCTGGGAACATGGCCAGAAGAAAGATCTGCACAGGAGAGAAGACCTTGTCTTTGCACTCAGGATGCTGAGGCAAGTTCTTTTACAGATTGAGATTAGCATTTGTAATTCCCTGGGAATGTCTCAAATTCTTTCTGAGACGTGTTCTGGACAACTGGCAGTTGCTGAACTGGCTGTTGTCGTCTCGCCCCGTGTTTCAGGTGTGCCTGCAGGCAAGAGTCTTCGTTAAATTTGCTCTCCCAGATGGCCAGAAAGGAGGCTAGCAAAGAGCCACTGGGCTAGTGCTGTAGTAGATGCACTTCTCCAGCTGAAGTGCATCTGCTTTGACTCAGATATTTATTGGTCTTCACATGCTGATCTTTTTTCTTACTGTATGAAACATAATCCTTTTATCACCTGCCCCTGCACGTACTCTCACCCTCTCCCTTTCCTCTTCCCTTGTGTACTGGTTCTGCAGTTCCCCTGGAGATTTCACTGACTCTTATTCAGTTCCATTTCCCCCCACAGTCATGACTGTGGCTAAAATCTATGATTTTTAATCCTATTTCTAACTCTTGCAAGTGTTTCATTAGCTTGCCCTACTTTTCTTCTTTGGTTGTTTTAAAAATCTTTGAGGAGATATTACTGAGTGCTCAGCATCAGTGCTAAGTGCAAATGAATATGCTTTACAAGCTAAATCTAGGCTGTTCTGGTGCTTTTAAGAGACACATAGTGCTCTGTGTTATCCAGCTTCTGAGGGAGAAGCACAAATGAGACAGTAGTTTATAGAAGAGTGGAACAGGATTGTGATCCTGTCCTTTCAACCTACGAGGTTTGTGCACCTCAAAGAATAAGGTTTGTGTGATTCTTTTCTTTAAAAGAATGTGGTGAGTAGATGATACATTTTTTTAAGATCACTGTACTGAATAATCAAGCTGTCCTTTTTGGACTGTATCTGTATTCATTAATATCAGAGAGAAATTGGAGTTACTGACCGAGCAGAAGAGGTTGGTTCAGTGATCTGCCGATGCATTCGCGCATTGTGGACGCAGTTCTCCTTCGCTCCCGCCTGGGTGTCTAACGGAATATCAGGGGAGGTGTGGCTGATCTTCATGGAGGACTCTGGATAGGCTGTAGGCTGACCCAGATAATCCTCACTGTAGTCACGGTCATTGGTCTCTGTGTCTGTGTAGTTCAGCGATTCCTGCTTGTTGTCTTTGTTCCCAAATGGCAGACCACGCTCTCGCCAAGGGATCCAACACAGCTTCCAGGATACGAACAGAGAGACACCAAACAGAGCAAGACCACAGGCTGTGACAACTAAGGAGAGCAAGCTTATTGAGATATCTGCAAACAAGAAAAACAGAGCCATGTCACTTCTCTGTGCCCTCTGGAGCTCTGCATCTCCGAAGCATCAACATGGGAAGTAAAAGATCTCTGGACTGCAGATCCACAAAAATCAAATTCTGGGCCCTGCAACAGTCATAACATACAAACATATTAAAAGTTCTACCTCCCGCCCCCAGCCCCCAAGGAAATTTGTTTGGAATTCATTTTAAGGCTTACCTTGATAGAACTTGGCTTATATTTTCCCTCCAAAAGCTGGGTGGTTTGAAAAGTCATTCTAAATATATAAAAGGGTTATTCACTTGCTCACTCAACTTTCTACTGATGAAAGAGCTGTGCCTGCAGTATACTTTGCCTTTTTTTTGCCTTTTATGTAGTGCAGTTTTTTCCTCCACCTGCTTTACCAGATCTTACTACATTCTCTTCTAGAGACTGTATTATAGTTGAACACCATGAAAATATGTCCAAAAGCACATACAAGACCTGAATTTTTTTAGATATTCAACTGGTGTATCTTGGTTTATTATTTTAATTCCTTTCCTTCTAATTTTAGACTCATTCCCATCTTTGCAAATTATTTTGACTGTGCCTTGCTATTCACAATTTAATTAGGATACCAATATCTCCTAGAAACTGAGATTTTTCTGTTTTGTTTGTTGGTTTTTTTTAACTCCAAAGGCTCTTTTTTCCTGTTTCCAAATTTCTGGTATAAAAAGGAATGTGGACATGAGTTTTCTGTTGTTCTTCCCCACATTTCCAGCATTATCCTACTCCATCAACACAACTAAGAACTGGGACAGGTTTTTGCTCTGTTTTGCTTTGTTTTAAGTTGCACATTGGGAAAACGACTCAGTGGAACAGCTGTTTTTATGGTTACAGTGTTTTTGAAACAAGTCTCTCTGTGGATTACACAATACATCATGCCTTAAACACAATTAGTGAGAATTCTATTTTACTGCCTTAAATTATAAGCACAAGCTGATCAAAGCCATTTTTCACACTGTGTGTAGGTTCAGAATGTCAGGCTGCATCTCTCTAAGCCAACAGCTAGCCTAAATTTTCAAAAGATGGTATGAGGTTGAAATGTACTGCTTCTACCAAGGCAATTATTTAAGAATGACAATTCAGACGAAACAGCCCCAGTCCATTTGAAGGGGGAAAAAAGAGAATATTTTTTTTTTAAAAAAAGTGGAAAAGTCAATACCTTCTGTCCCTGCTGTGAGTCTCATTCTCACTAGCCAGACAGATTAAATTTCCTCAGAGGGGGGAGTGACACTACAATCCATTTCACATGGGAGCTGTCCAGTTTGTTTTGCGTGCTGAAAACCTATTTCAAACAATTTTAGACAGCACGGCCCTTTCTGTCCTTCTCCAAGTCATATGAAGACAAAGCTCATTAAGAGTGGGGACAGCACAGCAGCTGTTTGGAATTATAGCAAAGAGTTTCAGAGCTGAAATTAATTAAAGAAATTCCTCCCATGCATAAAAGGTAATTTGGGAGAAAGCAGAATGGTCTTTCTTGATAATTTTTGAATATTTATTGGTAAACAAGTCTGGCAGTGGAGGCAGAGCACAACCTCTCTGTTTGATTAAAAAACTCAGGATCTAGGGTGCAGTAGTGAAAGAAGACCTTCAGAATAAAGCAATTTGTCTTGGATTCCCTGGAGAAGAAGGAAGAAACACATCAGAGCTCTGCAAAAAGGCCTCTTTTTTCAAAGAACTGATTCAAGTAAATGATCCAGCATTGAAAGAAATGAGAAATTGGGAGTTGTCAGAACCAGCCAGAGGATTACAAAGTGAGAACTGGAGACTGCCCAATGCCAAGGATGTGTGAATGTGAGGAACAACTTGAAAGGCAGACCAACAGTCCCCTAGTCTTGAAGATGACCTTAGCAAAGGACAGTCTTCTAAAGAACTGAAATCATGAGAAAAAAATACATGAGGACAGCATGAGCTGCTTTTAATTTGGAGAGTTTGGAGGGCTTTAATAACATACTTCTGCATTTGATAATGTAACACCCTTATCTCACAACTTACTTCCAGAGAAGTCGGGTAATAAACAGTTCAGGTAACTTGCCAAGTCACAGCATAAGAGGGGGTTGTTTTTCTATTATCTTGGTTTTACTTCTTCCTGACTCCCCTGTGTCAGAAAGAAGTTTTTGGTTCTGTGGGCGAAAAAGGGACCATCATGTATCTGACTTCTATAGAACGCACTAAAGGGCAGTGCTCTAAGCTGTTACTTTTCATTGCACAGTAATTTTCATATCCTCCACCCCTGCTTGGCAATTTTCAACAACTGGGCAGATCCAGTGTGAATAGCTGGGGTGAGGGCAGTCCCTAGTGAAGAGATTTTTGGCTGCATCCTGGAGCTGCTTTTCCATTAGCCATATGTACTGTTACATACTGTATTTTCTGTACAATTTTTACTCCATCTTTCCAGATGTCTCAGTTTTTCTAAGCCTGTTTATCTGTATTCTCATGTGGTAGCAGCACTCGTATCTGATGCCAGCGATTTCCTCTGCTTTGTAATACGAGAGAGCAGGGTAAGTCCTTACTTGTTTGTCTCCAGAAAAAATGAGGTCTGCAGCACAGAAAGCGTTCCTCAAAAAATCCAGCTGCTTCTCAATTCACTCTCTTTTCACAAGAACTAGAGCAATGTGTTTTCCAGAGCAGTACCTGATGTTAAGTCTAAACTGTAACTCCGAACCCAAGTGCAGGCAAGCGCTGCAGGCAAGGCTGAGCAGTTCACAGGCATTTGAGCAGCCTTGCAGGGTATCAGTTCAGTGTGACTGCTTTGCCCTGTTTCTGATGATGCTCACTATCAGCATCTGGCCACTTCATTGGTGGCTGACTAATACATCTACTCCCTGTACCTGCTCTGCATCGACACAAGCTGTTGATGCTATGCAGGGCAGAATCTCGTGAACACAAGCAAGGCCCCCGTGGCACAGGGATTTGCACTGATGTCTTTCCTGGCACAACCACGATGCCAGCCAAATGTCTTGAGGTGTTGATGGCTGCAGTAAGAGCTGAGCTCCCAAATTCCAGCATGTCAGAATGCCTGGACAGTGCTGATAACGGAAAATTTGTTCCACAGAAACTAAACCTCCCTTTTTTTATTAAAAACACGTATTTTTAAAATGGGTTAAAGGAACCAATCGATGCAATTGCGTGTACTTACAGTTAAATTTTTATAAACACATCCTCTGCAATATGCTTTCACAAACTAGTAAAGGAGGCCTTTTGATAGACAGAAAATAAGAGGACAGATCTTCAGGTTGGCCCCACATTAAACACAGTAGACTAGGGAACTGCATTTAATTCTTTGTCTATTGAGACTGTAACTGCATTGTCAGAAGACTCAGAAGGCACTGCCATTATTTCCATGCATTTCCAACCACCAGGTGCTCAGCCATGGTGTGCAGTAAAGACAGGGACACAGAGGCTCTCTGAATATCTTGCTCATGGTGTGTCTTACAGATATGCTGATGTACTAGTCAGTTTTTGACCAGGTTTTCATGTTTGAATTTTTTTTACTCTACTGACTTTCAACTTATTGATCTCTTATGCTCATCAGCGTAATTTGTTCTGACTTTTTTTTTTTTTTGTAGCAATTGCAAGGTCAAAAATGATGCAGAAATAGCAAGTGAAGTAGAGTTTTCTACCTCTGGATCACATCATCAGTTGTTATCACTGACTAGAGATATGAGCATGGCCTTTTTCTCTGTGACAGATTTTATTAAAATCAGTGTGATGACAAAAAGAACTCAGTCCTCTTATCAAAAAGACTCTGATTATGGAGTCATTGCTGGATCCATTTTTAATTTTTTAACTTACATTTTAAAGTAGATCTGTTACACAGAAAAGAAGAATCTCACTCTTTATGTCAAGTGAATAGTATGATAGGAATATAAATTCTCTTGTCTTCAGATAATCTTAGTGAACAGAATCACAGAATTGTTGAGGAAAGGACCCTTCAGATCACTGAGTTCAGGCATGTATAGGCTACCCAGGACAGTGCCCAAATTTCTCCAAAGATGAACATTCCACAGTCTGTGTAGGCATAATCTTGTTTTGGTAGGGGTAAGATATTAAATGGGTAACATTTTTTAGATCACCGTAACCAAAATATCAAAGCTCTAAAATATAACAGCACCTTGAAGATTATCTAGCAAAAAAAAAAGAAATAAAATTATGCCTCTATTTTTATAGCACAGGTTTTTAGTACAGATATACTGAACATAAGCTTTTAGATTGAATTTTAATAAAATCATAGATTGTTCTAAAAGAATTTGAATAGTGTTGAATTTTTACATAGATGTAGCATGATTCCTGTTCAGTATGAGAGGTTGCAAGACCAAAGATAAATGCATAATGATCCAATTCAAACTCTGAGAGTACAAAAGTGCAGGCCTGTGACTTGTTTTTTTCTGGCATAAATTGTTGAGTCTTACCCTCTCAAATTCTGATGTTGAAAAAATTTACCAAAAAAATTAGGCAAGCGAAATACTGAAATGATAGAGGTGGTTTTGTCTGTTCATACGTGAAACAAGGAATGAGGTAATATTTTTTTCCTTCTCGTGTTTATTAAGTTACCATTTGCATTGTTAAGTTTTATACAAAAATCAAATATCTAAATGAGCCAACAATGAGAGACATCAGTAGCTAATGCAGATCAATTTATGTGCCTAGATATGCAAAGTCAAAAAGCACAAACTATTTTATGTATTTGGATTCACCTGACTCCAAAAGATTCAAATAAGAACACATATAGAAAAGGAAAAATCAGTGGGAATTTCTCCAATCAACCAGGCACAGACAGGACAAAGGAACTGCTGATCAATAATATAATTATTTAGATAATCAAGTTGTTGGTTGTCTGGATGTGACAAGTGTTCTATTAAATGAACTCCTTTCCCAGCAAACTGGCTGTAATTTGTTTTAATTTGAGGCTGAAAGAGTTTGACCTGAAATTCTAACTAGAAGAGTTCTTTTAACATGTTCTCATTGAAATAAAACAAGCTTTCTTCTCTATCCTATTTATTCTTCTCTTTTTATTAAAATGACTATTCAGATATACCAGCATTATTGTAATACACGCATTGATCTGTTGGGGGAAGTTTGGTTAGAAAGAAGTGAAACAAATCTTAGCAATTTAAAATGTTGCATTACAAGCATTTTTTCCTTATTTAGAACCCAACAACTTTCAAAAGGCATTCAATTAAAATAATAAAATTAATTTGTTCTGAATAATCGTATTACTAAACTTTAAGATATATTGGGGCAGATCAGTCAATCTTTGTGAATATGATTGCCTGAATTCAGCAGAAGTTTCAAGCTGTCACTTCCCGAGGAAAAAATATATTCCTCTTTTGATTACTTTTTTGCTGCTTAGGAGGAGATTTTAAGGAATATGAAGGGGTCAGACACTCAATTTCTTGAAAAACAATGGAAACATCAGTGCCTATTGCTTAAATCCTAACTGTGCTTTTGAAAATCTAAATTGTCTTTCTCTTTTGCAAATACATCCAGGAGGGTTAGCCATCATTCAGCTCAGTAGTTGTACTGTAAAAACCACTGCTGTTGGGGTTTTTTTTGTTGCTGGTTGTTTTTTTTTTACACCCAGCAGTTTAAGACCCTAGCTTTTCCAGAGAAGAAGTGTTCTTAGCATTGAGCATCTGAAGCAGTTTTTAACCTAATATTGCAGTGTAGTTTCCTTTGTGCTTCATGGGTTTTCCTTAATTAACATACCTGGTACTCGTTCAGGATGGAAGGTGTCTCTCTGCCAAGACTCCTGAGACAAAGGAATAATTCTCAGCTAATGTATTCTTCTCTGAAATACTCTTAATTATTTTTAATACTGTGTTTAGAAACTTTCTGGGAAATTCTTTAAAGTAAGGCAGCTAAAAGCCAAGGGAATTAGACTATACTAATTTTATTACACTCCAACATTTGCGTGTCTGACCCTGACATTTATGAATGTGGACCAACGAAAGAGGCCTAAATGACAGTCAGGGCCTCCCATAGTGATAACATTCTCCATGCTCTGAAAATGTATTTGTAACAGGGTCTCACTGGTATTTGAAGCTGTTATGAGCTTTTAGTGGCTTTTTGCCCTCCCAGGTTGTGTGTTCTACATAGTCTAGGTAGGTTTTAGGGTATGTAAAGCTCTTGTGTTGCTTAAGACACTGTTCTGATCCTCTGACTGACTTGTATGCCTTTTTATTCCTAAATAGTGTTACAAATTCCAGCTTATCACTGTGTGCTTTCTCTTAATTTGCTTGGCTTCGGTTACAGATTTGTTTAATGTTTTCTCAGGGATTGCCTGATATTAACTAAATCTCATAAATTAATGATCAATGAAATATAATCCTAGGATTTCACCAAGGTGCTTGTCAAATAGTCTAAATGTACACAAATTCCACAGCACAATTTTGACATGGAATCAGAATTCCTAAATGGCCATACAAAATACACACAACAAAAAGTTGTGCAAAAGCAGTAAGAGATTTGTTTGCACAGAATATTTTTCCAGCAGCAATTGCTGTGATCCTATTCAAAACTGATATAAGACTGACATAACAGTTTATTGGTAAGATCACAAAATTAAAGCTTTTAAGTGAAAAAAAAAAGAACTTAAAGCAAATTGTTCATGGATATACACAAACAAGAAAAAAGAACTAAAAACATAGCAAAATATTATTTTCTTTTGTATCAGCAGAAAGTTTTGCTTATTAAGAAGAAAAGTTACGTAGGTTTTTTTAAATTCAGGTAAGGTGGCTTCATACTGGACAGTTTATTAATTACAATAAAAACTGTATGTGAATTTGTTCTGAGAAGAATTTACTTTTGTTTGCACACCTATCTCTAATATGTTTAGTCTGCATTAATGCAAATTTCCTTGACAACTTAGCTGAGACCTAATATTCTGCTGCAGTTTGTAAGTGACAAAGAAGCTTTTACTAATCAGACAGCTGGCTGAATGAGTAGTGATTTTTAAAGACAGAGTTGAGAAGAGTCGTATGTTCAAGGCTTGCATTCTTCTTTCTGACATCTTGCAGTTGTATCTCCTGACAAAGAATGATGCTGTTCCTCTTGTGAAAACTAAAGCTTCTGTTTCATCATCAACAGGGACAAAAAACAGAGTAGAAAATAAAACGTTTCATGTCTGCGTATACACAACTTTAATAAGATTTGTCCAGGTTCCCATGCATCATTCTTGATTCTTTTTTGGTTATTACCACATTCTTTTTCAAAACATGCTTCATGCAACTGATAAAATATGCAAAATTACTGTATACTTGCAATTTATCATATTGAGCGAAAAATGCTATAAACTGGGGGAAAATCCATAGATAATATAACAGAAGAGAGGACACCAGTTCTAGAGATACCATGCCAGATTTTCAAGTATCCTATATATGGAGATGGCTTAAATGGCTCCATTTCATCCTGGTAGGAGAACCACTTAGGATGCTACATTTGCAGGAAATGTAGCTGGAGCAAAGGAACACGAAATCTTCTAAAAGCCTTTTGGCATTTGGGACATGCTTGTATCTTGTTAGCTAAAAGGGAAAGCTGGTGATATGACGTGTGGGAAAGAAATTTTGGGGGTATACACTTACACTGCAAACTCCTCTGACCACCAGTAGCTGTATTTTGTAGGAGTTAAGTACCTGTGACTATAGCCAAAAGCCACAAGGCATATTTCCACCCACTTTCTTTTGCTACTCCTTATGCATTAAATCATAGAATCAGATGATTTATTCCAAGCAAATAATTAATATGATACACTTAGACTTTTCTTTTTCCTGCAGAATCATTCAAAGAGTGAAGGGAGTTGCTAATTAATACTTTGCAAGTGTTTATTCTGGGTTTTTTTATGACATGGAAATAGAGGTCCATACGGTAATTGAGGAATTTAACTTCTCATCTAGTCATAGAAAATGACCAGTCACTTTTGGCAAGTACTGTGTATGCTCCCTCATTAGCAGAATGAAAGGTTTTAATAGCAAAGTGAAGGATGGAGAATGAATAAAGAATAACCTGGCAGAAATTTTCCAGTGGAAATTCTTCGACAAATTGTGTGTATTAAAAATTACGAAACTGTCAAGATTTGTGAATATTTTAATGACTAAGCCATCAGAGCACACATTAATCTTGAATGTTATGACCTTATGAATAATAACAAAGAGAAATTGCCATTTATTTCTGCAATATATAGCCAGTCCCAGGGAGTCCTCAGGTTATGGAAGGAGAGCAAACAGCTTATTTGAACCAGGCCAACAGGCTTTAGGTTCCATTATAGTCCTTGAAAGCCAAGTAAGTCGCAATAAATATTAAAGTGTTTGAGAGCACTAAAGGAAAGGACAGAGAAGGATTTCATTTCCCATTTGTATAAAACTGTACAGTAATATTGTACAGTTCAATCAAAGTGCTCAAAACAACAGGTACAGAGATCACAGAATCATAGAATGGTTTGAGTTGGATGGGATCATCTGATCTCAACCCCCCTATGATGGGCAGAGACACCTTCCACTAGACCAGGTTGCTCAGACCCCCATCCAGCCTGGCCTTGAACACTTCCAGGGATGGGGCAGCCACAGCTTCTCTGGGCAATCTGTTCCAGTGCCTCACCACCCTCACAGCAAAGAATTTTTTCCTGATTTCTAATCTAAACCTACTGTCTTTCAGCCTGAATCCATTCCCCCTTGTCCTGTCACTACACGCCCTGTAAAATGTCTCTCTCCGTCTTCCTTGTAGGGTCTCTTGTAGGGAGGCTGCAATTAGGTCACCCCAAAGCCTTCCCTTTTCCGGGCTGAACAATCCCAGTTCTCTCAGCCTTTCCTTATAAGAAAGGTGCTCCATCCCTCTAATCATCTTGGTGGCCTCCTCTGGACTCACTCCAACAGCTCCATGTCCTTCCTGTGCTGGGGACCCCAGAGCTGGATGCAACAGTCCAGGTGGGATTCTCACCTAGTTCTGTTAATAACCATAATAACCTGTTTTTGCTAATAACCATTAACAATATAATTTGATACACTAATAAAAATAATAAAGAAGTATCAATATTTTCTGTAAAATTCTGATTGATTTCTTTTGATTTTTATACCCTTTAGGGTACGATATTTTCAGGGTAAAAGCAAAAAAAAAAAAGTATTTACCTAAATGTCTCACTGAATGAATTTTTTTTGGTGGGAAAATTTGTGGAATTAAATTGCTGTGAGGGACCATGGGAGATGTGGATAGATCACTAAAGTCCGTGAAGTACTGTTTGAGCTTTAGCAAAATTTGTTTCACATTAATAAAGAAATATCTAACAATAATAAAGACATATGTATGTAAATATATATACAAACACATGTATAATGTGATGAATATGATTAAAAAATACTTTCAGAGAGCCAGCCATAATGATTAACATGAGTTGTGTTGCTCATATACTTCTAGTAAAAATCTATATTTTTCTTTCAGATTTCCATTTTTTTTCCTACTGGAAGCATTATGTCTCACCTAGCAGTTGGCTCCTTGTCCCTATAATCTTATTAAGTTCAGGGAAAACCATTCACCCTTCTGATTTTGAATAACCCCCAAAAAATTATCTGGTTTTGAACTTTCTTCATTTTGGTTTGGTTTCTTTTCTTTTTTTTAGGAAATATATATGTAAGAAATAAGAAGACAGTATTACTCTTCTGGGCAATTTATGTAGAATAGAAGTGCAAGTTTCTCTTTAAAGTCAGATTGTTTGGACTGGAAATGAGGTCAATTACTTCATTAGCTTCCTTTTCAGAATCAACTACTCTAAGCCTACATTATGGGACTTTGGCACGTCACAGTGGTTCAATATTTACAATTCTTGCTTTACATTTAAGGAAGAGCCAAAATTAATTTGCTTTTTCTATACCAGCAGATCATAAAAGGGTTGTCACAAATGTTGAAACCTCACAAGGGCCTTCAGGAAGGTTGCCTGCACAGACTGATATGGACAAAGAGGAATTGTATTGCTCAAATTATGTTGCTCACTAACATCTTAAACTGATTAAACAGCCTGATTTTTCTTTTAGGAAGGAACTGTTGGCATAAAGGGAAATAAAGACAGCCCTGAAAGCTTTTATCCTTCTCAGATGAGGAGCCAGATGCACTTTAATGTTCACACTGACTCTTTTTAAAAAGTATTTCAGCCATGGCAAATGTATTATGCATCTGTTGTTCTTTGTGAACTTAGGGTTCCCATTTCACAAAAGGAAGCTTTTTTGGCTGATCCATATGTATTAGGGTGTGATGGAAGTCTTACTGACTGGGATATTTACTACTAAGAAAGATAAAGAATTAATAATTTACAATCAGATCGTGTTTACTATGAATTCACTGTTTGAAAAAAAATATACGGAATATACTTCTCTTCCATTCATACTCCATTTCCAGAGAGCAAAAGAAATGAGCTCAAGGCTTCTGCAGGCTTACAAATGGATAAATCTGGAAATCATAAAATCATAGAATCACTTAGGCTGGAAAAGATCTTTTAGACCGTCGAGTCCAACTGTCTTGTCTGCCTGAAATACTGTCTAAGAGAAAACTGTAAAGTAGATATATGAAAACAGAAAATCAAGCAAAATCTAAAGTGAAACACCCGAAGAATATAGCAGCTAAAGAAGAGAACTGAGAAACAGATTTGATAAAAATTATCATTCAGACTGCTCTTCTGCTTTTTCATTCCTAGACAGGGATTATTTTAAAGCTGTGATGCTCTTGGAAGCCTTCCTAATTTTGGCAAATCCAAATACAGAGAAGAACTTCAACTTGCTTGTTTTTGCAAAACCTATACTGAAGAATGTATGCTCTGAGTAAGAACTGAACATATTGGGATTTCTGCCTTCTTGGGTTCAATTGTGCATTCAGGCAAGATATTATATTAAAAGGAATCTGTAGAAAGAACTAGTAGCAATAACTCAATCTCTTATGAACTAAATAATTTCATGTTGTACGTAGTTGTGAAGGTAAAATTGAAACTGGGTAGCTTGAGGGGTTTTTCTTCTTGTACTTAACTAGTTTTATGGAGTGGAAAGCTGATATACTGCAATTAAAACCAACAAAGCAAATATTGAACACAGTATAGTGATGATAGATGTCACCCTATCCCAGATTAATGGACCCACCCTGCTCAATATTTGGTACCAAGAAGAAAGCAGGAGAGTCTAATCCTGCTGTTCCAGTGAGGGTACCCAAATTCTGGGTTCCAGAAATGAGTACACTGAAGTCTGGAGGCTGAGAAGGATGGTAATAATCTTCCTGCCCAACAGTCGCTCCCTGAGTCTGTCTGTTCCTACTCCACAACATGCAGGAGGTGTCCAAATACGTGGTTTTCTCACCAAACAGCCAACTGGCAGGGAGCACACAGTACTGTAGCTGACTGAGGGATAAATTCAGGGCTTTACTTTCTACAGCTGATTGAAGCACTTTGATTGAGCTATAATAGATTAAAAAGAGAGAAAAAAAAAATCAAGAGGATAATAAACCTGAACTGTGCACTTTAGCATCAGGGAAGTAACTGTGTCATTGTTAGTCTCAAAAATATAGATGTTGAAGTTCACAGACAGGATGCTAACTGTTGTCAGTGACTCCTGAAGATTAATGTATTAATATGCCCTTAAATTCCTGAGTAAAGTTGGACAGTTATATCTGGACAAATGCAGTTCTAACACATGGTCAAAGGGGTATGCTCAACAAATCAGTTACTGTGAAAAGCTCAGGAGTTTCTGAGAACCTGCTGGATTCATAGGGAAAACAAATCTTTAGAAGGACACAGGCGGAGGACAAGGGACAAAGATGAAACTTTAACCCTGTGTGCTGTCAGCTTCCAAAATATGCCAGTCCCTCTTGTACCTTTCTGTTAACAATACCCATAGCATTGTATTATGGAATAATAAAGCATAAATGCCAAAGAACAGCATCAATAACTAGTTCATTAAGGTAAAAATTCTGGCTGACATGATCAAGATATTTCAGCTCTTAAGGAAAACAGCTTATTTTTGCCCTTACACCTATATGTAAAACCAGACATTTTCCAACAAACACAATCCTTCAGGAAAGGCCTGCTGCATCAGAAGTTAATTTATTTTTCATTCATCTTGACATAAAGGTCAAGATACTAACACTTCAGCATTTCAGGGTTTTAAGGGTGATAGTAACTTAACTGAATACATTAGCCTTGCATCTATCTGGAGGTTTCAAATGCTGCAAGGGGCTTCGTGGTACATTTTTCACCTAAGAAAAGCAGGAAGTGTTATTTTAGATATTTAAGAAACACCATGAGCCTTTTTGCACAACTAAAGAAACTTGTGAGCACCAGAGACTAAGGTCAGAGAAAAGATCAGAAGCTCTCAGGCTCATACGAAAAGTCATTTATAGCAACGACTATCTGTTGAACCCTGTTTACCAGTATCAACCACTTTGAAGAAGTATGTTACTTTGATGCATCTAAAAATGTCCATCAATTAAAAAATTAACAGTTATTCTTTCAAGAGCACGCTGAAGATTTTGATCTATTTTCCTCAATGACAATGAACAGGCACACTTAATGCACTGCATTTGTCAAACACTGCAAGCTCAGGCAGATGGCTCCACACCAATTTACATTGCTTTGTGTATTCAAAGGTTTCTCCTTTGCTTTCTTTACATATATGCTCACACATATACATCCCAAGTCTAATATACATCAGCGTGGGTGGAAAGCTAAGATTCTGAAATATACAATAAATGCAAATAAACTGACTGCTGACATAAGCTTTATAAATGATGCTGCCTCAAGGGCTTTGGTGTTTAAAAAAATTAGGTAGAAATGATAAGTAAAATAGGTCTGGAGGGGGATAACAGCTTTCAGATCTGTATGGTTGGAGCACAGTTTACTGAAGGAGCTTGGTCTGTTTTGGCTGAGCTGTAAGGAGTTGCATGAGAAAGCCAAAGGCAAGCTTTCCTCCTTGGTTATACAGGTACTGAGTCACCCTCCCTGGAGGTATTTAAAAGATGTCTAGGTATGGCACCTTGGCACTCAGGGACATGGTTTAGTGGTGGGCTTGGCAGTGCTGGGCTAACAGTTGGCCTCAGTGGTCTTTAGGGTCTTTTACAACCTTAATTGATTCTATACTGTGATTCTATGAAAAAATCACAGTCATACAGTGATCTCAGAATTGTAAAACTAAATCCTCTATGCATCTGTGACACCCTGATTTTTACCAGCAGCTAGATATAGGCTTATTTTTACGCCTAGGAATCACTTAATTACCCTTCAGAAGTAATTAAGATAAGGAGTTGACACCTTTCTTGTCAAAGTCTTCTGACAACCTCTCCGATGCACAGTAGCTTCATTACTGTCCATCAACTTACACTATGCCTCTCAGCCTCTTGGATGATGACAAGAAGGTCTACTATGGATATTTTCCCCCAGTGTTATCAAATATGAATGGGAAAAAGACATGCAAATCCAGATTTTAAAGGGAAAGATGTCATTTAAAATATTCCAAAGAGAAATCTGCAAGCTACCTTTTTCAGATTTTGTCTTCATTGAAGTTTAGTGACTTCTGCTATATATCTGAGACATAAATGACAGCCTTCTGTCCTTATTTAACTAATCAATAATGCTGCTGTTGACAGGATGGGTAAATTCTTTTTTTTTCTAAATCAAGGTTTATTCATGAAAGCTGCTAAAAAGCATTAAAATTTTGTATGTGTTCTCTCCGAGTGTCTGAACACACACAGTTAAAATCATTGTGAGTAAATCTGGAACTGAAAAATGTTAATGGAATGTAAACAGTGCAACAAATGTGTTCAGAAACCCTAGTGGATATTTGAAGAATTGTTTGTTTTTCTATTCACATTACCAAGTAGTTCGTAGAACGAAGCTGTTAAAATATCTCAGTGATTAAACTGTTTATTACTACGTAGCTTTTCCCTTTCTTCTAGAAATGTCAAAGTTATTTAAATGTCTTTTTACAAACAGTAGCAGAAACCAAGATGTAGCACAGTTCTCAAGGTGAGATTTGGTAAATCAGTTGAAAAGTTAAAAACGGAACCTGGATCTTCTCACTTCTGATTGTGAGTCTAGCAACTTTCCAGTTGCTTCTCCAGTGAAGCAGGATGCAAGTAAAGAGAAGGGATGCAGGGAGTTTAACAAGCCTTGCTTAGTACACAAGCAAGGCTTTGACCACTAGACAGACAACGTGGCTTCTTCAAATAATCTGGTTATAAACGAGTTAATTAAATAACTGAGTCCTGAGAAAGCTGTCATCCCTCCAAGCACACCTGCTTTCCGTGAGGTAGCAGGCACTCTGCCAGTGTGTGAAGTACTGACACCGTGAACAGACCTTTGCAGGAAGAAAGTGATACAGAGAGGCAAAAAAAATGCGTCACCAGCTCTGCAGCATAAAGGGACTGATGCCGAGCATCAGTTCTTAGGTTGTAAACAAAAAAATCAGGAGTTTTTTGGGTAGATTCCAGGAAGACTGGAATACCATGCATCACAGAATTGTAGAATCATAGAATAGTTTGAGTTAAAGATCACCTATTCCCAAGCCCCTCATGATGGGCAGGGACACCTTCCAATAGACCAGGTTGCTCAGAGCCCCATCCAGCCTGGTCTTGAACACTTCTCTGGCATCCACAACTTCTCTGGGCCTCACCACAGCACAGAATTTTTTCCTAATATGTAATCTAAACCTTTTCTCTCTCAGTTTGAATCCATTCCTCCTTGTCCTGTCACTCCAGGCCCTTGCAAAAAGTGTCTCTCCATCTTTCCTGTCAGCTGCCTTAAGTTACCGGAAGGCCACAATTAGGTCACCCCCTAAATAAAAGAGAAGCCTTCTCTTTTCCAGGCTGAACAAACACAACTTTCTCAGCCTTTCCTTGTAGGGGAGGTGCTCCATCTCTCTAATCAACTTGGTGGCCTCCTCTGGACTCAATCCAACAGGTTGATGTGCTTCCTGTGCAATTACAAATAAATTCCAAAGCAATGACAATCAACATCTGTAATAAAAAACTGAAGCAGAGCTTTTGATAAATGTAACAATTTTGGAAGATCTAAGCAGAAAATCCAAGCAATGATATTTATGTACAACACTAAATGATTCCTACAATAAAGATTTGTAGCAGTCTTGCATGTCCCATGTAATGTATCCCACCTTCTTGTGGAATATGTAATTTTAATCAAAGTTAATAGCCTCTTTTAACTTGGAATTCTGCAGATTTCAATCTTTCTATGCTTTCTTCTAAAGCAAACTCTACAGTATTTCTTTTATAATCTTTTATTATCAAAAGACCATATTACATATTATATAAGAACTTTAATCTGATAATTAATTGAATGGAGAATAGCAAAATAATTAACTGGATTAAAAGTAAGCTCTAAAGTAGTTTGAAAGTGATGGAAATCAGTCCATGGTATTTAGGCTTGCTTTTCCACTTGCAGTAGTTAAATCCAAAATAAATAGTTTCTGTTTTACCCAGGATTCTGATAGAAGATATTTCTAATGGTTTAGATGTACAATTATTGCCACTATTCAACATACCCAGCCTCTTGGAGATATTATATGCTTGAAGCAAGTAGAATCTACACTGTCATTCTACTAGAAAATGTATTCTACTGGATTTGCATTTTCTTTAATTAAGTTAATTTAGCTAGATTAGCGTCTTATCTCCTAAAATTATTTTCTCCTGAAAAAATTGGAACAGCTAGTTTCTTAAAATGAGGAATTAAAGAGTATCCTCTGCTTTAAAAGGTCAGCAAGCAAAGTTATGATTAGCTGTTCCTTGGACAATTTACTATGACATGAAAAGAGCAGGTGCTGCCAGTCTAAATTTGAGAACCTGTGCTCCAACATCCAACCCGTGGGTTAGAGCAGGAGACAATGTAGCTCTCCATTCTTGGGAAGGAAAATTTTGCAGATTTCTGTTGTTTATCTGTACCAAGGGCTTCACTTTTTTTTTTTTCTTTTGCTGTACTAGACTGTTTCTTGGCAAAGCTCTTTCTTTTATTGAGGTTTCTAGACAGTCCATGCTAATTCTGGAGCTTTGGCTGTTTAAATAGAAAATATTGCCAGGATAAACTGGCAGATGAATTTCTGTGAGCCATTCAGTGCTTCTTCCACCTTGTGACCTGGAATATGTGGAGGAAACACATTCCTTTCAAGAATTACTGTCCAGTTCTGTAGGTAAAAAAAAATTCCTCTATGTTGGTAATATAGATTTGCTTGTCGTGTCTTTATGAACAAGCCACTGTCCCTGAAGTTACTGAGATTTCAAGTACAGCAGAGTTGTGTTTGGAACATGCACTATGTTAAAATCTTTGTGTTTTTCTACTCTGAAAAAATGTCCCTCACCATAACGATCTCCTTATTTTGAACTGTATTTTTGTAAGCAATTAACTCCCCATTTTTGAGATCCAAACAACAAAATAGAAATGTACTGTGCACTTTAGAATAAATACAGTATAAGCAATTACAGCTAATTGCATGAGATTCTCAATGAAATCGAAGATGAAACAAAGGTGACAAGCAATTTACCAGACTGCACTTCCAGTGCCAAAATCAATTATGACATTCCAAATCCTGTAAACATTAATAGTAATTAGTCAGCTATGTGCATCTTTGACTGATGTCCAGCAGGTACTGTCTTACTGTGTTTAGCTACAGGGAAGACTCAGTAACAACTCTTTTAAGGGGCAGTGAACAGCACACATTTATAGAGGGAGAACAAAATATCTGCATGTACAGATGCTGCTGCTGCAGCTCCAGCATCTCAAGCGTGTTTAGGCCAGCCTCTGGATGTCATTGATAGCATAAATACAGAATAATAATTAATTACTAGGCAATGCTAACTAAAGCAGAATGAGGCTGAGTATGAGGCTGTATGCACAGCACTGAGCTTATTATTCAATTTGGCTCACTATTAGATGATGTCAGTACCAGGGGATTACAAATCCCTCTGGGGGTTATTTTGCAGTGAAATACCACCAGTTGCACAGTATCTTACTTCTTCTAAAACACAATTTCAGACATATTAGGTTCACTCAAGCAATAAAAAAAGAAAAAGAAGATAAACAGCCTTACCAGAGAGAGAAATTACAATCACAGTATATAGCATAGTTTTTTAAGAGAAGTTCAGTTATAATCAGTGACATACTTTTCACATGATACACACACTACTCTCTCCAGGTGGGTGCACACAAGCAAATGGGATGTAGGGAAGGGAGTATGAGCTTTGCAACCTTCTTCTTGCAGAGTCCTGACTGCTCTTCCCCAGGCCTGTTCCAAGGGGAGAACAACTGCTCTCCCTACCTCCCTCTCAGAACTACAAAGAATGTAAAGAAGCAAATAGTGGTGTCAGCCCCTCGTTCCTAGAAACCATAATACCACTGCAGGGGGATATTTAAGAAAACAGCATGGAAACACTGAGTTTTCATGTCTTCTCTTGTCCTCCAAGACCTGCTCAGCTGGACTGCTCTCAAATCTGGGGAATTCCAAAAATTCTGCTACTTCTACGGGAAAACCAAATGGATGGTAAATTTCTAGCCAGTGTTTTTTCATCTTCTGGTCTCTAAATTTTTTATTCTTGACCAGAAAAAAACCCAAAAAGCAACTAAAAGTATTAATGAGGGTTTCTTCCCATTTCCCCAGACAGAGCTACAACCCACTTTTCTGTCCAACAGGATGGGATTTGCTAATTTTTTCAGCTAGTTCAGTGGAATGATTTTAGGATTTCTTTTTGAAAGCTTGGTACATTTTTCTTTGTCGTCCACCATAGGTAGATAAGGCACCCACCGATGTCTATTGCTTATCTTGGTCCCACATGGCCCCTCAAAATAAATTAAGAAAATGAAGTTAAAAATAAATTAAAAAAATAAAATCACGCTTCTGATAGCTCGATTATATTATGAATAAATATACTTAAAACTGAATTAGATGAGTATTATTTGAAATCTTCTCTTTAGAGTCAGGTGTTTGTATGCATCCTTTTCTCAGGAGGTGTCTGTGATCCTATTTCCTTTAAATTAACACGATTCCCACCATCAGGTATTCATTTAACAACTTTTATTTGCCCCACTAAGTTAGCGAAGATTACCTTTCACACTGCAAAGTTCTAACTTTTGCAAACAGTCCACAGCACTGAGGGGAAAACTGACCACACTGTTATATTTTTAAGAAAGAATTTCCTGTTGTAATTGCATTTGTTACAGCATGCATTTATTATTCAAATAAGATAAAATGGAACTAGTGAGCCGAGATCATTCAAAAATTGATCACTATAAAACTGGAGAAGTGTTTAGAACAGAAGCAGTTATTTCTTATTTTAGCAGCACAAACGATTATGTTTAGATTTTAAAAACATACATGAAGGGCTTACATTTCAAATTCCCACTCAGTTTCACTGGGGTACAGTAGTTTCACTCATGTCCTTTCTCGGAAAATTTTACTCAGAGATTATTTTGAGTAAAAGTAGTGCTACAGAAGCCATGAGGTCAGACTTAGTGACTGTGGTTTATAGAATCATAGAATCACAGAACGGTTTGGGTTGGAAGGGATCCTAAAGATCATCCAGTTCCAACCCCCCTGCTCTGGGAAGGGACACCTTCCACTATCCCAGGTTGCTCAAAGCCCCATTCAATCTGGCCTTGAACACTTCCAGGGATGGGGCATCCACAGCTTCTCTGGGCAACCTGTTCCAGTGCCTCACCACCTTCACAGTAAAGAACTTCTTCCTAATATCTGATCTAAACCTACTCTCTCTCAGTTTGAATCCATCTCCTTTTTAGCAGCTTTCAATATCTGACAGTGGGATTAAATTTTGCTCCAAAATTATAGAAACTGAGATGAATGCAGGAAAAAAGGAATAGTTTTTTGAATGACTAAAATGTGAATGTTAAGAAAACAGAAAACATTTCACTTGTAAGCATAAGGTTACATTCACTTAAGAAAAAAACAAAAAGGAAGAAGGAAAAAGGACCAGCATTTCAAAGAGTTGCACGTTCCAAACTTCCAGACTTGTGAAAGTCAGGCTGTAAGAAGGTTGCTGAGTAGAGTTACCCACTGTTAATTTCTCTAGAGGACATTCATGTAAGGGGTGGGTGATTAATTCTACAAGTTTCATAAACATGAGCACGACAGACACACTGAGGTATACTGAACTAACAAACAAATATATATCCTTAAGAACAAGTGAACTGACCCAATAAAAATACACTGGTTAATCCCAAGTGTGAGGGGGGACACAAACTGGAGAATGGGGAACATTAAAAAGTTGTCCTCCTCCAAGAAAAAGTTTGTGTTGTGCATTTCTGCTCCAATAATGTGAACGTGATTTCCCCCATCACAGTCCTTTCAGTGTCAGTCTCAAATGGAATCACATCGAGATGTACCTCTGAAATCCAACCCAGGTCATGAAAGCAAATGTTTGAATCTCCCTTGTCAAAAATGGGACAGTAAACAGCAAAGTGGTGGAATATGCAAAAGATAACCAAAAGTTACCTGTTAGTGTTGTTGTTTTGTCAGATGCAGGTTACAGTGTGTTGTATGATTTCAGTTTGAAAACGTAAATCCAAGCTTGCAAAGAGGTATCATGAATAAATTACACAGCTAAACATATCAAGCCCAGCACAGAAATAGAAGTTTTGAAATCCTCCTTAAGCTTTTATTTATTCCCATTTGAACGTGTATCCCAACAAATCACTGCCTCTCAATTATAGCTTCCTTGCTGATAGCAGAGGTACATTTCTATTTGCTAACTTACACAAGAGGAAAATATATTCTGTTTATTATTTATAAGAGTAAAGTGCTGAGAGGCCCCAGCAAGGCCCAGGCTCTTGTTTTCTGTTTGCTGTGAAAACAGAGCAAGCCATATTCAGGCAGGCTACTTTCTACCTAAGTCCTTGGACCCACTGTTTTCTCTTGGCTGCTTTTTAGGCAGGTTTCTGCTCAGTGCTTCACTGACATCACACTTGAGACATGCCCTGCTTTCTCTGCTGATTACAGACATGGCATTAGATGGAATTTTAGCTGCATATCAGTACTGGAAAAGCAGCTGAAAGGGTGGGGAAAAACAACACTGACAGTTTTCTACAAGATCACATCCCAAGTGCCTGGCACAATTGAAAAAAGAGCCTTATTTTCCCAATCCCCAACTAGTAATCTATTCTAGCCAACTAAACCCTACTCCTGTCTCTAAACAATATACCTGAACCAAACACATTTGCATTACCATTTTGCCAGCTAATATCTGATTTGCAGGATTTACAGCCAGACCTCTCCTGTGCTGTTTTGTATGTGCACAGACCTCCTCAGCTGGGGCTAAGTCCTTCCATTACCTTGAACCAAGTGCGTCAGCATCACTCCTTCCATTCAACTGCTGACTCAGGAAATACTCTGTCAAAGCTTGCTTTTTCCCCCATTTTTTTTTTCCAAAGACTAGCAGGTAAAAGAATAAGCAACATTTGTGTTTTTAAAAACAACAATATACATCTACCTCAGAAGTACTCAGAGATTTGGCATCTATTTGCTGTCATTTACTGGGAAGAGTACTTCTTGAAACGTTGTAAAAGGGTCCTTCCCTGTTGATCAAGGTTAATTATGCAACACTTCTGCATCTAACATTTTTTCTACTCCTGTCCTAAGAAACTATTTTTATTTATTAGCAACATTTCCAGATTTAACAACCCTGGCACGTGCTATTCTATACACAATGAATCCAAGATCTTATGTGAATACCCACTTTGAGGTGATGTTTCTTTTAACATCAATGATTCTATGATTGTAATAAATGGTTGCCAACTGTGTTTCAAGCTGCTGGGACTGCTACAGAAAAGTAAGAATTGTTCATCTTTTAAAGCTTTGGATGTTTTATACTGCTGGAATCCAAGGACTTGTGTATTTCCCAGATGCAGCTGGCTGTTCTTGCTGTCATGCATCCCACTACACTCCTTTACTGATTGCTTTATTACATCTAGTTTGCTCATATATCTTTGAGATAGCATTTTAAGGCGCTATTTTTTTCAGCTTTGTGATCTGCTTTGCTTACTGAGAAAATAAGAAGGGATTTTCATAGGTCTTGATGCAGCAGTGATGACTTGAGAAAACAGCAGAGGACAGAGGGTCTGCACAGCTTCTTTGCTCCTCCATCTCCTATCCAGCACATGTCATAGCAGCTACTGTTAACAGGGTTGGGGAGAAGAAGCAGACAATGGAGAAAGAAAAGCGAAGGGAAGAGGGTTGTTAAATTTACCCTTGGCAAAAACATCTCACAAAGTCAGCAAGACCATCCTAAGAGGAAATCCGGTGTGGGAGACAATTAGGGATGCTGCTCAAGAGAAAAGGGCCTGGCGAAATAAAAGGCAGGACTGATGTGGGGTTTTGAATTCCCTAATTCCCCTCCTCCCTGGCTCTCATGATTTTGAATGAAACATTAATACTGCTTCAGATGCTTCTTCCCTCCAAGGCCAATCAGCTGCTCGGCAGGGCGTGAAGCGGTTGTTCATTTGAACAGCTAACGAGGGAGTGGAAGGACAGAACTAATTCCAAGGCTTTTCCAGCTCACATTTGCCTTGACACACAGGGAATGACCTGAAGAGCCTCTCTTCACTTTGGAAGAAAAGAAGTGGTGCTGTATTAATTCTGCATAAACAAGCCCAACTTGTCAGAAGAGATGATTTTTCACAACACGACCATAAACGTAGTTTTAAGACTGGAGTAGACACCTCGTCCTGCTTAGTGCCATGGCAACAACTACCACTGGAAATCTTCCTCGTATGGAGGGGTACAGAAAAAAGGAGGTAAAACTGCCAAACAACGGAAAATGTCAAATCCCAAGCCTTCCATTTTAACAAAATTACTGTTCCTTCTCTCAGTGCACAGAGCCTTTAGGATAAGGAGTGAATCCCAAGACTCAATTTTACATGTTCCTGAAAGTGAAGAACTACTTCCCCCTAATCTGGGAATGAAAAGAAGCTGAGGTGGCTGAAGATGTTGCTGGTTTTATTCCTATTAAGGTCTGTTCTGGTTTCCAGCTCCCAAGAAAAACAGAAAAGAAGGAAGAAAAATATATCAAAAGAAGAAAGAGCAGTTTTTGTTCACAGTGCTGGGTCTGACTTGTAACACTACACTACAGAAGGACAGATAGAGTAATCACTATCAGATCACTCTGGCAAACCCATACCTGTGCACTGCTATTTTGGGAACTGCTTTTAGCTATTTTATCATCACTGGCTCCTAGCAGCAGTAGGAAAGAAATCATCTTGACTAGTCAATTCTCTCTTTGTAACACAATGACAACAGAAAAAGAGACAGGTACAAAACGAACAAGGTAGGCAGGAACAAGACATTAACTTGAGAACGAGAGCAGATATAAAAATGTTACACCTTCTGCAGCTAAGAGAAGCTGGCAGGAACAGTGATGCTGCTGTGTAGGAAAGAGTCAAGGTGACAGGTTTTACTTATTAAGTGAAGATACGGCGGCCAAGCTTTCTCTTTCCTGATTAGCCACAGCCCTACTGTCAGTGTCAAATCATGCTTTCTCAGAATGACTTAGCAAGCTACTGAGCCCTCAAAAAAACCCCCAACCAACCAACCAACAAACCAATGAGCATGTGATGGGACCACAAGACAGCCAAAGCATGTGGACAGATCTGTTTTACCTTTTTTTTTTACAGTGAACTCCACAAAGAAGCTTAAAAGGCTTTTAAATTTGGAAAAAAATGGCAGATTTTAGTGTAATATAAGACAGAAATTTAAATTCTTACAACAAAGGTACAACACAGTATATCCACAACCTTTCCTGTCCACTATGTCCCTGTAGGCAGGTTGTTAAAATCTCAGGCTTCAACTCAGCTAAGTCTAATTTCTAAGTAACAGGAAACCTGCTTGGTGCTCTTTGATCCCTTGGGAATATGAGTGATATGTCTTTCTTTAGAGGCTTAGCTGCCTCTTCTGCTCCTCATGTCCATCTCCTGAGCAGCACAAGCAACAGGTGTCATGCTTGTGCCTACTGTACCATCAGGTTTCATCCCTCTTTATTCGTGAAACAGCTATGAAACTAAATAAAATTCAACAAATAAAACAAACAAATGAACAAAAAACAGGTCAACGTCTCACCCTCCTGTTTACCAGCTCAGCCTAATTTCTGATCTCTATTTTTTTTAACTCATTAATCATCTTTAATATTTGTCATTATCAAAAAAAAAAAAAGAGGAAAAGTTTATGTTAGACTTTTGTTACCATGGATGCCTTTGTGGCATGTGCAGAAATAGGAGCTTTTCTTAATGACAAGATCTACTGCAGAAGAGAGCAGAATCATACAGTTAAACAAAATTTGAGCTATTGGTTTAGATTTGTGTCCAAGCAAACTGATAAAGCTTAAAAAAATAAACCAGCACCGATAAGATCATTTTCTGTTCAGAGTTTTACGTATTTTTTAAGCAATACCACATCTCTTTCCTCTTGTTTTTGGTTGCTAATGGACCTTAAAGCTCTTTTCCGCAGGTAAGAACTGCCATAATGCCACTGCTACACACATCCTACTCTAGCCCTACTACAGGGAAAAGAAGAGCACTAAGCAAGACCCAACTCAACACCTGCTGCATGTCCCTGTAGCCAGACTGGGGAAACACTCCATTTATGCTGTGCAGAGAGACCTTGGCATAATGAATACTAGAGAGTAGCTGTTTTTGGTTGGCTTCCCAAAAAGAGATAGAATAATTAGGCCTTAGTTTTATCCATTTAACTTCTTGGGGGGGGGGGGGGGGGGGGGGAGAAAAAAACCTTCTCATTTAACTGGGTAAAACATCTGCTACAAATGGAAACAGAAGATCATAAGACTGTTGGTCTCATTGATAATTTTCTAATTAGCATTGTACATTCCTTTCTATATCAGGAGAATAATTTATACTGAACCACAAGGTTTAATTACTTACAAAATTTCATAGATGTGAGAAACACCTTTTGTACTATCTTAATATTTATTGGTGAAACAATCCACTCCATAGCCATGAACCTCTTGCAAACTAGAAAACAGGTAGAAAGTCTTAAAAGGGGACTCTAAAGGGAACTTTATACAGCTGTAGCCAGATGCCCCATGAGATAACCTGTGTGTAAAATGGGTCAAACTTTGTGTACTGGTTGATTAAACAGCAATACAATTACATTACACTACATGGGAAAAGAAAGCAAACCATACTGTTGAAGTCAGAGAACTAAAAACCAGCTGAATTAAAAATATTAGAAATGGGGCAATAAATAAAATGAGCTGCTGGTTGAGAAATGGAGTGGGAACATCCAGATGGAAGATCATCTGAAACACTGGTATATGCACATATAATCTAGAAAGAGAATGCAGCAACCAGACACTGAGTAACCTGGGTGGGAATGATCAAGACTGGTTTACAAGAGGAAACTTTAAAGATAAATACTTAATGTTTTGTATACTCAAAAAAAGGATTCCTCACAGGGGGAAAGGAAATATTTGGGGAGTTTCATTGACAGTGAGATAGAATTAAGACATTTTAAAAAAACTTCCTGATGGAAATTAAACAAACTGAAGAAACATTTTTCCAAGGGAAGTCAGCAAGGCTTTCTTTTATGTATAAAACTAAACTGGGAAAAAAAGAAAGTGAGAAAGTATACTGGAAGGAATGATTCTATTTCAAATCCTCATTCTTATTATTTTAAACACCCTTTGAAAGTTTTAACTCCAAATCATTAGTGCCTGATCTTTTTGTTAGTATGGTGGTTTTACAAAAATAATCTGAAAGCTTCTTCTGACAGTTTATGGACTATTCCAACATTGATCTTTGGTAGACACACAACAACTGTAAATTGGCTTAAAACATACACATACGTGTGCCAGTTTCAACTGCATCCACTGTATTTCTGAATTCCAGCTAACCACAGGAGGTATACAAGACCAAATCCTGTAGTGTACGACTGCCAAATGAAGCCAAACTCGGCTAATGAATGTCTAACATAAAAAAAAAAAGAAAAAAAAATGAAGCTGAACCTATTGAGCAGCTTAAAACACAAAATTCAGTGTGATTACAACAGCTAATATAACAAATATGCAAGCCACCACCTGTTATACATAACACTTTTTTCTCTACTCTCCAAATAAATGGATCAAGTATTCACTACTTAACAGTACTACAAAACATGCAAAAAAGATTTATCTTGTCAGAGGATGAACTTTAGGAATTGCAGGTTTTTTAAGTTGCAACTGACGGCATTTTTATGGAAATTCCTTTCATCTGTAACTAATTATTCTAAATTCTTATCCCTTGGACTAAAATTTTGTTAGCAGTATGAAAGGGACCTGTTAGCAATATGAAAGCTTTGCATCAAAATAATCTCTCTTTATCTCTTTGGGCTAAATAAAGCCACAGAAGAGCTTTAAATAATGACAAAATGCAGCAAAAGATGCACAGTGCAACATTTTTCAGTACAGTTTTTCACTAAATCAACAGTGATCATTATTTTCAGTGCAGGAAGAACTTAAACATAGAAATGTGCTTTTAAACATAAATTGCAGTTTATGTTCAACCTCTACATGTTACGCACCAAAGTTCGTAGAGCGCTGCACACCCTCAAGACTGAGTTTAACTGAATCTGCTGTTATGACAGCAATAATTTTGGATTTACATTTCTAGGTCTCTGAATTGTCAGTGTAATTAAACTCACACAAATTAGTTTGGAAAGGAATCTTCCGGAAAGCTGTCTGGGGGAACACGTGGCTGATCATTTGTACTTGGGTCACTAAATATATGGATCACACAAATATGTAACAATTCAGAATTCTACCAGTACTGAAAACCAGAATTACTGTAACAGAGGTTCATGTTTTTTCGGGAATTAATGACCCATAAATCCATTACAGTAACACCTCTTCTAAGTCATCAGAGCTTTCTGTGCCAAATTTAAACTGTTGCCTGCAGAAAGTTTATGGATAATCCATGGGAAAGTATAATTAGCTAACTTCTTTCCCCTCTCCCCTCCCATCAAGGAGCAACGTGCAAATCCCAGTGAAATAAAAGCTATGACAAATGCAGTGATCAAGTTTTAGTGGCAAAAAGAGTTTGTATGTACAAGGACTAAATTTAGCCTACTGCTCCTCACAAGCAAAACTGGCATTTAAGATGGGAATTCAGGTGTAAGACAGACTGTATGCTATTTAGCCATCCTAATTTTCAAAGGCTGATGTTCTTGTCATTACTCTTCAGGTTATTTTCAATTATATATATTTTTGTTACTCACAATTCAAAATAACCATTTTCCTTAATGTTCACTGCACATTTGGAAGAGGAATGCATAAATTGTGTGATGACTGTAGTGATAAGTGATTTCTGATTCAATTAGTATATTACTTTAACTTTTTGTATTACATCACAAATGGGCTTGCAATGACTGCAGTAAATAAGTATTATTTTTATATATATCACATATGAGTAAACATACTTTTCTCTGTTAAACACAAAGGGGTGTAGCTGGCATCAGGCTATTTAACACAGCATAAAATATTGTTATATTATAGTTTCAGTGCATAAGGGCAGACTGTAAACAACAGACATTTGGTAAAATTCCCATAAAAGTGAGAAGTAAAACCAAAATGGAAATGGAAGCCCCAGAAAGCTCTTATTTTCCACATGTCTACAGAATATGGATGCAGAGACCAAGAAGGGCTAGGGGCCACCTTTCTCTTGGCTTTTTCCCATAGACTGAAACTTGTCCTTCTCCCCACAGCATCCAAGAGCAGCCATAAGACAGCACCGGCCTTGAGTCTTGGTCAGAGGCACTGCAGAAAACCTACTCATGTTTGTCTTCTCAAGTTAAAAGTACTACTAAAGAACACTGCAGTTGCTTTGCACTACTGAAAAAATATAAAGTGATTTCAGTACTGCAAGGATCTGTCCCTTCGTGTCTGAAGAGTATTTAACACAACTGTGCTGCAGCCTCACAAAAGCTCAGTTTTATCGTAAGAATTATGTTTGTAGCCTTCCCTTTCTCTCATTTTCAAGTGTAAATCCTAACTTAAACAACTATACAACTTTAGGTTACCTATAAACAAAAATATATTCTAGGAAAAAGTTATGTGCAGTTATAGTAAAGTCTTTAATTTACTTTTATTAAAATTAATTTACCTTTGAACCATTATTAAGCACACAGCTAGTCCCTTTACTTTGAACATGATTTACTCTTTTCTACAGTTTGTTTCAAAGTTTAGTTATCTGTTTTAGACAGATTTCCCAAGGAAAACCAATACTAAACTTTTCCAGTATGACAGGAAAATCTCTGAGAGCCTCTTTGTTCAAAGGGAATTAAACTAGCAGAGCATCTTAGAACACAAGCAACAGGAAGGAATTATTTCTGCCTGCTTCAAACTTGTTCCTGACTTTTCAAAAGAGAAAAAGAGTACATATTTTCAGTCTAAAACACATAACATCAGTGTGGTGGTTTTTTTCAACTCTCGAAACAGCACTTTGGTTCTCGAAACCCAGAGGAATTTGGGCCTCACACATGTTCACTCATTTGACCTCATGTCAGTGAATATGATTCATACTTGTCCTCTGTCCTGCAAAGACTCCTGCACTGGAATGACACACAGAATACTATCAATTTGGAGCAGCTGCATTTTACATTTCTTTCGCAGGAGGAAAAGCAAATTAAAAATACGGAAAGCAACGGCTCATAGTGAGTAAAATAAAAATAACAAACATACTGAAAGTTACTTCACCCACTCAGATCTTTTTCATGTCTTTACAACTTGTAAATGCTTTTTGCATTTATCTAGATAAATCTAGATGTACTTAGCATCTTGATGAAACTCTGCAGCTTGATGTGTCCCTGGAATACTTGGGGGGGTGAGGCAGGGAATGAATCAGTGAGTAATTTGAGTTACAAAAATTTAAAAATACCCTTCTAAGAAGTTAAACTACTTTCTGAAGACAGGTTTTGGTTTTAAACTCAGTTCTGAATTAAAGGCAAACTTGCTGGAATAATATTTAATTGCAAGTATTAGCTTCCTAAGGAATGACCACTCTATCAGAATGATCCTCTCCACAGAAAACCGTGGCTCTCACATTCCAGCAGTGGGTTTGGAGGCCACATATAACCTGTTAGGCTTTTTTGTTTCTTTGTGCTTTTGTCTTTCCTGAAGTTGAAAGTATAGACTGAAAAAAAAAAAAAAAGTACTGATTCATAAGATTCTCAAATTCCACTGCAAGACCATAACTGCACTTTCTTGTACATTTTGTCTTCAATATCCACCCCATTTCCATGCCCACATTTCTTAATTTCTGGATTGTCAACTATCTTTACCTCCATCAAGTACTAAAATCTGACTTTCTGTTACTGTACAATATTGATCTCACACTTATGACCTGTAGCATACTTTATGCTTAATGGCCATCACCATACCCACAATATTCATCATGTATTCTGTTTTAGCATCTACTAGTCAATTTTAAAGAACATAATTAAGAATATTTTAAGACCTTACTGGCTCATCCTCAAGACGTGCTATCCAACACAACAGAAAAGGAGAACAAACTTTACTTTTTATTTCTATTCATTCTTTCTGCGACAAAATTAATTAGAATTAATTATGATTAATGGCTGTACTTTTTTTTTAACCCTTCATAAGCAGTTTCTCTGTCTTAATTCCTCTTTTAATGGTTAGTCTCTCCATTAAGGTTTTCTGCCTTCATGTGTTTTTTTTGTTGTTTTGATTTTTGATATTTTTTACACACTAATATAATTCTCCTGCTCAAGGAACTTCCATTCCTCATCTACAATATTTAATTTATTTGGTGTCGTGGGGCGATATTACGTGATCTTGAGTGATTGTTTTCAAACGTCCATATGACAAACACAGATTTCACTTGAACATCTCCAAGAGGTCCACGTGACTCTCCTTTGTGAATGTATTACATACTTGAGGTGTTCAGACTTTGCAATTTACCCTCATAAAACCCTTCTGTGATACAGAAATATTATTGACATTTTACAGTGGAACAGAAAACGAGTCAGCCTATTAAAGTACTGAAATGCTTAAGGATGCCTATTGGGATTTTCAAGGTTGCTCTGACTTATACCTCTTATTGAACTAATTGAAGATTTTTCACTAAATGACTAATTTGCATCTTTAGTTTTCTGAAGAGTTTTAAAATCTGACTCACCCATGTCACCCTTTATATCCAGTGGACCAGCGCATTAAACCCAGAACTCATTAGACTTTAAACTCATGCTCCAAGCACGTGCAGGGCTTCCCACAACAGGGTAAATTACATGAAAAATAAAGATGTGGCACATACCACAGGTATCCAATCCCCTCCTGTCCCTGTCCTCCTCCCTCCTGGTCTGAGTCACACACCAAAGCCTCAGACAGCGGGAAGCCACAAAGCCAACTGCATCACATATCAGGCAAGAAACTAGTGGATCTCCAGGGATCTGGCTGCTCCCTGCTGGAACTGAGCAGTGCCAGGAGGCTGAGCTTGTAGACAAACACTCCTATCAGGCTCAGCAACCCCTCAACTCACTATCTCCCCCTGTAAGAGATTGATTTTTCTAAATACTGACAGAGGACAGAGCCAACATACATGAATGGCTCCAATCAAAGTGCTGTAAAATCATCTATATCCACCATGTTGTTGGATTTAGGCAAGTAGTCACTTTTATTTCGAAAGAACTTTTGTAAGCATTTCCCCATGCTTTGATTCCTGTGCAAAACCTAACTGTGTGTGTGTGTTTTCCGGCTGCACTTTTCTCAACTCAGTTGTACATATTGCTCTTTTGGGTGGCCTAAAAGCAAGTTACTCAGTTTGACTAATGCACACCACCTTCACACCTTGGGGGGCAGCAAGTTGGAACCAGGATAGCTTCATCTTTTGCCCAGGTCTGCCAAGGAGATGCTGTCTTTCAGCACGAGTTTTCTTCACATCCCTATGCTTAGACCACTAGAGGCTGGAAAGGGAATGCATCAGCTGTCAGGGCTTTTTAAGGCCATTTTGCCCTTGTTAAGTCAATGAAACTCACTACACAAAGCAGGTTGGATTTGGTCAAGCGTACTGCCCTTTGATTGTGAATCCTATTGCTTCGTTTTGGAAGTCATGTACACTGCCTTCTTACAGGCCACGCCATCACATCTAAGGACCAGCTAAACAAACCACATGGGCAGCCAGTTCACTGGGAAAATATACCTATTTTAATCAAAGAAATATAAGACTAGGTAAATTAATAAATTCCTGACATTGCTACCTTACAGAAGCGCTTTCCAAGTCAGGGCTTATGGATAACGTGTTGCCTGCTAGACCCTCTGAGACTGGCTGCAGCTGCAAAAAATAAAAATGTTAAAATTGAGGCCAATAGGAAGATGCTGCCTGCAGCATAATTGCTCACTGTTGTTGTACATTGGCTGGCGAAGGTTAGGGACTGCTGCTCTGTGTAATCGAGCAGGTTTGCAACAATACTGGAAGGCTGTTGTATAATAACAGTCGAAGCAAAACAGGTAGAAATAAATACACGTTTTTTTCATCTTTAGGTAGAGGTGATACAATTTTCCCGAGCGCACCATGCTTTAAAACTGCTCTCAAACAGATGCCAGGTACTCTTTTTGCCCGAGGCTGATGGAGAAAAAGCAGGTAGCTTCTGAAAGAAATTTGAAAAGCTGTTATCCAAGTAGCTGAGGTTAAAGTCTCCATATGCATTTCAAGTAGTTTTGTATCCAAAGCGAGCACTGATTTAAGCAGACATTTTTGGAATCATGACCTGATATACAAATATGTGATTGATCCTTTAGCAGATGAAAATTACTGAAAATCACAGGTGTCTGTCACAAAAATTATTGCTTCTACGAACAAATTAAATATGCCTATATGAACCAACAATTAAGTTTGCCTATTTTCAAAGAATCCTTATCAAACATTGCATGAATCACTTCAATTTGAATATTTCAAGTAGTGAAAAGCTAGAATGGCTGTAAACAGCTTTGGATACAAGTGAACTGAATGATGGAAAATTCCTTATTCATTTGTTGTGGTAGCAGATTTTTTTTCCCCCTCAATTTTTTTTTTCTTAGTTTTACTTGTTTCATCCAGGCCTTTTGGCATGTGCAAGGATTTGTCAGTAAGTTGCACTGAGTGTTACCTCAGACTCACCAAATCACAGAAAAACATTTAAGAATAGTGTCATTAGACTGCCCTACACTAAGTGAACTGATTCGTTTCAGAGAATAATAAAGAAATTAATACTGTGCTGTGATGACCAGCTGATCTAACAGCACGGCTTCCCAGTACTGCAAACGTTTATCAACTTCTTTTTTAACACTCTAAATTTCTCCTCACACCGAGCGAACCCATCTCGATGCAAAAATAAATGTAATAAGCTCCTACTTTAAACTGCAATTTGCCTTTCCCTTATGGCCAGAAACATACGGCACATCTTCAGTCTTTCCACGTTTTTGTGCAGCTGGAGCTCAGCTTCCTTATGAGAAAGCTTCCTTAAGTTAAAGTTTTTTAAGTAGGAGCGTTATGCCAAGACGCAAAAAGGTAACCACAATCCTGACATACACACACACAAACACCCGGCGTACACCTTGTAAGCCCCACAACCTCTGCTTGTACCTACAGAATTGCGAGGAACAGTCTTCTTAGCTTGTAACGCACAGAACTGGGAAGTTAGGTTAAATCGCGCTCCAATTACACCGGGCTACGAACCCTTCTCTTCTGCGCTTAACCCCGGAGCGCCGGGAGGGCCAGGGGAGCACAAGGGCAGCCCCGGGCCCCCGGGCACTGCAGCAGATCCGCGGCAGCGCCGGGCAGGGCGGCTCCGACCCGCTCCGGGTGAGCGGCGGCGGCCGAAAGTTGCCCGCCCGCCCCCCGCGCTGCCGCACCCGCTGCTCGCACGGGCTCGGGCAGCGCTGCGGGCTCGGGCTCCGCATCTCCCCCGGCACCGGGCGCTGCAACCCAGCGCCGGGCGCGGCAGAGCCCGGACCAGCGTCCTCCCCCGGCCACGCCGGGCAAATTTCCCCGCCAGCCCCGCGTTCCCGGGAGCATCCCTCCCTCCACCTTCCCCGCTCCGCCGCCGCTCGCTCCGGGCAGCCCCCGCCGCGCCGGCAGGCCGCGCCCCGCGGCGCCCGGCCGCCGAGGGATGCCGGGGGGGGGGGGTTCGCCCTCCTCCCGCAGCCGGGGCCGGGAGAGGCCGCCGGTGCCCGCGCCCCCGAGGGCGGCGGCCGTACCTGAGTCGCTGAGGCGGGGCCGGGCTCTGTCCCGCAGGTAGTAGATGAAATCGCGGCAGTTCTCGTTCTCCACCGCCCCGACGGAGCACAGCTCGGCCAGCAGCTGCAGCGCTTTCTGGCAGATCTCGTCCTCCCTGTCGCCGGGCATCGCCCCGCAGCATCCTCGGGAGCGGAGCGGAGCGGAG